>NC_138351.1:46589429-47094429 GCF_046562875.1 Panthera onca | reverse complement strand
TTATGTATGTGCATATGTATTTACATATAGCCTGTATTTTCATAATTTATATATGTGTATATGTATGGTGTGTGTATACATATAGATGCTGTCAATAGAATTCTATTCACAAAATGGCTTAAAGGCTATCATAGTAGTAATGAACACCCCTAGTGCCCAGATATTAATCTCAAATACCATTCCTCAATAAGGGAAACAAAAATCCTAGTTTCCTTGACACCAGACTTCATTTAACTGCTCAAACTAAAACTTTTTAATTAACTTTTAAAATGAATAGCCATTACTAATGATTAAAGATCTCCAAATGCTCTCCATGTTTTTTTGAAAGGTATATAAAGACCTTCAACCTTTAATACTTTAAAATCAAATCAAATTCCTAGAGTACTTTGGCAAATAACTTATTAAAATCCTTAAAGAACCTTATTTTATCATTTGAAACAGAAATAAGCTGTTGATATGAGTTTACTGGGTTTGGGGATAGCAAAAATGTCAGAATGCTAGAAGACATAAAACTCTGTCTATATCTACGTCACCAAAGAAACTATTTAGGAAATTAACTTGTAAATAGAGTAGTCTTAATGTGGAAAATACATCTATCTTTTGCTTCAACAAACTTTTCCTAGATTAGATAGAAGTTATTCAGGAAGATCTCTGATCTACGAGTTAAGCCAAAGGTTTGTCATTAATGCTTCTTCTAACCTCCTTGAGCATAACTAAGTGAACATTTTTTTTTCATCTAAGACAGTTGACCATATAAGGAGAGTTGTACACCTTTGTTCACTCCAGGCGACCTCCTGTTTTGCATCCTATTTCACTTGATTTAACTTTTTGGCACTAAACCTACAGTTTTGTTCCCAGTAATAGCAGACTTAGCAGACTAGCCGATTGTAAAGAGTGGCTTACCATAAACATGGTCTTAGCGTGTTCTTCTTTTAATGAGGTGTGACCTTGGGTTCCTTCATGGGACTTAGGTTCAGATGGCATCAGGAAGCAGCCCTAACTCGTCAGCAAATGACTCAGCCTGCTTCCTACTGATAAGGCCAATGAAGAAAGGAGTGGCCAAAGCCTCAAGGGGGGAAACCCCTAATTGGGACGGACCCAAGACACCATCCCAGGCAGTTAAACCTATAGTCTACCCGGGATCTGACTACAGTCAGTTCGCCAGCCAGTCAGCGTGGGTGTCCTGAAAACTCAAAACAGGAAAGACACCTGGATTTCATTCAGGTCTACTAGTTCATTCTTCAGAGATCAAAAGTGAGGCGAAGCGAATTGCCCAAGACTAAACAAAACAGTGGCACACCTGGGACTAAAACTCTAATCTTTGGTCTAGGTTCCAGAATTTTCTCTGGAACAGAATTTGTGTAATGCTGGTTTTTTATGTAAGCTGCTTTAATCAGCTCATGGATATAATGTACACAAGTTATTAAATGTATATAAAGGAATTGTTGAGGTAAAATTGCCTATTTTTGAAAAACATTACAGATGAAAACAAAGGCAAGTGATGTATTGTAAAGGAAATGAACAAAAATTCTTAAAGCATGGCGCGTTAGCGCTGAAAACATACTGAAAGATTGTCTGCTTCAACGATTTTACAAGGAGTTTTTGTTACGGCTGTGTGTGTGGGGGGGGGGGGGGGGGAGTGGTGGTTATGTTTTTGGGGGGAAGGGGAGAGTGTTTTGTTGTTTTGGTTTTGCTTGTTTAGTTCACTTTAAACAGCGCCCCCTGAGGCACCTTTTTCATTCCCAGGGACTCAATCCGTTTGAAAAGCCCCATCTACTTCAGCCCCGGGTTTTCTTTCAAGGGAACTGAAGGCCAGACACCGAGGTCTTTCCGTGAGAAGCAGAGACGTTACTTAATGAAGTAACGGAATAAAAATACTGTCTTCATCCGTTCTTACTAGGCTGCAAAGGGAGACGGAGAGAAAGGGGAGGAAGTGGGGAGGGGCATCTATCCTCTGTGCCCCTTGCCCGGAACCGTGTGTTGTGTCCGGAACCGTGTGTTGCGTCCGGCCCCGGGCCAGACCCGCAAGCCCAGAGGCCGAGCCGGCGCGGACGCGCAGCCACACAGTGCCAGGGACGCCGCGGCCTCCTGGAGACTGGGAGGAGGTAGGAGGTGACCGGAAGGCTGGAGATCCGCTCCGCTGCTCGGGTGGGAGGAGGAGCGCAGCAAGGTGCGGGCTCATTCAAGAAGCCAACATCTGGAGAGTGAATGCAATACTGCGGGAGGCTGCAAAAGCAGAAGATCGCGTCCCTGCGGGGATGTAGTTTACGGTCAAGTTGGATCGCTGCGGGAGGGGCGCGCGCGCGCGGGACGGGGTGGGGGGGGCGCTAAGAAAGAAGCCCCAGAGGCAAATTCTTAGGAGAATTTTGTTGAGCTAGTCCAGAACTAGTTGGTATATATGGATATCCTGCTGAACTGATAAGACACAATGCAATCTTCAAAGATCTTTTTGCAAAAGATGTCTGCCCGTTACGAGGGTTTCAGAAATACCAGCCTGCGTCACAATTGCTTTGGATGATGAATTAAAATGCCTTAGACCCAAATGTTAATCTTGATCCTGGGGACCGTGAGAATCTAGCTTGGTGCTCCGATTTAGTAAATAACTATGGAAGTTAGTTACATGAAAGAATCATAAGATGGCAGGGTCATTAAAAAACCCATCAGGCTCAGCACCTTTTTTTTTCCCCAAAGTTAAATATTTAAAACAGTCAAAGCAGACATTTATTTAACTTAAAGTTAATACCTTCTCAGGTATATTAATGACTCATTAATCGCTTATTTCACACAACACATTTTCACTGACTACCATGTTCAAAGTAATGAAGGACAATCTACCAAGGAAAGAGAATAGTAGACAGCCCATTTACTTGTAAATCAATGCACCATTTATAGGCCAAAGTGGAGATAAAAGTTTAATGTGTGAAAAAAAAAAAGCTTATTGTGTGATAAAGAAGTTTAGTATGTGATAAAGTTACTATCAAAAAAATTAATAAGGAAAGGAAAGGTTATCCCCTAATATGATATGAAAATGAAATAATTGGCAAAAGTCCTGTTTGTGCTTTTCATCACACCATACTCCTAAAGTTAATTCAGAGAGAATGAAGGATAAAGTATTTTTAAAAATAATAAATCAACATGAGGTAAATTTGAGTATATATTTACTATTTGAGAATGGGAAAGACTAAGTAAAATCTTTGAAATAAATAACAATAAAAGCCATTGATAGGCTTGACTGTAAAAATGTAAAAGTTCTTTAGGAAAAAACAAATGAAATTAGAAGAAAAAGAAAAATATTTCCCAACATAAGACACACAAAATGTTTATATCTTCACTATAGACAAAATATTAACAACTCAGTGAGATGAGCCCTGAAAGAGAAAGTTGGTCACACATTATAATAGGCAAAAACTTACAGTTATGGATATAAACATTTGAAAAAATATTTCAAAAAACACCGAAACATAATTCATTCTCACAGAAAGTTAAAAGAAAAAAAGAAAACAGATGTAGTATTTCATACATCAATTTATCAAAAAGATTGCATTTTAGTATTTCATGCTAATGAAGTTGAATTAAAATAAGTGCTCATTTTCTGGAAAAGGAAAATAATTTCTGAGGGATAATTAAGCAATAGATACTAAAAAGCTTACAAGTATTCATACTCCTGAACACAGTAATTCCATTTTAGGGACTTATGCCATGGAGTAGTCATAGGTTCACACAAAGATTTTTAAAAATAATAATTGTTGCTCAATGGCTTGGGAAATGCATAAAATAAAATGTAAATTGTAAAAAGTAGGTTACAATAGCCACACCAAAGACTGCAGGAAGTATTCCAGGATATTGAACGGTCATCACTGGGTCATGAAGTTATGATTGATTTTCCAACATTTTTATAAGGAACATGAATTACTTTCATAACCAGAAAAATAAATATTATAAAATGGAAAGCAATGCAAAAGAACAAAAATAATCTATCCAACATTCTCAGGAAGCCAACTACTATAAAAATTAAAAAAGAAAAACTTTCAGGGGTACCCGGTTGGCTCAGTCGGTTAAGTGTCTGACTCTTGATTTTGGCTCAGGTTGTTTTCTCATTTGGTGAGATCGAGCCCCACATTAGGCTCTGGGCTGACAGCTTGGGATTCTCTCTCCCTCTCTCTCTTCCTCTCTCTCTTTCAAAATAAATAAATAAAAACTTAAAAAAAATTTTTTTAAATAGCGAAACTTTTAAATTGACTCTCTAAAGTATTATGCAACTTAAAACTAAGGACTTTTTGAGCTTAATCCCAGAGACAATAATTATTTTTACCATAATAGATCACAAGTCTGTCATCACCATCATCATATATTATTAGTATGTTCCTTCAAATAAGTGGCTTTTATGATTTCTAGTGACTTTTCACATTATTTTTGCATAATTATAACACAGGGAACTTATTGTTAAAATATGAGATAATGATGTAAATTTGAATATATTGACTATATTAAAATTGAATATATTAAAATTGTGAATTGACTGTATGAAATATATATTGAATATATTAAAATTGTTAATTTTGTTAAGTTGTGATAATGGCATGGTTTGTACATAAAACAGTCTTTTAATTAGCAATGCATACTGAAGTATTTATGGGCAAAATGACACAATGTCTGGAATTTGCTTAAGTGCTCTAGGCCCTCCTCACACACAAAAGTGAGGGTCAAAATGAAACAAGATTGCAAAAATATGTATAACGCTTGAAGCTGGATGATCGGTTCATGAGAACTTACACACTTTTCTCTACTTTTGTGTATGCTTTAGATTTTTCACAATTAAAATTTTTTAAAAGGCCAATGGAATAGTTTGGGTAGCTACCAATAAATATTTTTCTCAGATAGGAAAGAACATCATCCAAAAGAAATCCGACAGAATGACACATTTGAAGGCAGCAGAATCTTTCCTCAGTACTTTGTATCTTGTTCAAGTGTAAAATACCACTTGCTTCTGAGTTGCCTCCCCTCCACACCCCCCATGTTCTTCTCCTCTCTATTAAAAATGTTTGCCACGGGACGCCTGGGTAGCGCAGTCGGTTAAGCGTCCGACTTTAGTCAGGTCACGATCTCGCGGTCCGTGAGTTCGAGTCCCACGTCAGGCTCTGGGCTGATGGCTCGGAGCCTGGAGCCTGTTTCCGATTCTGTGTCTCCCTCTCTCTCTCTGCCCCTCCCCCGTTCATGCTCTGTCTCTCTCTGTCCCAAAAATAAATTAAAAAAAAAAAAATGTTTGCCACTACATGAATACTAGCAGTGGGTCAGGAACCATGGTGAAAATGTTTTAAAATCTGAATAACCTAAATGCGGTGTAACGTATTTTTTAAAACCATGTTCTCTAATTTATATATTTTTAATAAGTAATAGAAGCATATTACTCCATTTCTATTTTTTAAATAAGTCAACATTCCCATCAGTTATAAATGGAAATAAAAATGTCTTTGTGGGGCGCCTGGGTGGCTCAGTCGGTTAAGTGTCCGACTTGAGCTCAGGTCATGACCTCACGGCTAGTGTGTTCGAGCCCCGGGTCAGGCTCTGCGCTGACAGCTCAGAGCCTGGAGGCTGCTTCTGCTTCTGTGTCTTCCTCTCTCTCTCTGCCCCTCCCCCACTCACACTCTGTCTCTCTCCTCAAAAATAAATAAACAATTAAAAAAAAATTTTTAATGTATTTGTATAACTGTTGCCAATGTCAATCTGCAAAAAAGTACCATCCCCAGAATTGGCGCTACTGTGCTATATTCGGTAAAGTGTTCCTTGTTGCTAGAGCAGGGAGCAAAGTTTGGGAAAGACCATTAAGATGAGATGGACTGCTGTAGATCTCTTGTGTTCTTCCAATTTTTTTCTTTTCCCCCGCTATAGATTTCAGATGGGAGGTAGTACAGAAACATATTATTACAGAAAACGAAACCTCTTACTTATGAAAATCTTTCATCACTTTAAAACCGATATGAGACTTCCTCCATATGGCTGAGCGGACTCTGTCCCAGAGTCTTTAGCTGATCTGTTTTAGTGGTGATATGCAAACACAATGGGACTTGAGGCCATCAGGTTTCTTTGATTCTAACACATCCTCATAGTTCTTACCCGTCTCTGAACTTCTGGCTCTGTGACCCACTCCCATCCTTGGCTGCTGCACCACCATAGGTCTTGATGTTTATAAGTTTTTCCCCTTCTGCAGTTTCCCCCCAAAGGCCTTGATTTACCATGCTTTCGGTTATTCCCTTTTGCCTTAACTTTAGTTCCAATGCGTTCTACATGCCCGCCTCCCAGTTTTTTTTAGCTTTCGTACTTCCCTGCCCCTCCTCCAGCCACTCAAACCACAACCCAGTATAACTCAACGTAAGTATCTGATGCTCCCAGGGCTACGGGCTTGTGATATCGCATCTACCAGCCCTAAGCACTTGATTCTCACAACATGTCGCTTTGAAAAGTATTATAAAAGATATGCTGATAATACGTATTCTCTTGGGGTGTTTTGACCATCACCTTGGTCAGAAGGAAAGGATGTGGGCTTCATGTACAGTTGTGGGAAAAATGACACATATATTTTGAAAGTAGGACTTTCCTCATACTCGCTCAATGCAGATACTGCTTCCTGGTAATAAGGAAAATGAGTAAAAACTTAAACTTGAGGCTAAAACCAAAAGCTTCATTTGAGTCAGTATTTTCTAATTTGCCAGAAACCAATCTTACACCAGAAAAGTGGACCAGATTAAAAAAGAACTTTACTTTGAATTTCACTTAATGTCCCTCAGTTTGCATTTAAACATTGTGTAACTTAAAATATTTTCTTTTCAACTCTTCATCTATTCCATGAAACACCTTTTTTTCTGTGGACTACTCTAGTCAATACAACCAACATTGCCTAGGCATCGGTTATGTTCAAAATACTGAAAATATAAATGTGTCATAATAATCAGAGCTCAGTTATTGAGTGCCTACTCTGTGCACAGCAAGTGTCGTGTATTATTTAACCCTAATGGCAAAACTCTGAGGTAGAGGGCCTATTCTTTTCAACTACTAAACTGAAAATTCCTTCTCAAGCTAAAAACTTTAGAGATCGAAGTTTAGAGATACTCTAAAGTATTATCAAAAAAATGAGTTACATTTTTAAACGAAAAAATGACATAAGAAACACATACAGGCTGGAGGCAAAGGTACTGAAGACCGTCTCCCACTTACGCAGTCTGAGTTCACAATGGGCCTTACCATTGATGTCCTACTATAAGAGTTTCATTGTTTGTTAGCATTTCTTCCAGGAGATGGGAAGGTGTGGGGATAAGAGGAGAAAGGAGAGAAAAATAGAATTAAATTTTTTCAGCTGCTCTGGGGAGAAGTTGGTTAAGGGATAATTGGAAATGACTGGTTTGGTCAAGATTTTGAATTCACCATAATCTCCAAGATCCAGATATATATATATATCATATATGTATGTGTGTATATATATATATATATATATATATATGGATATATGGATATATGGATATATATGGATATATATATATAGGGATATATATATATATATATGGATATATATGGATATATATATATCTCCAGATATATATATATATATACACCTGTATATATATATATATATATATATATATATATATATATGGATATATATATATATATATATACAGGTGTATATATATATATATATATCCATATATATATATATATACTATATATATATATATATATATATATATATATGTATATATATATGTTGGAAATTAAGCTAGAAACCATTCACTTTTGGCCACCTATAAAAACTAAAGGCTTTCTTGGGGCGCCTGGGTGGCGCAGTCGGTTAAGCGTCCGACTTCAGCCAGGTCACGATCTCGCGGTCCGTGAGTTCGAGCCCCGCGTCAGGCTCTGGGCTGATGGCTCGGAGCCTGGAGCCTGTTTCTGATTCTGTGTCTCCCTCTCTCTCTGCCCCTCCCCCGTTCATGCTCTGTCTCTCTCTGTCCCAAAAATAAATAAAAAACGTTGAAAAAAAAAATTTAAAAAAAAAACTAAAGGCTTTCTCTACATTATCCCATTTAGTAATTACAACTATGCGACGTAGTAGGTTTTCACATTCCTATTTTATAGATAAGGAAACCAAGTCCCACAAAGATAAAGTAATGTGTTGACGCATCAAAACTGTGATATCTCGGGGGTGGGTAGCTGAGAAGCCTCAAGGAAAAATTGAGTTTTGAGCTCAGGTAGGTATGAGTTCAAATTAGAGCTCTGATACATTCTCGCTATGTAACCTTGGACCAATTCCTTAACCTGTCTGAACTTCTGTTAACTATAAAATGGAGAGAATAATGCCTATTACATAGAAATACTGTAATAATTAAATGAGGTAACATATGTGAGGTAGATGATAGTTCTTCAAATGATAGTTTGAAATGGTAGTACAGATTATATTTCTTCAGATTCCTACCCAATGTGATTAATGTAATAAAGGGAGAATCTAGGTCTGCCTCACTTGGGCCAAGAATTTCCCCCAAATGGCAGTCACTGTGCCCTGGGGTCAAAATGTAGAGAATGACAGAAAATAGGATGAAGTATATATGAGGTGTGGCCAAAAAAAGGAGGGCCAGAGAGAGCTATTCATATTGAATGATACTGTATCAAAGTTTCTTTCATTTCAAACAACGTAAACCACATTTTGAAAGGAATTTATTGGAAAGATATGGGATGAAGTACCTCACAAAACCAAAAAAAAAAAAAAAAAACAAAAACAAACAAATAATGAGACTTCTCACACAATGACTGCCTCACCAGTCATAAAGGCAGGTTGAATAATCTCTTCAGATACTGCCATGGCAATGAAGCCTCCAATCATTTCCCCTTCTTAAGACACTCCCTAGGATACAGGATCCTGGGAGAGAGTGTCAGCCTATGTTGGGTCACATACCTGTTCCTTGGTTAAATAGTCACCTTGAGTGGTAGTCTGGTACACTTCAAATGACAGGTCCTAATTGGGAAGGCATGATTCACCAGGGAAAATTGGGGCCCTGTTAGAGAAGGAGTATGGACAGGTGAAAACAACTGGGTCTACAACAAAGTATATGTGGGTGGTGTGAGAAAAGGCACAGGAGGAAACCTCTTTTATATCATTGATCAAAATGTTTTACAAATGTTCCTTTACCTGGGGGTTCCATGACAGTGTGGACTTCTTGAGGGCTAGAGGCTACTTTGAATATTTGTCCTCAGTGTTGGTCACACAGAGAGCTCTCAATAAATCTTAGACTCACAGAAATTTCCTAATTCGCCGCACGAGTGTCACCATGGAACCATCATTGGTTGGATCCCATAAACAAAGGAAGAATACTCATTTACACAAATGCTGCATATAGATGAGTAATATTCAGGATGAGAGGATGAATCTAAATAAATTTGCTAAAAATTATAATAAAGTTAATAAATAATTTAATAATAAATTAGTTAAAACTTCACATTTCATTCTCTAGAATTTGTGAGTAATATAAGTGAGAAAGACTGGGGTTCCTGGGTAGCTCAGTTGATTAAACGTCTAACTTCGGCTCAGGTCATAATCTCACGTTTCATGAGTTCGGGTCCCGTGTTCAGCTCTGTGCTGACACCTGGGAGCCTGGAGCTTGCTTTGGATTCTGTGTCTCCCTCTCTCTCTGCCCCTCCCCCCTCACACTCTGTCTCTCTCTCCCTCAAAAAAATAAATAAATATTAAAAATGTTTTTAATATATATATGAGAAAGAAAAAGATCTTAAAAGTCTGGTAACCAACAATAACAACTTTTATTGTGTACGTTGATATGCACAATAAATTTATTCCTGGCTAGTTTTAAAAGAAAGTTGAAATTTCATTTAAAGAACGAATGTGATGCATCCAGAAAGAGGCTGTTCCTTTACTTCCATCCATGGAGAGGTGATGACATCCTTTATCGACTACCACTCCCCAACAACCTGCAACTCTGAGTTGTTTTCTCACAGGAGCATGTGTGTATATTGATTTTCCCACACCTCTTGCCCATTCCCCTTAGTGAGTAAGACGATATTTCAGAGGGTTAGAGATATAGTTTAAAATGTTGGGATGCAGTCTAAAACGTGGGCCTTAAAACTATATGGTTCATGTGGGAATCCAACTCATGTTTATTGGCCTTGGACACTAGTAATTGATAATAAATGACTTGCCTTCGGGGATGTTTGTTTTTTTTAAAACCTGATAGGAATGAGTTTTAGAGTCAGAATTTAAATGAAAATTTATAAATACTATTGGAAATTGTTATGATTATTTTTATTTCAAATAATTACAAAGTGATCTTTAACTTTCATGTAATTAAATAATGAGTCCATTTTTCTAAGAAAGTAGAATTTTTTCTTGTCAACTTTAGATGATCTGTATTGAGTATGGGACCATTATAGGTTGGTGTATTTAGCATCATGGCTCCAAAATGTACAGGAAAAGACTTTAAAAACTAGAAAGCAGGAAGAAAACTCTCCCTTTTCTGTCATCAAACAAGATTGTTAGCAAGCTTCCAGAATCCATCCCAATACCCCTTTTCTTCTTTCTTCTTTCCACCTGGTCATTGGGGTTTGAAACATTGCCTTGTAAAAAGAAAAGACTGTTCATTAGAAATGGAGGCATTCCTTTTTTCTAAGTGGAAAATCTCAATTAATCTACAAACCATCAATTTAATGGGGTTCCACAATATGTCAACAGTGAAGCTAAAGGGTATTTAGCTGTTATCACAAAGTTGTGAATGAAAGGATCGTGTGATAATTGGACAAAAAAGGGAAGTGTTCAAATAATGGTACTTGTCACCTTGAATTTCGGGGCAGGGGGCCAGTTATAAAATGCTCTTGCTACTTTATGCCTCCCTTCAAGTGTGAAGCAGGTAAGGAGAGGGGCCCTCTTTCTTACTGTTGCAGCCCTAAAGTAGAAATGGTCAACTGACTTTGCTTAAACTAACAAAGTCACCTCTCAACTAAGGGTAACATCATAAATTCTTTCTGTCAGCAATGGTTAATTTTAATGTGTCAATCTGGGTAGGGTGTGGTCTCCAGTTGTTTGGCCAACCACCAATCCAGATGTGAAACTGTGAAGCTATTTCTTAGATGTGATTAATGTTTAATCAGTAGACTTTGAGTAAAGCAGATTACCCTCCATGATGTGGGTGAGTTTTGTCCAATCAGTTGAAGGCCTTAAGAGCAAGGACTGAGGTTTGGGGATATATATAGAAACATGCTATTGATCTGTGTCTCTGGAGAACCCTGACTTCTACAACATCTTAGAGTGTTTTCAAGGTTTTCAGAAGTGCAAAGTAAGTGACTCTCCTTTTAACATTTAAAATAGTTTGAATAGATTATTTTCTTCTGATTCCATATTTTATAAATCTATAAATAGTGCCACATTTTCTCTCACTTCCTTGTTTAAAACCCACAAATGGCTTCCCAGCCCCCCCCCCCCCAATCCTTAGCATGGTCTACAAGACCCTGTGCAACCTGCCTCAGATAAAAGGTTCATCTAAGAAGATTACTGGCACGAGGTATGTGCCCAAATCACTTCTTCCTGTTGGGTATGAACAATCAGTGGAACAAAGGATGCCTCAGTCTGTCCCTTGTGAACACAGAATTAGAGCACTTAGGCATAGATGCTCTTAATAGCCTCAGTGGAATATCTGAGTGGATTGTCCTATCACTTGTTAGAGATTTCTGTCCAGACAATAGGGGCCTGGCCTCAGACACAGACTGCTGTCTACTCTGAGAACTGCTAACTGCCCAGTGACAAGGCTTTACTCATGGGCACTCATTTCTCCGGACTCCATGTCCGTAACTCTTATCGGTTTTGACAATACAACATTCCTATAGGTGGGTTGCAATACTACTGTCCTGTTTTCCTAGGGTACACATGCTGACCACTTTGATGGAAATTGAGAAACATCCTAGTGCCTATTAATTAATAGGAAGGACATCTTTGTCTCATTAGCAGCACATTTAAAAATCTATCTCTTAGGTTATTGCCACGGAAGTTACCTTACATCTACTTTGGATCTGTTTTTATTTTCTTCAGTTTGAGTGAGAAATGTTTTCTAACACAGTCCTTATGTAATCTGAGGGTAATGTTCCCTTGTGGGATTTAGAGCTCCCTGTGCACTGATTAGGTGGTCTCATTCCTGAGTAATATGGCCATGTGGTTTGTCCCTATCTTTGAGTCATTCAGCACCCTGTCCTAAACCTGTCTAATAACACTCTGTTGTCAAAATATTGGAAGAACTTAGATTATTCCATTCAAACCCCTCAATAAGCATGGTGCAGTGCTTACTTTTTGAGAGATATGCTGATAAAATGTCCCATAACAGAAGCAGAGATCTATAGAAATTTCTGAATAAAAACTAGTAATAAAATGAATGTGTGGAAAGTTGCAAGTACACCCACAGCCATCAGGGCTGCTACCATATCTCAGGGCTATACCACACACACACACACACACACACACGCACACACACACCCTCACCATCACCACCATCACACCAACAACAAAAAAGGACAAGGAAAAGGGACAAATATCACATAATCTTAATCAATTATAATCACAGGAGGAAACCCTGACCTAATTAAGCAAAATCTGAATTGTGTGGTTGTAAGTGTTAAATGTATCAACAGAAGGAAGAAGGACCTTGAAAAAGAGAAGTAAAAAAGCAAGAAGTGGTCAGTGTATCTCATGTATCATCCAAGGGGAAGTACCTTGAATCTTGAGCTTGGAAATTCCATTTTTCTAGGCAGATAATAAAGGTAATAGCTTCCACCCATATAGTTCCTACCCTGTGCCAGGCAAAATTCTAAGCAATATGCATTTACTAACCCATTTACTATGCATGGCAGCCCATACGTAAGTACTGCTCTTCTCTTCATTTTCAGAAAAGGAAAACTGAGGCACAAAAGATTTATTTATTTCACTGGCTCAAAACCAAGAGTAGAGCTGGACTTGAATCTAGATAACCTGTCCCCAGGATCTCAGTTCTCCAATATTAGAAGAGTAAAACTGGAAAAGACTGCTTCCCTTTCTATTTAGGAAGCAAGAAGAGAAAAGTAGCATTTGTTGGGCAACTGCTAATTTCTTAAGATCATGCCAGGAGTTTTATATACATTACGTTGGAAACAACCACATGAATCAAACCATCTGCTCCCTATTTTATAGAGGTAAAAACTAAGCCTCAGAGAGGTCCCTGGAGAATCAAGTACTTTCTCGGGATTACCAAGAACTTGTCAAAATCAAAGCCAGTATTGGTTTCCTTTCATTCATCTTGAAACTAAGCAACAAACACGTTTAGAATATATTAAACGGACCCTGGCAAGAACAGACTTTGGCTCATCTGTTTTTTTGTTATGGACCAGTTGATAAAACACACACACACACACACACACACACACACACGAGAACAACAAAAACAGGAAGTTTTAGTTCGGCTGTCTCCTGAATTGGTCAAATTTTGTCGAGCATGGCTTAATTTAGTAGATTCCATTCTACTGATTATGTGTTGTGTTTAATGAAAAAGATGTCTCAGAATCTGCAGAATTGAGCACATTTTAAATCACTCCAATTGTTTGGTTAACACCACAAAAACTTGTTTAGGTGTAGGAAAGAGATATAATCAAAGTTACAATAGAAGTCAAAGCTGGAGCCAAGATTAGCATCCCATGAATCTCTTCAAGTATAATGACTTATCCAACGACATTTCTTTTAAACAAATTTACATTTTCTTTTATTTAAAAAAAAAATTTTAACGTTTATTTTTGAGACAGAGAAAGAGCATGAACAGGGGAGGGTCAGAGAGAGACAGGGAGACACAGAATCTGAAACAGGCTCCAGGCTCTGAGCTGTCAGCACAGAGCCCGACGCGGGCCTTGAACTCACGAACCTCAAGATCATGACCTGAGCCCAAGTCGGACGCTTAACCGACTGAGCCACCCACATGCCCCTACATTTTCTTTTAGGATAAAAGTAGTGGATCTTCTAGAAGGGTCTATGGAAAATAAAGACAAAAATTGCAAGACTAAAACTCACTATCCTATGGTGATCATGTTAATATCTGAGGCAGAGATAGTATTTTATGATGCATTCATTTTAGGTAATATTTAGATCATACCACTATATATACATTTCTGGATCTTTTTCAGTTAATATTTATTCAGAATGTTGTCCTATGTTATTAAATATTTTTTGAAATTTAAAGACTGCACAATATTTATAGCATAGATATACCATAGGATATCTTCCACTGTTGGACCTTTATGTTGTTACCAGCTTGCACTGTAATGAACCAATGTGGATAAAGGTAGCAGGAGCATTGACACATTCCTCTGAAAATTGATAAATAAGGGAAAGAGTCAAGATGTCTTTCCAGCATGAACTGTTTCAGAGTAATCAAACTGTTGGATAGGGAGTTTTTCTGTATAAAAATTTTCCAGTTAATGCAAGAGGTAGAATTAGAAAAATACCATTTTGTAAATTCTAATGAAATAATGCATCTAGGCAATAGTCATTAATAAATGTTATAACTAAAAATTATATAAAAAGTCAACAGGGACTTTGATAAAAGAGGGCTCATCAGAACCTACAAATCTTAGCGTCACTGAAAGTGGGGCAACCAGAAATTATGTGCATGCTGTTATAATATAACAGGAAGTACAAAACACCACACATACAGTATTCTTGCCAAAAAATAAAACTGAAAATGAGCCTGTCTGTAATCAAGCCTCATTCTGAGTACTAGTTTACAGGAAATAAGAAAGAAAAAGAAAAACATTAAATGATACCATGAGGCAGACATCAGCTAAATCTAGAATGTATGACATTCTACAGGACAAATGACCTAGTTTATTTATCAAATAAATAACAGGAGAAAGAGAAAGGGGAAGGAACTGTTATACATTAACTTAAGAGACGTAATATCGACATGTGCAATGTGCAGAACTTTTTGAGATTCTAATGTGAGCAAAGCAATTATTAAAAGACATTCTTTAGTCGATGAAGAAATGTGAACATCAATCTGTTTAATACCCTAGACTTAATAGCGGCCTTTGAACTTTTTAAGGCTTTTATCATACAGAAGTTTTCACAAATAAAATAAGAGGTCTTGCATTCGCTTTTAGCATAGTCCTGGAGAGACAGAAAGCACACAGAAACAGATGAAATAAGAGTGGAGAAATATTAATAATTTCTGAAGTCAGGTAGTGGCTACATAGAGACTGACTGTCATATTCTCTCTACTTTCATATTAGTGCAAAATTTTCCATATAAAAAGCTTTCCTAAAATACATAAATAAAAATCTTTGCATATATATAACACATATATATGCACAGACACACACACACACATATACACATAAAGCTATATATATATATATATATATATATATATATATATATATAATTTATATATACATATATATATATATAATTTATATATACATTGATATATATATATATATATTTCTGTGATATATATATACATTATATGTTTGAATTTTTTACTAAAACCACAGAGTATATTCCCAGAAAGAGAATTATGAGGTCAGAAGGTACAAATTTATTTGAAGTTTTTTAAAAAAAATTTTTAAGTGCTTTTCAGAAGGTTTGTGCCAACTTATAACCCAACCAATATGTGTCCATCTCATGAGACCATTACCAAAATGGAATATATATTTTGAAACATTCATTCTATTTTGGTAGAGAAAGGCTATCTTGTTTGAATTGATGCTTTTCTTAGAAAATGAGTTGAAATCTTTTCATTAAAATTAGTCACTTATATGTTGTCTTCACTGAATTTTTCTGGTTATACTTTTTATCTATTTTTAATTGCAGTCTTAGTGATTTTTGTCTTTGATCTGTAAGAACTTTTTATATATTAAAAAGGCCTGCCTTTCTTAGTCTGATGTCAAATATTTTCCCATTTGTTGATTGATTTTCATTTTGTTTATTTATGACTATTCAAAAATCAATTTTTAAGTACTCAAATCTATAGACATTTGTGCTTTCTTTCATTGCTTTTATGCTTAAAAATTCCTGCTCTCTCCTTAGATGAGGTAAATATTCATGTTCTTATACTTTTTTAAATGACTGTTTGAATTAAAAAATTTTTTTTAATGTTTATTTATTTTTGAGAGAGAGACAGACAGAGCATGAGCTCTGAGCAGAGAGAGTGGGAGACACAAATAATCTGAAGCAAGCTCCAGGCTCTGAGCTGTCAGCACAGAGCCCGACATGGGGCTCGAACTCATGAACCATGAGATCATGACCTGAGCGGAAGCCAGAGGCTTAACCTACTGAGCCACCCACATGCCCCTTAAATGACTATTTACATTTTAACCCATCTGGATTTCACCTTGGTGTGTGGTTTATGGTGTCAACTGGGATCTTTATTATTTTTCAAATAGCAAGGCAGTCATTTTTCTTTTTCCTTTTTAAGGTTTAAGATACTTCCTGGCACACAATAAAGTTCTCAATATACTCTTGTATATTTCTGACCTTCTCAATAACAAGGCACCCTCTTACTAGTGAATTTTGTGCCTACACCATATGATTAGGATTCTGTACCTGGTGAATAGAAATATTTGCAAGTGGCATATCCAATAAAGGGTTAGTATCCAAAATATATAAAGAACTGATACAACTCAGCACCAAAAAACCTAAATAACCCAATTTCAAGAGGGGCAGAAGACATGAACAGAAATTTCTCCAAAGAACATCCAGATGGCCAATAGACATGTGAAAAGATGCTCAACATCACTCACTATCAGGGAAATGCGGGCTAAAACCACAATGAGATATCCTATCATACCTATCAGAATGGCTAACGCCAAAATACATAAGAAACAACAAATGTTGGCAGGGATGTGGAGAAAAAGGAAAACTTGTGCACTGTTGGTGGGAATGCAAACTGGTGCAGCCAGTGTGGAAAACAGTATGGAGGCTCCTCAAAAAATTAAAATTAATCACCATATGATCCAGTAATTCCACCACGGGGTATACACCCAAAGAACATGAAAACATTAATTTGAAAAGATATTTGCACCCCTGTTTACTGCAGCATTATTTATAATAGCCAAATTATGGAAGCAACCCAGTGTCCATTAATAGAGAGGAATAGATAAAGAAGATGTGGTAGATATGTTTAATGGAAGATTACTCAGCCATAAAAAGGAATGAAATCTTGCCATTTGCAACAACATGGATGGAGGGGGAGGGTACAATGCTAAGTGAAACACGTCAGTCAGAGGAAGACAAATGCCGTATGATTTCACCCCTATGCGGAATTTAAGAAACAAAAATAAAGGAAAAAAAGGCACAAGCAAAAAACCCGACTCTTAACTAGCTGGGTGGGGAGATGGGTGAAACAGGTGGAGGAAGGGTACACATACCGTGATGAGCACTGAGTCATGTAGAGAAGCGTTGAATCACTAGCTTTGACACCTGAAACTACCATAGCACCACATGTTAATTATACTGTAATTAAATTTCAAAAATAAGAATAACAAATAAAAATTACTCTTTTGAAAAAAGAGATAGGGTTGTTAAACTAGGATAGGAACTGAGAGAAACAAGGAGAGGGCAAGAGATTACTACAGCACGAACAACAGATTCATATCTATATCATCTATATCACTAGATACAGAATACCAAAAACAGCTATACAAAATGTGTGCTCTAAAACAGCAATGCCCCTAAGTTGGTGTCCACAGATTCAGAATGTGATTTTATTTATTTACTGGCTGTGTGTTCTTGGACAAAGTACTCAACTTCTCTGATACTTCACTGCAAAACCAAGATAATATCTATACCGTGAGGTTCTTACAAGGTTCAAATGTAGGTGAGAGATAGCTGAGAAATTCTTGTTAAGACATAAAATGGTGTATTTTTTTATTTTTTAAACAGAAATGTTGTTAATGCCCAGGATACTATAAAATAAACCAACCAATTAATTGGGAAGATGCTAGAAATGTTTGCCATGTCTTTTTCAGTAATTTCTGTTGTAAAGATGTCCACTTTTGGGACAAATGGGTATTATGTAACCTGCCAGCTATGCTGAAGGGAGTTAAAATACACACACAAAAGGTCTTGTTTAAGTTCCGGCATCATTAAGAGAATTAAAAATTTTGCAGTTGACTCCAACTCTATTTGGTCAACTTGGCTGAAGTGTATGATAGACTAAAATCTAACTTCATGACTCTGCGTCTTTTGGCCACTACGACCATGGCTTCACCAGCACACTGAGGAACCGAGAATAGAAGAGAAAAAATCCCCACCAGAGCTGTAAACAGATGGAGCAGAAACAGAGTCATCCTTAAAAATACTTCAGCAAGTAAGCATTGTATGAACTCTCTTCTCTGCTATCAGAAGCTGTGATCTGTGCCTTTAAAAAGATGGAACCAGCACTCACCAGTGCAGCTAGGAGGACTGAAACACAGCTGAAAACACACTTGGGGAAGCAGCCAAGCTTCCAGCAGTAATCTCGAGTGCTTGCTTTCTTTCCCTCCTCCTGCTTTAGCAACTTTGCGGCTACCTACGGCTGAGCACCCCGCCGTCCTTCTTCTTGTCAATCCTCGGTTTTCCCCCATGCTGGCTTCTCTTCTCTTCTCTTCTGCCCATCTGGGTTCTGCCTCCTCACTGGCTTCCCAAACTTCTGCTGTCCTCACTTGGTGTGGCTGGCTTCCTCCCTCTGTCAACAAGCCCCAGCATGGGGAACAGAAGGGGGAGCAAACTTTCAATTAATATACTTGATGAGAAGAACTGAACTTCAAGTGAAGAAAGAAAAAAAAAATGTGCTACTAAAATGGTAAAAGATGTCAGGCTCAAAATAGAAGAATGCAACCTTAGGGCAACCACAGCCATAAAGTTATACAAAGGCTGAATCCTCGTGGAACAGAGATTCCCTGACTGCTCACGTTTGCATTTCTCTTAGATCAAAGAAGTCTGAGTGGAAAGAATATATGTTGAAATGAAACAGGTACGAATAACTTCTCAGCCCAGCTTGGGTTCTTTCACTTTTAGTCATGAAATCTCCGGAGGGATTTATTAGTCTTCGCATGAAAGCAATTGAAAGAAGAAAAGAATAGCATAAAGGCTATATCTATATAAGAGTGTGAACTATCCTGGAAATCCATATAAGATCCAATACTTAAATTTAATTCATCCAATGTGTTCCCTGTTGATCTAGATTCATACCTACATGCGTAAGATTGAGTTGAATGTAAACAAACTCATCCTTTGCATCCTACTCTAAAACCACCAAGCACAAACCAGAGCCCCAAATTGACTACAGTCCAAACAAAGCCATACCCTTTCTCCTTATACTTAAGTCTTGAAGTTAGAAGCACTTAATTATATTTCTTTCTAATTTCTCAAACTCCTATGAAATGCCTACCATGTGATGATAAGCACAGCCAGGCATTTGCCCATACATTTTCTCACTTAAACCACATAAGAACCGTAGCATTATTATTTTGAATTCACAGAAGAATACAAAGCTGAGACAGATCAGGCAGCTGTAATGAGCAGAACTAAAATTTTAGCTCAGGTCCTCTGATTCTAAGATCTTTGCACAGCTTAGCTTTCCTTTCCTAAAATCCTTGCTAAATTTAGTCAGTAACTGGGTGTAATGTTTTCTCACCATTAATAATAGCAAACATAGAAAGTATCATGATAGAGTGTGCTTTAAAGTGTAAAATTGTTTTCCCTTCTATTTAATATTGGATCGAGGATTTTCAAGTAGAAAAAAAGACCAAAATCCAATCATTCTCATTAACATGTAAAAACAGAGT
Source organism: Panthera onca (assembly GCF_046562875.1). Taxonomy (NCBI): domain Eukaryota; kingdom Metazoa; phylum Chordata; class Mammalia; order Carnivora; family Felidae; genus Panthera; species Panthera onca. Next base: position 47,074,602 of record NC_138351.1, on the reverse strand, counting down.
GAAGGCAAAAACCCAGACTCTAAAGATAAACAGAAATTCCTGAGAACAAACTCTGGCTCTGTGTGTACTTACTATCTGTTTCTCTGGGTAAGTCACTTCACCTCTCAGAACCTTGGCTTCCTCATCGACAACATGAAAATATAATTCCCGCAGAGTGGTGAATCAAGGATTAAATCAAATATCACATAATTACCGTAATACGTATCCAAAAAATCATAGCTGGTAAAGTATACTTTCGGGCTTTTAGGAGCAAATTAACTGATTTGCAGGAGGAAGATGAATCAAATTAAAAAGGGGTGGCGCTTGGGTGGCTCACTCAGGTGAGTGTGGGACTCTTGATTTCAGCTTAGTCATGATCCCAGCATCATGAGATCGAGCCCCACGTCAGGCTCCATGCTGAGTGTGGAACCTGCTTAAGATTCTCTCTCTCTCTCTCTCTCTCTCTCTCTCTCTTTCCCTCTGTTCTCTGTCTCTATCTCTCTCTAAAATTAAAAACAATACTAAAAATTAGAAGAAGTAAGGGGTGCCTGGGTGGCTCAGTCTCTTTAAGCTCCCGACTTTGGCCCACGTCACAATCTCATGGTTCCTGAGTTCAAGGCCCTATGCTGACAGCTCAGAGCCTGGAACCTGCTTTGGATTCTGTCTTCCTCCTTCTCTGCCCCTCTCACGCTCATGCTCTGTCTCTCTCTCTCTCTCTCTCTCAAAAATAAATAAATGCTAAAAAAATTTTATTTAAAAAATCAGAATAAGTAAATACATACATTCACATACATAATACTATATTATATATGTGTGTGCATCTGTGTAAATTAGAAGAATATACATGATATTTTTTAATATCATGATAATTGCAGCCTCTGGGATCAAACATGCCGTACAAAGTTGCAGCTTTGTCTGCTAGGCCTCCTCAGCCCAGGTCCTTCTCTTCCTTCAGTCTTGCCATGCCCACTTCATGGCTCTCTTCCAATCCAGGTCAAGATTTGACCTCTTCTCCCTTTTCTATCCTAGCTGCTGCCTAACCTTCCCACGCATGCAGCTCAGCTGGGGAGGTGACAAGGGACCAAGTTCCCTCTGCACCCAACAACAGTTAACTGGCACCTACAAGGCATGGAACTAATATGGTTACATTTACAGATTATTTGGGATTAGTTGTGACATTACAACACCTTGTCCCACTCCAAGCCCCATACACAAAACACCATATGCCACCGTTATCAACACTTTCATCTTGGTTAATTTATGTTTGACTCTTGCGTTTTCTTCACCTGGCCTTCCAAATGGCCCTTCAGCCTGCCTGCCTATACCCTGAAAGATAGGGAAATAATTTATTCTTAAAGATGCATCATATTTAATATTTTTATAACTCTGAAAAATTCCTTTCTCATACTAGGCCAGAGTCTTCTTTTGGATAATATTAATGTATAGGTCTTCTTCTCTTTAATGATCCTTAAAAAAAAAAATCTTATTTAATCCCTTTTCTGTAAAGTCAGCTTTTCTGATGAGTTCCTATATAAGTCAAGCTGTACCACAAGGGCATTATCCTAAGTGAAAGATGCCAATCTCAAAAGATTATATACAGTATGATTCCATTTATATGACATTCTGAAAAAAAAAAAAAAAAGCCAAAACTATAAGGACAGAAACCATATCAATGGTAGCCAGGGGCTGGGATCTGGGGAGAGAGGTTGGCATTAGTATGTGACCACAGGGAGGTGCATGAGGGAATTCTTTTGAAATTGTTCTTCATCCTATTGTGCTGGTATGTTCATGGTTACAATAATCTATGCATGTATTAGAACTCACAGAACTGTTTACAAAATAAAGGTGAATATTACTATCTGTAATTTAAAATTTTTTTTTAATGTTTATTTATTTTTGAGAGAGAGAGCAGAGCAGGGGAGGGGCAGAGACAGAGGGAGACACAGAATCTGAAGCAGGCTCCAGGCTCCAGGCTCCAGGCTATCAGCACAGAGCTGGATGCGGGGCTCAAACTCATGAACAGTGAGATCATGACCTGAGCTGAAGTTGGATGCTTAATCGACTGAGCCACCCAGGCGCCCCACTATCTGTAAATTTTTAAAAGAATTATGTTTATTGATCTCTTACTGTATGCCAGGTGCTTATCATAATTCTTTCATTTTAATCTTCATAATAACCCCATGAGATAGGTAGCATTATTATCACCCCCTTTCTCCAAGTAAAGAAACAGAGAGAGAGAGAGAGCGGTTAACTAACTTGCCCAAGGTCATAAAACTTGATAAAGGCTGAGCTTGGATTTAACCCAAGTAGTCTGACTCCAGAACTGAATATCTAGTCTGTCCTATGCTGTCTCTGAAAGAAAGTGAAAACGAGCTTCGCTTATTCTCTGTCAATGAAACCACATGACCTATTTAAGGAGTAGAACATCACACAAAACTGCATCGACACAATTAGCTTGCAATTGGCAATTAGCATGCCACCAAGACAAACATATTTCTGGGCCACAAAAAGTCTTCACTGCTTTTTTAATAACTAATATTTCAACTCTGCATTTTCCCATTTTCTTTGCAATAAAATGCCTTGTTACTATACTAAATAAATTGTAAAATCAACTTTCTAATGCCTATGTACACTGCGAGTAAAATCTTTCCTTAACTGTCCCTTAAGAAATCCTGGTTCTGATGTAAAGAAAATGGAATATATCTGTTGAAAGCTCAAATAAATTGTTTAAAATTTCAAAAATCTCATTCCACTCCTTCTCCCTCCCCACTTCCCCAAAGCTAAATCCTTCCGGATATTTTTTAGAACTAAAACCTCTTAGTAATGAGACAAGCAGATAAATACACCCACGTTGGGTGCCTTGTGGTCATTCTTACACATTCACTTGGGTTTCTCAGTGCCTGCATTCTATATCCCCACAAACTCCAGCCAGATCACTTTGCAAAAATAAAGCCATCACTGCAGAAGTGGAGCGTGGCATGCCTCAAATTCAGTAGCAGCAGCAGCTGCAATGACAAAACAAAGGGAAAGAATTATGATGGCTTTGAAAAACAAGCATTACAAAGGATGTCTTGGTAAGGGCAATCTTGAGATAATCCAGGTTGCTTACTTTGGATGCAAAAAGTTGGTGCCAGAAAATCTGCTTCTGGATTTTTAGTGTTCAAAACTTGCTCCTGTTGGATTTAATCCCTTCAGTGCTATCCCCAAGACAGATGACAAATGCAGTCACGTACGTGTTTGCCCATCTCCAGGCAAGGTCTGGAGACCTGAGGTCTCTGTGGCATTTCTGCCTGGGACCACCTTCCCTGAAATATTCAAGAGCTCAGCGAAGCTATTTTCAGCCTACCACCATTTCAGCTACCAAACATCTGAAGCCTAAAGTCCCTTACTATTCAGAGACAGTTCTTCTAATCAATTCTATACCTTATGCAACCTACAATTAAGTTTCATGAAAAGTCACATCAAAAAAGGAACCAAAGAGAGATTTGTGGACTCTAGCTGGTTGTTGGAGTCCAACTGTCCTGGCCCCATTCATCATTCTATCATTTGCCATCAGTGTAACACAAGATACATTATTGAATTCTCTGGTGACCTTTCTTCCATAAAAGTGCTTTAGCCATATTTATGTTTCAGGGCTCCCTTAGAATAAAATAAGATGATGCTGACCTAAAAAAGTTCTTGCCACATACCGGGCTCTCTGTAAGGGATCATTATAATTACAATCAAGGAAAGAAATCCCACGGATGGAACAGTGTTCATCTATGGCCATTTGCAGCTTTGTTTCACAATATTTCCTTAGGCAAATTTGCCTACTCCCTTCCTCGATATCAAGTTTGATCTTGTTACAAACTCCTGGGTTTTTCAGTGTTAATTATTAGTTACCAGCACATCTCTCATGGAATACAATGGCTTTTGGTTTATGAAATCAGGCTTGCTAGAGAAATATTTAAGGGATCTGAAATGTCTTTGCAACCTGATGCAGCTAGCAGGGAGATTGCACAATTGTAATTCACAGGCGCAAGCACACACGCCCACACACCCAGGAAATGTGGGGGTTCTTGTGGAAATCAGTAGCTTATCTATTATGTGCACTCCGGAGCTATAAACAAGACCATGTGAGGACTCAGCTAGAATGCTTCCTCTGAGTCAGTATTAAACAAACTTCCGAACTGTTAGGAAGGAAATAAAGCCACCGTACCCCAAAAGACACCCAAGACAGAGAGCCAGGGATCATAGGAGTTGTATTTAATATTCTGCCACAGACAGATACAATCATTCATGTAAGTTTTTAATGAAAACAAAATGTTGCTTAATAAACAAAAGCTAGCATGAATTAGAATAAATTATAAGATCCACGTGGAGTGCCCTACCAGAAATTTGCACAACCTATGTGGAGTGGCAGGATTTTTTAAAAGCTTTGATGTTCTATTCCATGAGAACGCTAACAAAACTTTCTATTTGACGATAATAATATTGGTCTCTAATACAGTGTGTTGGCTCAGAATGAATCAGAGACAAAGATCTCATCAGTGGTGGGGAAAAAAAAACAAAACAAAACACCAGAAAATCATAGATTCTCATAGACCACGTAGCATGATGCAGTGGAAAAGACACAGGCTTTGAAATCAGGAGTGTTCGAACTCTGTTTTCTAGTGTTGTGATCTTGGGCAAGTTACATTTCCTTATGGAGATTCCATTTTCTCACCTGTAAGGTCATGACATTGATGAATCTCTTGTTAAGAACAAAGCGGATATTCGATGAGTAAGCATTTTGACAAATACAGCTATACGATTATGAAACATTACAGTTCACTGCTTTATCCTACAAATGTCCTCATATCAACTAAAACAGAGTTATAAATCAAGTTCAGAACGCCCTGGAATTGTTGTTGCTTGAGGTAAATAATGAATTCTAAAGATTACATCCCTTTTGGGCCTTACAACATTTTGGGGTTTAGAAAGGAAAAAAGGTGGAAATCACCTATAACTGGAAATCTGAAGTTATAGCTGAATCCAGAGACTCCAGCTCTTACTTATATATAATTTTATTTCTGAGTTTTAGAAGACTGAATACAGAAATCATCAATCATAAAATAAGAGGAAATAGTTAAAGCTCTTTAATCCTTACCAATGTCCACAAAATAGGATGTTTTATTAAGTGTTGTCTGGGTGCTCAGACAGTAAAGGACATTACCATTTCCGGCAACCCAAAGCTTGACCTCACACTTGGACTTCTGAAGGTAAACTTCCTGAGAGGAAATTAAATACAGAGAACCTCTTCCAGTTTGAGTTACCAAAAACACTGTAAGAAACGTTTAGACTAAATTAATTTTTTAAATTTTGCCCTCAAAATATTAAATCCAACTGAAAAGTCTGTGTTTTTTAATTTAGAATAGGAAGTGAAATCAAAATCAAAGATGTCCAAATTGTCCGTTTCTTCTTGCCTATGTCCCTATAAAAATATGCCCTAAAGTAAGATGAGCGTTCTTCCTTCTTTCCCTATAATATTTTTACTTAAACCTAATCTCCAAGCCTTAAAAATGAAAACATTTGACCAAAAGGAAAAGAAAGAAGAACTCTAACATTCATAATTTACGTACATGACTTATGTAAATCACATCAAATATGAAACTTATCCACCCTATTTTCATTACTCAAGAGACCCCGGGTCATTCAGGCTTGCTTTCTTCTCTAAGGTATGGTGCACCTTCTGGGTTCAATGGACACTTTGAAAGGTCAAACAGAGTCCATCCTTCAGGCAGATGAAACACTGTTCTATTTTTAAAAAACCTCTAGAGAAGGAAATTCCACAAGCTTCCCCAGCTACACATTCCAGTGTCTCTCAAATCGCACCGTCTGAAAATTTTTCCTTTTCTCTTATCTAAATCCCTCATTCTGTAATTTAAGCCTGTTGCCTCCTGTCTGGTCCCTGATGGAGATAGTCATCATCCTTCATAGATCAGCCTTCTCGCACGAGGCTCTTTTCAAATTCTGCAAGCCAGAAACCACTTTATTTCCAACTCTCTTTGTCACAGCTCTTAAGTGATTGCTGTTACTCACCTGTCATTTTCTGCCAAGTTTTCTTCCTTCAACCTTGTATTCAATTCATATGTCCCTTAAAAATAATACTTTTAAAAAGCAAAGGAAGTGAAAATTATCTGGTAACTTTACTACACTAAGCAACCTATATTTTATTTTCTTTGTTCTTGCCCTCCTCCATACACATTCACACATCATCGTAACTGCACTGTGTACTGAATTTCGTCAAAGTTTTAAAATCTCTCCTTTAGTTTCACAACCCAAAGCATGTGGAGAGCGAGCTAGTTTATTGTCACAACTTTAACAAAGCTGGTACAAAGTTCATGAAGAATTTCCTCCTTCATTCAATAAAATTAAATGATGGATTACATAGTGCTGCAGCACCGTTAGGTTCTAAGGACTCAAAACATTTAGCATTGTCCTTGCCCACACACCGGTCATAACAGGACACACAACCAACTAATTAGAACGAAAAAGTTCCTGTGTAAATGATTCCTGCATCTACCTATACTGTGCAAACTTTGGTTGATTGAGAGAGCAGGACCTCAGAAGAGGGCTGACCCTGCAGAAGCCAGGAGTGGAAAGTCAGATATTTGAGAGGGACTCCTACCATCTACTGGGAGATCAGATCATCTAAGGACAGAATTCTCAGTGATACCCAGAATTCATACTTCCCTGCCTTCAAATTTGTAGTTTTCTCTTTCAGGAATGTTTCTCCTCTCCTGGCCCATGTATCTATTCCAGATAATTCATTGTTCAAGACTCAGATCTAGGAATACTTGACTCAAGAAGCTGTACCTAATACCCTAGACTGAGTTGGCTTTTCCTCTTCAGGGCTTCCACAGCAACTTCTGCATGTAGGAGCAGAGATTTCTTGGGTGGGGACTATGTCTGATCCATCTTTTAACTGCTCATGCTTACATAGCTTCTGCCATCTGAGTGGCTTACTAAATGAGTGAAATAAATATAAAGAGGTATTTAGTAGAGAATGAAGTCACTTCAAATTGGGTAGATAAGAATAGCTTTCATAGAGGAGTTGACATTTGTGTTAGATCCTGAAGGACTGTAAGGATTGGGGCACGCAAATTTAGGACAAATGCTTTTCTAAAGGATTGTGGAAACAAAGGAGCATAGCAAAATAGAATGTTTGGAGAACAGTTCAGTTTGGCCGGAATATAGGGTCTATGGTGGGGAGATTTTTTTTTAAACACAAACAAAAAAATGGAGTGTATTTAGCCTAAAGAATCTGTTTTTATTCTTTTGACAAGGAATAACCACTGAAGTTTTTAAAAGAAATACATGACAAGGTAAGAGCTAATTAATAGGAGAGTCTGGTTCTAGAAGTGGCTGAATACCTATGTTAGACCAAACCTCCTACAGATAACAATTATGAACTCCAAACTAGTATAAAAAACAATTATTTGAAGTTACTTGAGAACATCCAAAAGGAGTCCCAGATGGAGGTGATTCAACCCTTTCAAGAAGGCGGTTGCATTGGGTGAGATTTACTTTTAGAAAGCTTTTCTTCTCAGGGCATTTCTCAGTTCATGTGGCTCAGAGTGGCTAAAATTCATAAAGAGAGCCATTGTCTTTCTGACTGAAGGAGTCAGAGAATGAATTCACAGATGCCAAAATGACTGAAATGAGGGAAGAGAGAAGAAAGCCCCCAAATCTCCATACAGACTCCCTTCAAATCCTTGACTAACCACTGAACTGTGGACATATGGAGGAGGCTCCAAATAGCCCAGCAGAGAGCAACTGTTAAAAGGCTGAAAACCTGAGGGGTGCCTGGGTGGCCCAGTCCTTTGGGTTTCTGACTTTGGCTCAGGTCATGATCTCACGGTTCGTGTGTTTGAGCCCCGCGACAGGCTCTGTGCTGACAGCTCAGAGCCTGGAGCCTGCTTCGGATTCTGTGTCTGCTTCTCTTTCTGGCCCTCCCCCACTATTGCTCTCTCTCTCTCTCTCTCTCTCTGTCTCTCAAAAATGAATAAACATTAAAAAAATTTTTTTAAAGGCTGAAAAACTGAGCAGAGATTTCAGCTGATTGCCCCACCCCCACCACAAAAAAATCAGCATTCTTCAGACAAAGGGAGCAGACCCCAAAACCTCTACAACAAATTATCTGCAATGCCTTGTATATAAAAGCACTAGAAGAAAAAGGAAACTGCGACCTTCAGTCAATAGACGAAATAGTCAAGACAGAGCAAACTCTGAAACGATTGAGATGTCATAATTAGCAAAAAGGACTTCAAAGCAGCTATCATAGTATGCTCAAAGACTGAAGAGAAATATGGTCGTCAAGAGAGAACAGATATGGAATATCAACAGAAAAATGAAAGCTATAAGTACAAAATGGAAATTCTATATTATAGCATATAAAATCTGAAGCAGAGAACTCCTCAATGAATTTAAAAACTGGAGACTGGAGATTTCAGGGGGAAAGTAGGGGTCGGGGAAGAGTGAACTTTAAGATTGACTTGCTAAAAGAAAAAATATTGGGGAAAAAATGAGCCTTCATATTTCAGAGCCTTTATGGCTATGGAACAATAATATCAAGAAGTCTACATGCATATAATTGGAGCCCTACGTGGAGAGGAACAAGAAAATGAAGAAGAAAACATTTGAAGAAATAATGGCCTAAAATTTGCCAATTTGTTTAAAATACTAATGTACATACCCAAGAGTCTTGGTAACTCTTAAGCAGGATAAATATAAAGGAAACTAGACCTAAGTACATCAATAACCAAACTCCTGAAAAACAAAGGTAAAGGGAAAAGTCTTGAACGCAGCTCAAAGGGAAAGAACACCTTACATACAGGGGAACAATGATACAAATCATGCCTGACGTCTCATCACTCACCACAGACACAAAACACAATAGAACATATGGAAGTAAACAAACAAAAATCTACCAAACCAGCATTATATATCCAGTGAAAATATCCTTTGAAAAGAAAGGTAAAATGGACTTTTTGAGAAGAATGGAAACTAGAAAATGTATTACCAGCAAGTCTGCTCTAGAAGAAGTTTTTCAGGTTGAAGGAAATGACGTCAGATGAAAGCTCAGGAATTATAGGAAAAGAATGAAGAGCAATCAATGTGATAAATGTGAGTAAATATAAAGACTATATTTTTTCTTCTTTTGTTTTTTTAAATTTATTCTGAGAGAGAGAGAGAAAGTGAGCAGGAGAGGGTCAGCGAGAGAGGGGGAGAGAGAGAATCCCAAACAAGCTCCCCACCATCAGTACAGAGCCTCATGATGAGGGGATCGAACCCACAAGCTGTGAGATCATGACCTGAGCCAGAGTCAGACACTTAACAGACTGAGCCAACCAGTCGTCCCCATCTTTTCTTCTTTTAATTTATTTAAAAGACAACTGAAAAAAGTAAGGCCTTCCAAAATTTGTCAAACATCCGTGGAAATTTTTAGCATAGAGGTCAGAACCAAACAACAGAGCTTTATCAAGACACTTCATTTGAATCTTCAGAACACTGGAAACCAAAGAAGATTCTACAAGCTTCTGGGGGTGGGGAGGGTCACATATATAGGATGATAAACAAAACTGCTTTGGCATTTTTCAATAACACTGAAAATCAGAAGATACTGCCTTCAAATATTTAAAGGAAATAATTTCTGACCTGTAACTCCATATCCATTCAATCACATAGAAGGCAAAAATAAACACTTCTTCAGACATTCAAGGATTCAAAAAAAAAAAAAAAAAAGAAATTACCTCCTATGCATCCTTTCTAAGACTATTGAGGAAGTGCTCCAAGAAAGAAAGCATGGGTTATAAGAAATAGAAGTTTTGGCACAAGAGGATAATAACGAGAAATCTCAGGATACCAGCTGTACACCAGATGTGGAGATAAAAACAGACTTTTCAATGGAGACAAACTTCAAAACAATCTATTTTCAACCATTCTCTGGACTGCTTAGTGGACCTTTTCAATTTGGCAGCTTACATCTTCTGGAAGTTCTATTCAATTATTTGTTGAATTTCTCCATTTATTTCCTTGGCGTATACCAAGGAAGCAGCAAAGACAGACAGCATAAAATAGGATAGAAAATAGAGGACAGAGATATATGGGAATGTAAAGATTTTTTTTTTTTTAGCTTGAATTTTCCCAAAAGTAGTGCTTGAGGCAAGAAGTTGTAAGCAGGGAGCAGAAGTGAGGGAAGAACGAGGGAAAGTGGAAACAAAGTAAATGCACAGATGCATTATTAAAATAACTATTGTACACACATACACACACACACAAAGAATAAAATGAATAAAAATATGCAATATATAATTATAGAACATCACCATTGTTTTCAAACATACCAAAATGTGTACATTCAAATAAATGGTATCCACCTCAAGTATACTTGCTACTTTTCAAAAAAATCAATAAATAAAATAAAAACAAAACAGAATAAAATAAAATAAAATAAAATAAAATAAAATAAAATAAAATAAAATAAAATAAAATAATTATAGGCAACTGGCACTCGATTGTGACTGGAATTTTCTAAAGAGGATAGAGAATACCTTTTGGAATTGTTTGCCTGAGAATTGATGATTTTTATCCACAGCTTATAACCCACATTAGTTGAAATTTACTGTGGGATATATAAATCCCTATATACTTCCAGACTGAGCATACCTGCTGGAACAGAGGACTTCCCAAAGGCAACTGTGGCTTTGGAAAGTCCCCGGGGGCAAAAGTGCAAAACAGCCAGTGCTTGAGAAAAGATGTCAGCATGAGGTAAGCCAAACTACCCACTGAATGTGCACTGAAATCAGAGACGAGGCTAAGCGGATGTGAGTCAGGAGTCCAGAAGCAATCCGCACAGTCTGTCCTTTGTACCCCTCAGATATACCTGTGCCCTAGGTAAGCCCCAACCGCCGCTGAGTCTTCAAGGTGGTAGTCAGCCACAATTTCTACACATGACTTAATAGATAAAGATTACTACAATAAGCTGCAGTCTTTATTGCTGCAACTGGTCCCGAAGTCATAACTGATATTTATTTTATCACCTCCTTCCTCCACCGCCCATATTAAATTTCCCTCTCCTTCAGCCATTACTCCTACTTGTCCAGGTTTCTATCCTAGTGGGGTGATGTAGCCTTCATCCCTGAGCAGGCTGAGCTCTTGACTATCTTGCTGTTGTCAGGCTGCTGTTGCTGTAATTGTCACTATTATCACTAGGCATGTGAATGGCAAGAAATGCCCATGATTGACCCATACTTTGCCAATGTCTTAGCAACCTCAAATTGCCCAAGACTTCAGTTTCTCAGGTCTCCTTTTCATAAATCACTCCCATACATATATCTCTTGGCTTGAGTTGTACCAGAAAGCAAAGTCCTGGTCAAGGAGATAATCCCAGAGTACAAGTGGGGAACCAGAGAAAATGGGGGAAGGGGAAGAAGTCTGTATAAAGCTGCCTTTCTGATATCACAGCTTTTGGATACCGGGGTTTAATTCTGGTGTCTAAGGAATATACAGAATGTATCTCCGAGTTGTCCTCTAGAACAGTTGGGGAAAACACTGATCCTTAGGTTTCCATCCCTTGTTGATTGAAGACTGCTCTTAGAGTTAACTTTCATAAATTTGGGGGCTTCCTGTTTGGGCTTAACAACTAGAATCTCATGCCCAGCTATAGCACTGGAGAAGTTAGGGAGCACATTTGAGATGAGACTCTGTTGTAATATAAGTCAAATCCGGAATACCCACTACATCTAGGTTGGAATCAGAGAGGAGATGGAGAAGATGTGAGTTTGAATCCCAGAGGCTCTGATACAGTCTGTATGAGCTTCTCAAGGAGTTTGGACTTAAGATGTAAAACACAAGCATATAGCAAAGGTGGAGAAAAAAGGTGGAGATCATTAGGTTTGTATTGTAGGAAGATTACACTTGAGACACTGAGGAGGGTGAATTAGGCAGAGAATGGGACAGTAAAGTACATGAGACCATTCTGGAGACCCCACCTATAGCTGATTGTGCACTAGGGCAGCACCAGTGGAGGAAAGGGGAGGAATGAATTAATGAGCTACTTGAGATACTAAATCAAGGGGGCGGGGGGGAGGGGAGGGATTTGGGAAAAGCTCCCCTCTGATAATTTGTTCAAGACTACTATTTAACAAAGTATCAGCAACTAGGCACTGCCTGTCAGTTGGTAGGAAGCAGGGTTTGTTAATACAATCAATGTGGTTTCAAACTTAGGTCAACGAATAGATCATGAGCCCAGTCATAGTACGTGCATAGAAAAAAAAAAAAAAGAAAACAACTCATGTGTTAACTGTGGTTACATACAAAGAGGTGGGTAGAGGAGAAATTGAAGTGATTTTTCAAACTTTCATTTTCTAAATTATTATCTTTGTGGCATTTTTATCTTTCAAAATGAGATAACAGTCAGTATTTGATTCTAAAATCAGGGGCAGGGGGAATAAAGACATCAAAAATTTAAAAAAAGGAATAGAACTTTTCCCATATACTCAGAAATATATACAAAAAAAAAAAGAGAGAGAGAAACTCTTGGGTCTAAGGCCTAGAAAATTTAGTGTTATATACTTGAAAGAGAGGGGGGTTTTAAATAAATAATATAAAAGGAAGTATAAAATAATGTATGAAAAGCATTCCTGCAGGAACAAACCAAATGCCACGAAAATGCTGAAAGTACCAAAGTCTATCACTTCATACGGTAGTGAAATAAGGTGGAAGGAAGTCTACAAAGCTCTTTAGTTTCAGGGTTTGTCAGTTCTGATGTGGCTTTGTGCTATCATCGGCTAGTCATTTCTTCAGCTATTATGTGAACACTTATCAGGTTATATGCCACTTTATTTTCCTTTGTGGAATTATAGCCCTTCAAATACCTAGCACCATCATTTAAAAAAATTGTTTTTCATCAGTAGTATTTAATGAGCAGCTACTATTTACTACTGGGGTAGGGGCTGTTGATATTATCATTGGTAACACAGACATGGTACTTACCTTTCTGATAGTAAATACCTAAATTTGTATCTGACTTTAGCACTTAATTAGCAGTGTAACTTCAAGTAATTTACTTAATCTTTTTTCTGAGCCTCAAATTCCTCATTGTTAAGGGGAGGAGGGAATATTACATACACAGGAATGCATTGAGGTAGATATAATTCATTCATTCCTGCATAACTTAATTCAGTAAACATTTGCTAAGTGCTCTCTATGTCTAATATATGTGTGTTTTGTGAACCAAAAATAATATGTCAATAGTGTAAGTTACTATTATGTGTTGAACTGGTATTTTTTTACTTATTGGTCTGCTTTGTTTAAAAAGCGTTTTTAGCCATAATGTTCAATAAATTCAAGCACCAAAATGTGTCATCTTCTAGTTCAGGTTTGCTAAACATTTTAATGTCTAAATTCAACAAGTTTGTGAATCTGATGCAACAGATAACATTTTATTTTGAAATAGTCAGACACTCAGCCAACAGAACTGGAAAGTAAGTTGAACCAAAAAGAAGAAGAATGAGTAAAAAGAACATAAAGAAAAGCAGGAAATTTGGGGGATAATTTTAAAATGTGCTATCTCAAAATCACATGTGCTCACTTTTTACTATTAATATTTTTAATGTAAAGACTACCTAAAGAAAGCCACATGCCTCACTGATAACCAAACTGTTTGTTAATTGAAGGTCTGTGGAACATTGTATAAAGTGACTCAACATGAGAAGTCTGTAACGTTTATGTTTTGATATTTGCATTACTTGATTTTTGAGACTAAATCTCACACTTATCTTTACATTATAATATTTAATATAAGTAATAGTCATGGCAGAACATTAATGGTACAGAAATTGCACTTATTTTGCTGAGAACATCAAAAATTAAAAAAGATTTTTAACATTTATTTATTTTTGAGAGACGGAGCATGAGTGGGGGAGAGGCAGGGAGACAGAGAGAGAGGGAGACACAGAATCTGAAGCAGGCTCCAGGCTGAGCTGTCAGCACAGAGTCGGATGTGGGGCTCAAACCCACAAACCGTGAGATCATGACCTGAGCTGAAGACGGACTCTCAACCGACTGAGCCACCCAGGTGCCCTGCACATCAGAAAAAATTTTAAGCTTATTTTCTTATTTTGAGAGAGAGAGAGAGAGAGAGAGAGAGCAAGCAGGGGAGGAGCAGAGAGAGAGAGAGGAAGAGAGAGAATCCCAAGCAGGCTCCACACTGTCAGGGCGGAGCCCAACTCGGGGGTTGATCCCACAAACCGTGAGATCATGACCTCAGCCTAAACCAAGAGTTGAATACCCACTGGACTGAGCCTACACGTGCCCTGAGAACATTAGATTTAAAGGGAGAGAAATATTTTATTATAAAGCCCACAACATTCATCCAACTTTACCTTTTTACACATATTGGTGGGATTAATTATGCATAGACATTTTTCATACCATTTTCTACCTGCAGTCTAATATCAGCTTTTCTGCTTGATCAAGGCTTTATTATAAATACACGCACATACACATACATTTTATGACCTCAAAGAATTTGAAACTCTCCCACATATACCACCTGTTCCCTTTATCACTATGTCAACATCATGACTGACAACCAGGAACAAGAGGCAAACCTAGACAGGAAATGTAATAAAATAAGAGTTAAAAATCAGTGGACAAACCAAATACATTTGGAAATGAGTGGGGTCTCTGACTCACAGTAAAAGGTACTGTGCATAAGGACTCTACTCCAGTTGATAAAGTCTTTTGCCACAGGAACAAGGGTTAACGAGTCTTTTGTTTTTTAAATGTTTATTTATTTATTTATTTTGAGAAAGAGAGAGGGAGAGAGGCAGAGAGTGTGAGCAGGGGAGGGGCAGAGAAAGAGGGAGAGAGAATGCCGAGCAGGCTCCACACGGTCAGCCCAGAGCCCGACACGGGGCTCAGTCCCATGAACTGCGAGCTCATGAGCTGAGCCGAAGTCAAGAGTCGGTTGTTTAATCAGCTGAGCCGCCCAGACGCCCCAGGGGTTAACGATTCTGATACTGCTATACATGTATATTGGATTTGGCAGATGGTGGGAGCAAGTTTACTCGCTGTTGGAGCGTGTGCATCCAGATAAGCAAGAGTTGGGGGGGGGGGGGTCGCTAACATGATACGAGTGGTAATGGATTGCAGTTGGAAACGTCAGTACGAACTCATGTTTAGGTGGAGAAGGTAGTCTCATCAGACAAATGCTGGCAGAAGTATCAATGGATACATAACCTTTTAGTATATGTTTACAAGAGCCTTACAGTTGTTCATGTGTGAATCTAATCATCTATCCTAGGGGTTAGCAAGCTGTTTCTGTAAAGCCCTGAGAGCAAATACTTTAGGCCTTGTGGGCCACATGGGCTCTGTTGAGACTACCCCATTCTGCCCCTGCAGCATGACACAGCCATCCACAATTCTGTGAATGAATGAATGTGGCTGTGTCCACTCAGCGCACCAGATTTGGCCCACAGTCGGCCAGTCTGTGATCTCTTCTAAAGAGTAACAAAAGAGGGGCGCCTGGGCGGTTCAGTCGGTTAAGTGTCCGACTAACGCTCGGGTCATGATCTCCCAGGTGCGGGTTCAAGCCCCATGTGGGACTCTGCACTGACAGCTCAGAGCCTGGAGCCTGCTTTCGATTCTGCGTCTCCCCCTCTCTCTGCCGCTCCCCTGCTTGTGTTCTCTCTGTCTCAAAAATAAATAAACATTAAAAAAAAAACATTTAAAGAATAACAAAAGTGAAAGAAAGTGTATGAATAAAACTACATGTATGTATGAGCTCAAATATTTAAGAAGTACTTGTAGAAAAAATGCTAGCAGAAACAGCTTTAAAATGTTAACCACATTCTTCTCTGGCTGGTAGAATAGGAACCTTTCCCCCTCCTTATTCCTACAGTTGCACTTTTTATGTATTGAAAATTTGAAAAAGAAATCCTCAAAACCAGTGTCTGAATTTGTGCTTCCATCTGTAAGCTAGAGATTCCCAGGCCAATTTAAGCTTTGAAAACTTTCTTACTTGTGATATTTATATACATTCAAAAAAAAAAATAATAATAATCTTCATCCAAGTCTCCACAATAATAGACTTGTTTTGACATTCAGAAGCTATATTTTGAAATATTTACTTGCTTCTGATCAATTTGGATTATGATTCTCAAACTATTGTTAGTCATTCATGAATGCTTCACTTCGTCAAGAGCTGCTGAAACTTTATGAGGATTGCCTAGAGCCACAATATTGGAGAATGTTGCCTGCTTTCCTAAAGCTCTCTTTAATGACCCGTGTTCTTAACAGCCTCTGTTTAAGCGACAAAAGAGGCAGTGTTGTTAGGAGGGATGTACAGTGCATTGCACAAGTTTACCCTGGCAAGCCGCAGGCCCTGATCTGCAATCCTGTGTCAGCAGTTTTCAGTCCCACTAACATGGATACAGATGGGTGTGCGGGCTGCTCCGGGCTCCTCCCGGGGCCAATCAAAACATGGAAAACAAAGGCCTTTATAAGCTCAGCACTGACCACAGTCCCTACAGTGTTGCTAAAGTCACATTTTTCCTTTGACTTTCCATCTACAGAATACCTCTCACCTGAGAGAAATCAGATTGCATTCACAGCCAGGGACGTCGGCCTGTTGTTCTGGGGAGGGGATGTGATTTTTCCCTTCGGAAAAGGGAAAATGAAGCCCTTCTCGCTCTTTCTGTAAGAACTTACGAAACAACCCAATAGCTCTCTGAACACAGGATGCAAACCAAGGACACCTAGTCAGCCCAGAGCACGGGCACACAGTTGGACAGACACTATGCAAATAAAGGAAAATGAAGCAAGTGAAGCTGTTATCTGAGACCATTCGAGGGAGAGAAAGATATGCTCGCTCAACTTCACTAGCATCTCCAAAAGCCCTACCTTAGCCACCATAAAGGTCATCCTCTCCAGTCCTTCACCCCACCCATTATTCTCTCTCAGAAAGACTTTTGTGCTATTATAAGAATTTGTCATCATATTCGGGTTTAAATTGACTTGTTTTTGTCTATTTTCCTTATTAGAAATCTGTTCTTTGTGAGGCCAGAGACTATAGTCTCTTTGTTTTCAGTTTTTGTGGTGTGTGGTGCTGTTTTCCATAGTAAAATGTGATAAATATTTGTTGAATCCCTAGATGAATAACAGGATAATTGTAGCAAGACACCAGATTACTAGTCAGACAGTGTGTGTTCTAGTCTGGCCCTACCACCAACTAGTCAGGTGTAACAACAAGGTTCCCACTCTGATGGGAACACCCACCCCAAACCTCAGGGACCTACATCAGAAAGCATTGAC
The DNA here is from genome assembly GCF_046562875.1 of Panthera onca. Lineage (NCBI taxonomy): Eukaryota > Metazoa > Chordata > Mammalia > Carnivora > Felidae > Panthera > Panthera onca. The sequence continues at coordinate 47,057,283 of NC_138351.1, read as the reverse complement.
TTTTGCTCACAAGTCTGTACATTTGCTGGGGCTCCACGAGGCTTGGTTCCAGCCAGCCTTCAGGGTAGAGTCAGGTGTCTCCGTATTCTGGGACCGGCCGCCGTTTGCGGCATGTTTTCATCTGTTTTCCTCGAGAATGGCAGAGCCACAGAGCGGAAAGCAGAAACACACAAACCTCCCAAAGCCTCAGCTTGGAACTGACACACTGTCGCTTGTGCCTACGTTCATTCCACTGACCAAAACGAATCATATGGTCAAGCCCAACCCCAGGGGGCAGAGAACATACTCCACACAGGATACACCACAGCAAGGATGAGGAGGGAAGGGAGAATTGTGGACAAGTCACATCACCTAGCGCATGACACAAGCAAAATTCTGTTTCAATTTCCAGGAAAAAAAAAAAAAAAGACTGACAATTCCAGTCCTGATAAGCACAGGGCTCTTCTGAGGGCCAGATGCTCTCATGCAGACATTATGTAATTAAAATTGTTTAACCAAGAGCTAAACATTGTGTAGGCACCAGATAATGATTGAAAATGACCAGTGACAGGGCGCCTGGGTGGCTCAGTCGGTTAAGCCTCTGACTTGGGCTCAGGTCATGATCTCACCGTTTGTGAGTTTGAGCCCTGCCTCAGGCTCTGTGCTAATGGCTCAGAGCCTGGAGCCTGCTTCAGATTCTGTGTCTCCCTCTCTCTCTCTCTCTCAAAAATAAATAAACATTAAAAAAAATTAAAAAAAGAAAATGACCATTTGCTTTTTCTTATAAAGACTACAATCAAAATACAATATGATCGGGGTGCCTGGGTGGCTCAGTCAGTTAAGCGTGTCTTCAGCTCAGGTCATGATCTCACAGTTCATGAGTTCAAGACCCATATCGGGCTTTTTGCTGACAGCTTAGAGCCTGGAGCCTGCTTCAAGTTCTGTGTCTCCCTCTCTCTCTGCTCTTCTCCCACTCATGCTCTGTCTCTCTCTCCTTCAAAGATAAATAAAAACATTTAAAAAAATTTTAAAAAAACAAAAAAAACAAAAATACAATATGATCATTACTTAACATAAGTTGTGTATAAAATACTGTGGGAACAGGAGACAGAGTTGTTGAGTTGGCCTGGGTGATGTTCAAGATGTTCTGCAAGCTACTTTACAATTAAGGAAGAACAACCATTGTGGAGAACAGGGAAGTGGAAGTGTGTAGGAAGAGAGGAGGCATTAACTTTATCAGTAATATTTCCTTTTTAGGGTAAAAAAGGAAAGATTTGAAGCAAATATGGAAAAAAAGTTGTCATCTGATAAATCGAGATGTTGAGAAAACGGAATCTGTTATATTATTTTCTGTGTATGCTTGAAATAGTTTATAACCAAACATCAAAAATTTTTGAATGTTTATTTTTGACAGAAAGAGATAGAGAGATAGTGGGGGAGGGGCAGAGAGAGAGGGAGACAGAGAATCACAAGCAGGCTCTGCAACTGTCAGTGCAGAGCCCGACGTGGGGCTGGAACCCATGAACCGGGAGATCATGACCCGAGCCGAAACCAAGAGTCCATTGCTCAACAGACTGAGCCACCGAGGTGCCCCCAAACATTAAAAATTTTTGAGTTATTTTAAATTATTTTAAAATTATTCAAAATAATTATTTAAAATTATTTAAAATTATTTTAAAACAGACAAAGAAGGGAATGAGGATATTCTTGGAAGAAAGAGCACAAGTGGTAGGAAAAGTAACTTGGTCTTAACGGATAATAGTGCAAAAGGGACAATGGTGGAAGAGAGTCAAACAGAAGAATGAGAAGGCACTGTAGTCATTTCTCAGGGCTGCTGTACAAATAAATACTGGGTGGTTTAAAACAGCAGAAATTTATTCTTCCACAGTCCTCAAAGCTAAAAGTCTGAGATCAAGGGATCAGCAGGGTTGGTACCTTCTAAGGGCGCTGAGAGAAATCTGCTCCATGCCTCTGTCCTAGCTTCGTGATGGTCAGGAATTCTTGGCATTCCTTGGCTTAGAGAAACATCATTCCAACCTCTGTCTCCTTCTTCACATGGCATTCTCCTTGTGTGTCTGTGTCTTCACATGGCCATCTCTGCACCATCTCTGTGTCCAAGTTGCCTCTTCTAATAAGGACACCAGTCAGGTTGGATTAAGAGCCCACCATACTCCAACATGACCTCACCTTAATTTAACTAATGACATCTGCAATGACCCTATTTCCAAAAAAGATCACATTCTGAAGTACTGAGGATAAGGACCTCGGCAGATCTTTGGGGGAGACCCAGTTTAACCCGGAAGAAGAATCAAGATGTTGCCACTACTTTTCTTAGCTATTATTATCAGCATATTTTTGTACTAACTAAAAAATTCACAGGAAGGGCATAGTATGTGGTTAACCAATTGAAAGACCTCCTCAGGGGACCTGTGACTTCTCTGACTCTGTAGAGGGAAGGAAATCACACGAACGATGATGCTTTCTGCGTTTCTTCCATTTTACTATTTATTCATGTGCCTCCCAGGCTAACCCACATTATGCTCTGCTTCCCTGCTTCACACCAGCCCACGCTGGGTGACTCACCATCCTGCCCCATCAGTTTCGTCATCCAAAGAAAAAACCCTCTGGCTACTACCACCAGTGTTTTGGACTGCAGTGCTTTGCCCTGGAGTTAATTTTTAACCCCGGGCCCTTCAGAAACTCACTTGCACACCAAGATCCGGCACCAGGGGTCCGCTTCATACTTGGTGTCCAATTTAAGAAACTTCCTCAGGAAGTTCTTCACAATGTATGGGCAGAGTTTTCAGACGTTCCTGACCTGTTTTCTGGTTTACAACTATAGAAACGGTGAATTACTTCAAATCAGTCATTCGACTACTTGGCCCATGCCTTACCCTAGCCAAATGCTTTTCCCCTCCAACTGTATGATCCAGCCCTTGTCAATTTCTCTATCCCCCATTTCACTCCACCCTCTCCTTTGCTCCCTATTCTTAAAATCCTCTTCCTTTTGTCCTTTTCACCTCCAGGTCATTCCACAAGGTTCTCCCTCCAGCTCCTCAAATTTCTACCCTTTCTCAACCTTCACTCTCGGTGGTCAAATATCACTTCTTTGGAGAGGTTTTCTCTACCCCTCTCTCTACCCCTCTTCCCTAAAACAGCTTCCTCACATTCTCAGACTTACTGTGGCATTTATTTTCTTCTAGATTTCTTTGTTCATTTCATTATTTACCGGCTTATTGTATGTCTCCTTTAAAAAATGAGATCATCTGTCTATCTAGTTCAGGAATAGCCTCTGCTGCTCATACAGCACCTGGCACATAATAGATGCCTAGTAAATATAAATTGAATGAACAGAATAAAACGCTGAGCTTCCCGAAATCGTTACAAGTTTGGGGTCTAAGCAGGAAATGTAGGTCCCTTGCATTACTGGCCTGTTAGTGCTGGTGTCCTAGGCCTCTGGTTCTGTTTGCTGAGTTACTGACACTTTATTATAAATCCCTTATCTTGAGTTTTTGACTCAGTTCCAAAGTTCTGGATTCCAGACCCTGCTTACAAGAGACAGGGACCTAAAGAACCAGCTGGTCTTCTCCCTCTCTCTCCCTGCACTCGAGCTTTTGCGTGCCGGATATTGTAACTGCTGCTCCTATCCGCCTTGACCCCAAACCCACCAAAGTCCTTCTTGTCTGACTCAGTTCCTGTCCTCCTCTCTTGTGCCTACCTTTCCACTATAAATCTTCTTTCTTGTGTCTACCCCAAACATGCCATGATGATAAGCATAAAGGAATGGTTAATCTGAACACATTTTTAGAAGCTAATCATTCCCACTCACCGTGGCCTCTATTGGAGGCTTGTGCAAAACTGCTAGTATATCTGTCTCACTAAATACAAATAAATGTCCACATCAATCTATGCGTTTGCCAACACCAATATAGATAGGGACTAAAGCTGCGAGGTTTTCACGTTTGGGTACTTTTAGACAACTTTTGGGTATAATTGAGACCATTTATAGGATTGATAAGGGGTATGCCTTGAAGACTCTTCTCTGTAAACCTAATTATATCACTTTCCTTAAAATCCAGTGTCCAGAAAGCATTTGAGAAAAGCTACTTTGAGTTGCCTGGATATTTTCCAAGCTCTGGATACCATAGTTAGTCACATGGAATGTGGAATGGGCTAGACGTTTTGGAATTGTTCTTGTTAAACTGGTGTAAGCGATTGACCCAAAAGCTTTAATAATCATTATTTGTTTAACAAGTTCCTGTGAGGAAAGCTATGCAGTTGTCTTGTGAAGTAGCTTCTTAAAAGGCTTTTATTTTGTCTGGATATGATAAGAATCATTACATGGTATGTCTAACCGATGACTTAGTGCTCTTTCAGTGCATAGAAACTTCTATGGGAAAAAGAATTAGACAATAAGCACCAATGACTTAATACATGCCCTGTTTCCAATTCAATTTGCTTTGATAAAAATCTAATAATCTCCAGGAACACAAATATTTATCTACAGTGATTGGACAGTCAGTTAAAATAGGCATTCTCGGTCCCTTCAAAACATTCATTTGTCCTTTATACGACCCACACATTGTCAAGAGGTTAATAATGTTGAAAAATTCCTGTGGTGTTTTTAGTTTTTGTGCTATCTGGCACAGAAACATCAGGATCCTTAATTTTGTTTTCAACATAGCATATTCCTTATTCACAATCAATGCTCCTCTGTCTTAATCAACAAAATAGGAAACAGATTTTTAAATTCTGAAATCACTATAAATTCATAGCATTTTTCCTTTGAAGTAAAATATTTTACATGACTATAGTGAAACAGGAAAAGAATTTGTTTGATCAGAAGGCTCAACAACTAAAAGAATAATAATTTGTCTCCAGAGAAACAGATCAAGATTTTAAAGGTAAACAGGTATTATTTAAGAATTTGGTAAAAATGATTTTTAAATGTGCTAGGTTTTATGTTATAGAATGTGTTTCAGAATATAATTCAGCCCTAAATACAATTATATACCACATTGCCTGTGTGCAAATATTATTCTTTCCTATTTAGACATTGTTTTAAGTATGACATTCTACCTTAGTAGCAAATATCCTGGCTCCACGGTAAAATGTACCTTAAAAAAGATAACTTATCTGCTCCAATAAAACCATGGCAGATAAACCCTTTCATTGAATATGTCAAGCACATGTTAAATCATAAAATCTCATAGGACTGACTGTACAGGATACCTGTATACAAGGTTCTATCTTTATATACATTAGATCTCTAATATGTTTCAAGTAAGCCTTTGAAAAAAGAATAATTTATAATTTGTAAGATGCGGCAATTAATATTAGACATCAAATTCAAAAGCATAGATGGGCTTCACTTCTTTCAATAAATCTCAGGTGTCTAGAAGAAAAGTACAATGGGAAGAAAACGCCGCGGATCAAAACAGTGGGTAAAGAGGAACAAACCCAATTCTAACCCATCAGAGAGATGGAAGCCTCCAGAAACAGGTTGCTGTATAAGCCTCCCATTAGTCTATATGATAAGCATGTTGCTATTGAAAAGCAAAGCAACTGACCACCATTTCTCTTAAAGTATGTGAGGGAGCCTAGAGATGTTTCCATTGTCCCCATCTGTCCCCAGCTTCTTGTTTGGACTTGAAATCTCCTCCATTACCTTTACTTACCTAATCCACTGACCACCCCTCCTCTCATATCTACCGCTATTTTCTCACCTCCTTAACTTCCTTCAAAGTGATCTTGCCCCATGGGCCCATCCTGATCAACCCCAACCAACCATGTTCACGCCTTTCCCTATTTTTATCCCTACAGTTTCACTCTCAGGCACAGCTCCTCTGCTCAAGGCTATCTTGCCTTGGATCCATGTTCAGCAGCTGCTGTGTCTGTGTGTGTGTGTGTGTGTGTGTGCACGCATGCCCATGTGCCACAGCTTGTGTTTCAGGGTAACCATTCTCCCTGTGCTCAAACCCCAGCTCCGGTCTTCTGTTGTGAGGTACGTCAACTAAATCCATTAAGCTTCGATGCTCCCTTTCTGTAAAGTGAGGATTATAATAGAATTTACCTAGTAAGGATATTTTGAAGATAGAAGAGGTAATGTAGTAAATCACTCAATACAGTGCTGGTAAAGAGTAAACACATAATAAATACTGGTTTTTATTATTCTTATTGTATTTATTATTTCATCTACACAGAGGCAATTCTCTTCAGTGTGGATGCAAAATATTTTATATTACTTAGTATCACCTGTAAATGTGGTGACTGCACTGTTTGAACTAAAATTGGGACAAATCCAGAAAATCACACGTACTTATGCAGGAAAGAAGCAGAAGCAGTGAAATAAAAACAGTACCAGGTGATTTGAGATGGGGAAATCACTGTGTCCCTAAGTCCTGTGCTATGCTTTTTTAATAAAATTGAGTCCTCAAAGAAAAGTATGCTGGGTCTACACAAGTGAAGTGAAGGACTAATTGGTTTGGGGTTGGATTCTGAATTCGCAAGCAGGTTAGAACAAACTTTTTCCCCCCTGCATGGGATGCATAAATACAGACACCTGTGCAGTGTACTAGGCTATTGCTGTTAAAGAAAACCTTATCTTCTCTTCCGACAATTTGTCGTGAGGACAATGTCAGGAAGAAAACCTTCCCAGTACCAGGGTGGGAGGGGCCAGCAGACAGAACAAAGTCGTGAAACAGACTTATTATCATGTGAAAACCAGAGCTGAAAGGAAGTTTTTGATAGAGCTGGAACCCCTGTTGCCAAGGAAAATGGGCCAGGAGGTCTATGATATCTAAGGTCTTCAGTAATTGTATCTGAGAGCAGACTTGTAACAAATGCTTTCAAGTCTGTTAACTGGATTGCTTTGGAAAATCCCAGCTGAACTCTTAGAATCTCATCTGCCTAATTCCAATTTTGCCAATATTTTAAATGTGTATATAGTATAAGAACCAGGGCTTTCTGAAACCCTGCCATTAAGGTAATACCAGAGGAGGAGACAGAGAGGGGAGCAGGGAAGGTGTGTGGCTGAAGGTTGGTGGCACAAGAAGGCAGCTCCAACAGAGACGGACTATAACAGAATGGCCTTCTATGCTTTTTAAAGGGAATTTCCAGGATAGACACACCTCACAGACAAATCTAAGTATGGCAATACCTTCCTCATTTTCTATAATCCATGCCTCTGTTCTCAAGCATTTATGTGGATAATTGAAAAATGACAGTATATCGGGGACCTGGTGGCTCAGTCAGTTAAGCATCCAACTTTGGCTCAGGTCATGATCTCATGGTTCGTGGGTTCCAGCCCCACGTAAGGCTCTGCGCAAAGAGCTCAGAGCCTGGACCCTGCTTCGGATTCTGTGTCTCCCTCCGTCTCTGCCCCTCCCTGCTTACACTCTATCTCTCTCAAAAATAAATAAACATTGAAAAATTTAAGAAAAATGACAGTATAACACATTTCTTTCCTTGAGTCTCCATTTCCCTAAAGGCAGATGAGCTTCAATACTGAAGACAAATGCTCCATGTGGCAAAGGACAGTCGTGTCTCAGGTAATCCAGTGATCTCATCCTGATAGCCCGGCCCTACCGGTGCCCTTCCCAACAACCCTGAATGGAAGCAACACTCATGCACCCATGGGAATAGAATGGCTCCAAATGGCCTTTTGTTTTCATGCTCCTAATCTTCAGAGTCCTCATGCTCTTCTCTTGACCTTGCTTTGTTTCCAAGGTGAAATATTTATATTCCTACTGTACCTTATTTTGATAGCTGGTTTATGGTGTCTCTCATTATGCTCTTTAAGATGTCGTTACTGATAACCCATTAAGACTTTGTAATGGAGGAAAAAATATCCATCCTGTACTGGGATAAGAACTAGGGCCTAGGGGCGCCTGGGTGGCTCAGTCGGTTAAGCGTCCGACTTCAGCTCGGGTCACGATCTCGAGGTCCGTGAGTTCGAGCCCCACGTCGGGCTCTGGGCTGATGGCTCACAGCCTGGAGCCTGCTTCCGGTTCTGTGTCTCCCTCTCTCTCTGCCCCTCCCCCGTTCATGCTCTGTCTCTCTCTGTCTCAAAAATAAATAAACGTTAAAAAAAAAAAATCTTTAAAAAAAAAAAAAAGGACTAGGGCCTAAAAGGTAAAAAGCATATGTATGGTCCATTATCTACTCACCATCAAATGCAGACACACCATCCATAATTTATGCCAACATATATAGAGTATATAGAGAGCATAAAACTAGGGCATGAACTATTATTGTTTTGAGAGAGAGAAAGAAAAAAAGAGAGAGTGGGGTAGGGGCAGATGGAGAGGAAGAGAGAGAATCTCAAGTAAGCTCCACGTTCAGCACAGAGCCCAACTCAGGGTTCCATCACATGACCCTGGGATCATGACCTGAGTCAAAATCAAGAGTCAGATGCTTAACCAACTGAGCCACCCAGGTGCCCTAAGGCAGAAATTATTGAAGCCAGGTCCAGGTACCCAGTTCTTCAATATACTGTTCTCTCTACTGTAGTGTATGCTTGAAAATTTCCATCACAAAAAACTGCAAAAATATATATGGGATCCGAGAGACAAACTCAGAAAAGAAAAAAAAAAGTGATCCGAATGATATTCTCTGATGTTAGATTACTGTAGGCAGCATTCCTATGCTTAGGAGACCTCCAGTGTTCCTCTCCGCAACCTTGGGAAGCTCGTGGGAGGAAGAGGGGTGTTTATTTTTAGTGTATGTTACTTTAGTGAGTGCCCAGTTTTCTTGCTGAGGTGGTCCAGGCACGAAATGCTATGTATTTGACTTTTTCAAACTACATGGCGGCAAGGAAATAAAAGTATAAAAGCTTCGGTATCGGACAGACTAGATTCAAACACTCTTAGGGTACAACTTGGGAGCAATTACTAATTTCTCTGACCTTTCATCCCCTACCAAGTAGAGTTAATATCAGTTTCACAAGGTTATTATAGAAAAAGTGCCTACTGATAGGTCTAGCAAATAACAGATTGTCGATGCATTCTCATTTCCTCCCTACTTGTCATATTTTCAGCTGCCAGTCATATAGCATGTTGAAAAAATTCCAAAGACTTTCTAGATATAACTCGGAAACCTTTTCAGTTCTCCAAAACACCAGCAAAATCCTGGCATATCCAGTCACTGCACATTATTAATAGTAGAGCTATTAATAGACAAGGAACCCACGCCTTTAGATAGACACCAGATTGTGTGGTGTTATTAGAAAGGACAATAAACTCTCAGTTAGGGACATGAATTCTCATCTCCACTCTCTCACTAAGAAGCATTGCCTTTAAAAGGGACACCTAGCCATCTCCTGTCCTTGGAGAAGAAATTTTTCTAAAGCATTTTTGAGCCCCCAACTTTCTAAAACAGAATGATAAGCATAGAAACAGACTAAAATATATATGCCATTAATAATTTGATATGTTACTATACTAAATAGACATCAGTTTGATTGTCCTCAGGTATGAAAACCACCCTTATTAGATTTTGACAAAGTAAAAGCACTATACAAATATGAGGTTTTGACTCTGGATCAAATGGCCTTGGCCAGAGGCCACTGCAAATAGTTCTGTTGTGTGATTATTACTGTTTTTACTATGATGAAAGTGGGATTATGAATTTAATGCAATAAATAGCTGCAAAGTAGCTAAAGCTCAGCATAGAGAATAATTAACAGTGTGGAACATCAGCAGGCCCCTGGCCTGGCCCCGTGCTTACCGTGGCCTTGGCAAGTTACAATTGCTTGATTGCTACAATAAAGCATACCCTGTCTTTAAAAGTTGTTAGAAGTTAAATGAGACAATGCTGGTAAAATGTTCCTGGTATTACTAAGTGCCTAAGAATCTATTTTCTTCATGAATTTCCACTTTGGAAATATTATATCAGTACTTTATCAATCAGGTTGATTTTCCGGAGTTAAAATTCAAAATTTTACTTTTCATATTTATGAGTCATTCACTGTTACATGTGTATGTGAGAGAGAGAGACAGAGACACAGAGATTACACATTTATAGGGTTTCAAAAAACAGCAAAATCTTAATTAAATAGCAAGAGGACAGTATTCAGCTGAGCTGAGCAGTCATGAAGGCCACATGGAACTCACAGACAGACTAGAGGGAGTTAAGGAGTGGGTGACTCTCAGTAAGAAACTGCTTCCTTCCATCAAAAGTCACAGATGTCTCTACAGCCCTTGCCACCACAGCCCCGGTCACAGGCAAGTTGTGCACACACATCAGTCAAGATGATATGCAAATCACCCTTGAACAACAAAGGAGTCACATCTCCAGCATATTCCATATCTGAAGAATTGAAAGCTAAGAAAACAAAGAGCCTGCACAAGGCATGTAAACACAGTTGAAGGGTCTACATTTGAGATGCTACATTTTGAACAATTGCCGGAGACAGCATTCTCTTCTGTGGAAAATCAAGCTTTCATTCAAGAGAGTGACCCATAAAACCTAGACAGTGCTGGATGTGACCCAGTACTCTGCTACTGACACAGAGCAGCAGGTGACCCAAAACCCAGAGGACAGGAAGAAACCAACACACAAATGGAACCACCCAGACCCAGCCTTCCTCCGACCTCATTTATCATAATCCTAATGGATGGGGACAGAGGACAAGCCGCTGCTGGTGTGTGCTGTTTTTGCTACGTGTGAATTCAAGGCACAAATGAATCTATGTATTTCCACCGTTTAGGCTGAGGTCTTCTCAAAGATGGCCTGCAGTTTTGTTTTAAAAAAAAAAAAAAAAGAAAAAAATCAGGTGAACTGGACTGATAACCATACAACATTTGCAGAGAAACACCCATGACAAACGATGGCCAGACAGCCTAATCCTATCTGAGGGCACCACCTCTGATGTGTACACGACAGGTATTGATTCTGGCCCTGACAGTCTTCAGCCTCTCACCACAAGACAGGATTTGGAAACCTCAGGCAAGCTGGCTGTCTTTCCCTAGGGGCTCAGTATCATGCCGGGGACTCCCAGGGAAGAACAGACCCCAGGGCTTTTACTATTTGAGGACAAAGGGATTATCTTCCTGTCTCCGCTCCAAACTGAAAAAGCAAATCGTCTACCTTTACGTTTCTTCTGGCTCATAAGTCTTCCTCAATGCTTCTCTCATTTTTCTTCTTCCTTTCTCTCCTCACAGTTTCTTTTCCCAGAGCCATTCATCTTGTCCTCACCTCCTATCAACCAGGAAATCATTTAGCTGCTGAGACGGGTGGCCCCAGTTTACTTTGTTTTAAAGATAGACTTACCCCCTAGTGGAATCCCTGCCAGAAAGCCTGCTCCACCGCCGCCCCCACTGCCCCGCCGCCCTCACCTCCTCATCCTTGAGTAAGAAAACCCAGACATTTATTTGGGCCTGCAACTGCCCTTGCCGGAGGAGCCAGAACCTCCCAGACAAGGGAGGAAATGCTGTAGACAATAGCTGAAGCCACTCGGTCCACAGCACTCAACTTTTCAACCACACCCATTGGTGGAATTTGTTACCGGTAAACACGCATTGCTCTAAGCACCATTATTTGTTAGAGATGAAAGGGAAAAATCATCTGCTCCTGAAGTCAGCCCAGCTCTTACAGATGATTCTGGATCTGATACACATGAAAAGTGGATATTTGTGCTTCTCTGAGCCAGAAACTAGACAGGGAAGCCCTTTGCTACCTAAAGATTGCCCTTTTCTCTGTACCTGGAGCCCAGTTGGTCTGCTGAAACTCCAGGATGGGCAATGACTTCAAATCACATTGTAAAGTAATGAGGGCAGGGAACATGAGAAACCTGTGCAACACTGCTTGGAAACCTTATCAAAATCCCCTTTAAGAATTACATGGTGGTTCGAGTTAGCCTTACAAAATTACATTGAACCTAAGTAAAATGATAATAAGAATAGTGAAGAATACGGAAAAAGAACAATGAGAGTACCAGCGATGATCCACATCCTGAGGGCGTCCTTCCTGACTCACCCAGCCCGTCTCCCCATAGGTGAAGCTGCTACCTGTCAGAACTTGCAACATCTCTCGGGATCCTCTTCTCTTTCGTGGTATCTCTCAACTTAGTCCAGCAGCCATAGCTCCAACCTCTCTCCAGCAACTGGCAAATAATGAGCAAATCATTCAGTCAATGTATTGCATTCAATGTATTTCAAATACTTTGCAGTTCTGTGTAGGGTCTTCAAAGTCAGCATAACCCTGTTACGTTTCTATCTCTTCCATGGTAAACGCTCTGTCTTTTAATGACGGATTTGATTTTTCCAATAGCCAAGAGGTGTTCATAGCCAGTCCCTCTGGGAAATAAAATTGGTTATCAAGCGAGATAAAATATTTTCTGTTAAAAATAAAGTGTACTCTATTTTTTTTAATGTTTATTTATTTTGAGAGAGTGCAAGTGGGGGAGGGGGCAGAGAGAGGGGGAGAGAGAATCCCAGGCAGGCTCCACACTCAACACAGAGCCCCACGAACCGTGAGATCATGACCTGAACTGAAATCAAGAGTCGTGTGTTCAACCAACTGAGCCACACAGGTGCCCCCAAAATATACTGTAAAATAATGTGTGTGTGTGTGTGTGTGTGTGTGTGTGTGTGTGTGTGTAATAAATTGGCTCTGAAAGATGTTTCCACTGGTAGGTTTAAATATGTTTTATACCAGTAGGTATGAAGTTTCCAAGGGTCACAGCTCTGAAGGACAATTCACATTTGGATATGCACATTATGCTATGTTTGCTTTAAAAGATTGATTATTTTATAGCTACAATTCATAAAGCCTGTGGTCATAAAACACCTCCCTCTATCTTGGCGGCAGACTACACTTGTACAAATAATGTTATCAGGTTCTAACTCAGCGAAGACCACTTCTGGCCCTAAACATGGCTAGACTCCATTCCACTCTCAAGTAGCCAGGACCACAGGATCTATTCCCAAACATGACTTCTAGCTTACACAGGAAAATAAAAAAAGGAAATTTCATGGCAAAGGAACCAATCCTGTAAAAGGATAAGAAGTTACTAAAAAATCGAAACAGCTGGGGCGCCTGGGTGGCTTGGTCGGTTAAGCATCTGACTTCGGCTCAGGTCATGATCTCACTGCCCGTGAGTTCGAGCCCCGCATTGGGCTCTGTGCTGACCGCTCAGAGCCTGCAGCCTGTTTCAGATTCTGTGTCTCCTTCTCTCTCTCTGCCCCTCCCCTGTTCATGCTCTGTCTCTCTCTGTCTCAAAAATAAATAAACGTTGAAAAAAAAAAAAAATTTAAAAAAAAAAAAAAATCAAAACAGCTTCAACCATAGAAAAAAGCTTAATATTGGTTTGGGGGCATTTTTGTCAATTACAAAGGGCTTTTAAAGAGACAGGCAGCAACTTTATCTCGATACCACATCTGCCACTTGCCAAGGTGTGGCATCCATCTCCAATAACCCTGCTTTGTCACCATCCAGCTCCAACGGACTCAACGGTGCCCTTTGTCACTTGCGAGTCTCACTCCTCAAATCTGCTGCTTGCTACTTGAAAAGCTCCTAATCTACAATTTCGTATTCTGTGCCCACAACCTCCACGTTATGTTTACTCATTCTCTTCTTAATTCTCTAAAAAGTGGGATTCTGGTTTCCAGAAAAGAAGACTGGACTTGAGATGGATTCAATTCTTGGCTTTTAGTTGTGGCCTCAGAAAATGTCATTAAACTTCCTAAGTCTTTCCAAATAAAAAAGAAACTAGTATAAGCTGTCCTAAATTATTTAATATATATTCCTTAAAAACTGAAAAAAAAACATGACCATATAAGGCAAGTGTTTATGAGTTTGGTGTATTTTCGTCTGCATATGTTACATACATAAGTTTTATGATGTGGGAACATAGTATAATATTTATTGTTGTGCTGTGTGCTTTGCTTCCCTTTACAAGATTACCAGTAATGCAGCCTCCGCTTATATATGTCTTTGCAGTGACCAAGAGCCACATAATTGTGAAAGTAATCCCTTCTGTTGTGGCTGCTGAAATGCTGGCATTGTATCTGATATTGAGAGGTCCTCCCCATTTTGGTTTTAGATCTTCCTCCCTCTACCTGCATACATTTGCCCTCCTGCGGTCTTCTAGAACAACACATATAAATCTAATCCCTTTGCCATATGACAACCCTAAAATATTGAAAGTGAGCTTTCATATCTCTCCAGCTCTTTTCTTCTCCAATCTGAGTAGCCTTGGTGTTTTTGTTTTTCTTTGTCTATTTCTCCTCCGACGTTATTTGTGGGTCCTTGGTCGTCCTCACCATAGCATCTGCCAACTCTAGCTTCTCACACCCCTGAGGCCTCCTTCAGTTCCATCTCTCACCTGAAACCCTTACCCTGTCAGTGTAAACTCCTGTCTCTCCCCCAACTTCTACTGAACTTTATTCTGTTTTCATAGGTCTCCTCATCTAGGCTGTAAAAGATATGTCTTGTATTTCTTTTGGAACAAACCACTACCCACTTTTCACCTCTGCCATCATCAACCTCATAGGAGACTGTCTCAAAGCTACCTTTAGATTCTTTTGGTTGACTTTGGCAGTTATTTCCTTTTTTTTTTTTTTATGCAACCAATACATTTTCTGTGCATTGTTGCATCCTTTAGAACAGTCTCAAAAGCTAATAAACTAATCAAAATGCTTTATGAAGTGGAAAAAGGAAGGATCAAACATAAAGAGAATTGTATTCATCATCTGGGCCCAGTTTTATTTTCTTTAATGTGCATATGTATACATAGTTGTCAAAATGACTACTCTGGAGTCCAACTGCTAGGGTTCAAATCCCTATCACTTAATAGCTCTGTGTCCTCTCTTTACTTCTGTTTCTTCATCTGTAAAATGGGGATAATAGAAACCGCCTCATGAGGTTGTTATGAAGATTTCGTGATTACCAGTAATTACGTGGGAAGTGCCTAGATCGGTAGTTGGCACTAGGCAAGCAAATGTTTGCTACTGTGATGCTGAAGAGGACAATGATCTAGGCGCTCGGGAAAATCACTTTTCATCTTTCCAGGTCTCAACTCCCTAACCTGTAAAACGAGAAGGAAAAAGGATTAAATGCTTCCAACTGTGATAGTGACAACTCTACGATCCTAGAGCCCTTGACATTTTACAAAGCACGTCCATATGCAGCAGCTCACCGGGAAACACTCATCAGTATCCCATGCTTTCAGTATACCTGACTTGCTGAAACAGCTGACCAATGTACTGGAAAGTCTAAATACTGACTCTGGGCCCTGGCCTCCATTTAGCAGAAAGATCCAAAGTCCTCAAATAGCTTATGCCTTCTCCAGTATCTGGCTTGCTATCTGCTATCTGCAAAATAACTCACCTTGAAAATCTGGACTACCAAATGGCATGTAAGAAACTGGAAAGAGGCAGGCAACGAATAAAACAAGGCAAGGATATTTATTGAGTATCTACAATATAGATCATTATAATGTCAATCCCATTAAGCCCTCACAACAACCCACGTGGAAGGTTTTACTACCCGTATTTCTGAGATGATTTCCTCATAGAGGCTCAATACGAGTGCCCAAAGTCACACAGTTACTAAGTTGAAATCAGGTTGGAAGTCTGACTGAGCTCAAAGCTTGACCTCATGCTAAAGTTCCACATTGTCTCCCTGAGATTTGCAATCTACTAGGATTGGGTTGCCATTTTAACTTCTCTGCTCAACCTTAAGCCCACTGAAAGGTTTTGTTCGATAAATGGTGCCAAGAACATGATGAGGTATTTTATCGTAACAACTGGCCTATAGGTGGCAATATTTTCCACTCGTGACTGACCCAATCCAGCACTCATCAAGAAAGCCTCAATGCAAAAATGTCACTGTAATTTGAAGGCACCCTGAGACAGCTCTACCTCACAAGTCCACCCCGAAAGCGATCCAGACAGCTATTGAGCAATGACATTTCTTCCATATTTACAGTGTAACAGAGAACAAACACGTCTAAACCATGATCATTGTTCCATATAATAAATATTGTCATTGAATGAGCTCAGGCCACTTTTTTTTGTTCTTGTTCTTCCTCGTTTATTTCCCACCAACACATTTTATTGCTCCCTGGCTTGATGGCTGCTAGCCCTGAGGGCACGCGAAAGTGAAGTCAGCAGAACTGTTGCTGAAAAGTCTCCAGTTGGTCAACAGACTTGCTTGCCCATTCAAAGGAAGTAGCATGAAAGTGAGGGAGCAACGAAGCCATGGTCTTGAGATCCCAAAGATATCACTGTGTTTGGCAAACTCCACCGAACTAGAACGTTTGGCCTTAAATAGGTGAAATTATAATTATATGTTAAGCTACATCTACATTAGGGGCTCCTGGGTGGCTCAGTTGGTGAAGTGTCCAACTCTTGATTTCAGCTCAGGTAGTGATCTCAAGGTCTGTGAGTTCATTCAAGCCCCAAATCAGGCTCCCCGCTGACAGTGTGGAACCTGCTTGTGATTCTCTTTTCCTCTCTCTCTGCCCCTCCCCCGCTGTCTCCCTCTCTCTAAATGAATAGATAAACCCTAAATTAAAAAAAATTTTTTTTAAAGCTACATCCACATTATCTTCATGGTCATTTTAAGAGACAGTTACCTGGTGCCAGGTAGGGTACACTATATATTACTCTGTTTGGGCCTCACATGTAATCTTGTGAGGTAGGCACAGTTGTTATAACCATATTTAATGAGGAAACTGAGGCACAGAAATGTTTTGTAGTGTTCTTATTGTCATAGAACAAAACAATGGTAGCATGAGGATCCACACGCCAGCAGCCAACCTCCAATGCCCATGCTTTTTCAAAGCAAGTTTCTGATTGCTTCTGGAAAATGGTAAGATACTCAAGTGCATGCCCATAAGCAGAACCATTTAGTTTAATAGTTTTCATGAGATTTCCCAATCCATTTAAACAATCCTGTACCAAGCAGTTAGTGTGATGAAAATGAATGCGATCTGCGTATGCTAAGAAAACCAAAGCCACGTGATCAAATGAATTTCCTCTGTAGGGTCACTTCACATACCTATTAGATTGATCACACACAGCATTTGAGATGGAATTACTCTGAGAATTTTTGGTATGGCTGGAGCTAACTTATGGTGAGTGTACTTAAGGGATTACATTTGATTCTTACCATGACTTTTAGTCAAAGTATCTGACAATGAGATGAATAGCTGTTAGAAAGGAAAGGTAAAGAGAAAACTGTCAGCCCACAGAACAACTTGTCACTGATTTGTTTCAGAGGCTTGAATTCATAACTCTTCTTCCTCTTTTTAACTCCACAAAGGTCCTTCTCCTTCCAGACAGTTCCTCTTCCCAAAGCCAAGGACTGATAAGGAATGAGGACAGAATATCAGGTGCCTTGTTGTCTCAAGTGGCTTATTGACATCGCTAAGATTTTTCAGACTGGGTGACACCCATTTAGCTTACTATGCCCCTCATGGCAATAATCTTTAGTACTTTCTCCCTGAGGAGGAGTGAAGTACAGTGGAGTGGGATGATCCCATTATAAGAGCTAATTGTATGTCGCCACAAAATACAACTGAAAGGCAAAGGGGGGCAATGGCTTGTAACAAGGAAGCTAGGAGACCCCACCTGGGGCAATGCTCCCTATGTTATACCGTCAAGGAGGCATGACAAATGGAAGATGGCACAGCCCTAGGGGTTGGAAGGTCCAGATCCGAGTACCACTCACCCTATGATCTTGGGCAAGCTCCTTTTCTGTTGAGGCTCCAGTTGGATCACTGTTGTAAGGGATAAAAGCTCACCCAGAGGGTCGGGAGACACTGATGAGATTTCATTCTGGCAGATATCGGTCACTCTAGGGGTCTATGTCAATGTTAGTTGTGAGTTGATTCTTCAGAGTTCTGGCCTTGCCTCTCACTCTATCCAAAAGCTTGCCCTTGATCTTTGCACCTCTTCCAAAGCCCAGAAGAGGTAAAGATTCGACATTGCCTTGGGTGTGATCCCAGGCAGTCTTATTAATCAACATGACTTCCTGTTTCCCTACAGTGAGAAGAGAGGAGGGAAGCAAGGTCTGAGGAGAGTGGCAGGGGCCACACCAAGCGAGGACCTCAGCAGGGACAACAAGAGCCTGCTCAAGCTGAGTCAGTCCAGTGTTTTTTCCTGTTAAATGATTCACATGCTGAGGCAAATCGGTCTGAGATGTGCACACTCTTCTTTGCCTTTCATGACCTTCCAAATGTGTTGGTGATTTTTGTTTTTGTTTTTCCTATTTCACTTCTCTTTCCTTGGAAAAATGACTGTACTGTTTTCATTCTAGGTTGAGGTCCCCCCCAACCCCCACCCCCTGTCATTTCAATGTTTGGGGTGGAGTGGCGGTCATATCAAAAAAACACTGTGCTAATACATGACATTAAAGCCACTTAAATGTCCATTTTAATTGTTATTCATATTCCCTAAGCTTCTTGTGTTTTTTTAACTCAAGTAGGTTAAATTAGAAATAAAATCTCATTGCATATTATATACAATAAAGTCTGAGTCTTTAAAAATCAAGCTCTAAATAGATGAATTTTCCATATGTGTCTTAAAAGGCTTATTGTTGTACACAACCAAGACTTTTTTCAGTTATTTTGAATGGGAATTCCTTCTGGAATACATAACAGAAAAAACATTTTTCTTCTTAACAAAATTAAAACTTTGATTCATTATTTTTTTTTAATTTTTTTTTAACCTTTATTTATTTTTGAGACAGAGAGAGACAGAGCATGAATGGGGGAGGGGCAGAGAGAGAGGGAGACACAGAATCGGAAGCAGGTTCCAGGCTCTGAGCCATCAGCCCAGAGCCCGACATGGGGCTCGAACTCACGTCGTGACCTGAGCTGAAGTCGGACGCTTAACCGACTGAGCCACCCAGGCGCCCCAGAACTTTGATTCATTATTAAAAGCCATAATCCCTAAATCCTTTTAACACTCCTGGCCACCATTTTGTCCTCTCATGTTTAAGTGAGGTCAGTTGTCACCGAGGCCCTTCTTGCATGCTTGGTTCATCTCCATGCATATCTATAGCTGTAATATCCTTTTTAGACAAGTTATCCAGGAAGAGATGGTTTTACTATTTGGTTAAATCTGGACAATGCTGACATTTCCCAGCTTAAGACCCTCTGGTAACTTCTCACTATAGTTAGAATAGTAGCCAAACTCCTTTTCATGACTTATAGAACCCCATATGGCCTATTCTCTGACCTTCTCTCCAACCGATTTCCTTCTCATTCCCACACTGGCTTTCTCTCTGTTCCTCAAAAGGACCAGTTTGTTTCAGGTGCTTTGCACTTGCCATTGCTACTTCCCTCATCTTCCTCCGACTGCTTCCTCTCCTTTTTAGGTCTAAGGTCAAATGTCACTTCCTCACAGAAGTCATCAATGTCTCCCACACCAAGCAGGTCGTAACCACTTTCCTGCATTATTTTCTTCCCAGCAGGTAAAGCACTTTTGGAATGCTTCAGGTCTGTTATACTCCAGGAGAAGGAGGCCTTTATCTGTCTTGTTCACTGCTTTATTACTGTTTCCAGAACAGCTCTCAATACATAGGAGGCACTCAATAAAGACTGTTAAAGGGAAAAATCCTGGCTCATCTCCACACCTCCTTAAAGCTCTTCCGTTATCATAGGGAGCTCTGGTTGCCTTGAGTCTTATTACACATTGGGTAACCCAGTCTAAATGATCAATTACAATGACATCATCAGATGGCTCTCACAACATTAAAAAGCTGGTAACGTCCAATTTCATCCCAATTTTGGAAAGAGAGGAAGAGAATGTTGATGACACACCCTAATTTCTTGGGTAGTTCTTTTCAAACTTTTCCAACAAGATATAACTAATAGTTTAGGGGGATTAGAACAGGAGTATAAAATGGCCCCCAAAGACAATATATCTTTCACATGTTGTGGATTTTTTTAATTTTCAAAAAATGTTTACTTATTTATTTTGAGAGAGAGAGAGAGAGAGCACAAGAGCACACACGTGGGGGAGGGGCAGAGAGAGAGGGAGAGAGAGTCCCAGACTAACAGCATGGGACCAAGACCTGGGGCTCTAATCCACAAACCGTCAGATCATGACCTGAGCCGAAATCAAGAGTCAGGTGCTTAACCGACTGAGCCACAGAGGTGCCCTTTACATGTTTTTAAAATCCAGATGGGGGCGCCTGGGTGGCTCAGTCGGTTAAGCGTCCGACTTCAGCTCAGGTCATGATCTCGCGGTCCGTGAGTTCGAGCCCCGCGTCGGGCTCTGTGCTGACAGCTCAGAGCCTGGAGCCTGTTTCGGATTCTGTGTCTCCCTCTCTCTGACCTTCCCCCATTCATGCTCTGTCTCTCTCTGTCTCAAAAATAAATAAACGTTAAGAAAAATTAAAAATGAATAAAAATAAAAAATAAAAAATAAAATCCAGATGAACTTTGCATTCTAATAATCACATATCTGAGTTTGATTTAGCATAAAAGAAATTTCCCCTCAAATTGTTGGAAGAAATATGCCCTCCAAGAAGATGTGTCCTGTTCACCCTGGAAAACCACCAAGGATCCCCAAGTACCTATGATCCAAGCTGGTAATCATCTAGAAATAATTCTAGTGGAGCCTTGAAGGGAGAACAGCCCCTACCCATCCTTTGCTACCCTCACCCCATCTTCACCCCAGTGAGGAAGAGCTCTGGAATAAAGACACCTAAGTGAGCCTTAAGTCATAAGGGGTGTGAAGTTTTGAAAAGGAAAAACAAGGCTAAAAGTTATATCTTTCTGCATCACTCTTTTTTCAGACATTTCTTTTAAATCATTTCACTGCTCTCTTTCTTTCCATGCGCTTGGCAAGGTGAGAGGTATAAACTCTCCTTGCTCCCTAGAGGAGAGAACCTACAATGAGCATATAACTCAATTTTCCCAGGACCATCCTGGTTATGACTATGTTGTCCTGGCAGTATTATTCATGCTCCCTCTCCATTTGTATAGTATATGGTCACTCCAACGGATGCCTTCCCCACTCTCCCTCCCACTTAAAAGGACAAGCAGGAACCACTCTGAACAAGTCATAAACAACATGATGTAAATCTTCTTCCAGTCCAATTTCAACCCACCAAGAAAAAGGAGTCCTTATGACTCAGATGAGTTGTCCATTTGATCCATTGAGAAAAATCATAAAAGCATTTGGGGTCCAAACCTTGGTTTTAGCAATGACATTTCCTTTGTCTAATACATTTCTGCAATTAGGAAATCGATAATTACTATGGGTTGCTCATTGAGGATTGGAGGTTCAGGATCCAAGCCATCATGGCACAAATTACAATAATAATATTTATAGGAACAAGACAAAAGAAGCGACCAGGATGGTGAGGGTGAATTGAGTTAATTAGTAAAAGCATTTAAAAATAAAATGTAATAGGGGCGCCTGGGTGGCTAAGTCGGTTGAGCGTCCGACTTCGGCTCAGGTCATGATCTCACGGTCTGTGAGTTCGAGCCCCGCATCGGGCTCTGTGCTGACAGCTCAGAGACTGGAGCCTGTTTCAGATTCTGTGTCTCCCTATCTCTCTGCCCCTTCCCCCACTCATGCTCTGTCTCTCTCTCTCTCTCTCAAAAGTAAATAAACATTTAAAAAATTTGAAAAAATAAAATGTAATAAATGTAATATATTCAGTCAGAGATGCCACATGAATTTGAATAATCAGCCCTTTCAATGGCCTGGCATTTGAAGGCATGAAAAAGAAAACCGTTATCCCATGAATGTACCAAAAAAGATTGCTGGGGTAGTAATTATGGTGGCCACTGTGGGAAGCATAATAGACCAATGGTCCCAGCTGCTGCCCTCTGAGATCCATCACCACATTTGTTCTGAGGCCGTGCTTTCTGTGGCTGCTCCCAGCCATGACTAAGCACAGCAGGGCTACTAAGGGCAGGCCCGTTCCTGAAAGACCTCTGATGCGACTCCCAGTTAGCCTTGCCAGAACTTCCTCAGAATTGAAATCTTAAGGTCTTTCTTCCTCATCTTCTCTCCCTCTCTTCTTCACAGGGATCAGTCCTGCCTGGGGGTCGACAGCTCTCCCAGCGACCTCCAGCTCCCTCCCATTTTCTCTCACAAGGTTTTCCTCAACAGATCTTTTCAGGTCTAATCTCATTTTAGCATCTGCCTCTCAGATGACCTGAACTAACAAAGTGATCCAGGCAGGAACTAGTTGAGGGATAGCGAGAATTAAGCCTTTTAATGCATTTAAGATCATTTGATCTAATACCAAGAAGCAGGGTAATGAGAGATCATAAAAGAAGAAGTTGGAGGAGTTTAATACTTAAAAGGGAACTTTCCCAGAATAACTAAGTCATGATAGAAGTGGCTACGACAGTGGGGGTGGAGGTGAGAATACGCAGGGTCAGAAGTTATTCATCTGCATATCTGACGCTACATTAGGTCCAAAGGCCTGTAGGAGATCTTTTTGATGTAGAACTAGGGAAATGTTGACAACATTGTTTCTTGCCATCTAGAAGAAGCCAATCTATGGTGAAAGAGAAGAAAGGCAACAGAGAGGGAAGCAAGAGCTTGAGGGGGATCCTTGAGGGAGATTTTGACCTCTTATTTCAATTTTTGAGGAAGTCCGTCTGCATCCTGATAGCTCTCATGGGGGGTTGATTGTTCAACGTTTCTCATTTCACCTAAACTAGTTCAAGATGGGTTTAGTCACTTGTCACCAACAGAGATGTGACTCACACAACAGAGAAATTTTATTTTGTTTTCTCTGAAAAACACTTGTTGTATAGTATAAAAATATCCAAGGCCACATTACTCATAACAGCAAAAATAAATAAAATGATAACAACTCAGACATCTACCAATGGTAGAAGAAATTGTAGCAAAATCATCCAATGGCATATTATTCAGCAATAACCATGAATAAAACTACAGCTACACGTCAATAATAAGTCTCAAAATAAAATATTGAGAAACTAGTAAGTTCTAGAAGAATTCACACTATAAGATTCCAGTTACATCAAGTTCAAAAACAAGTCAACTAAACCATGTATATTACGTAGGAATACAAACACAAATGGCAAAACTAAAGAAAAGCAGGTAATGGTTTATGCAAAATTTAGGATAGTGGTTACTTCCAGAGGTAAGAGGGGGATGTGACTGGAGAGGACACACAGGGACATCTAAGGACTGAAAAAGCTGTATTTCTTAAACTGAGACATGCATATAGGATGTTTGTTTTCTAATTCTATGCATATATATTTAATTCACTTACATACAATTTTATACATATATTTATATTTTTAAAGTAGGCTTCATGCCCAGCATGGGGCCCAACATGGGGATTGAACTCAGGACCCTGAGACCAAGACCTGAGCTGAGATCAAGAGTCAGACACAACAAACTGAGCCACCCAGGTGCCCCTACATATGATAATTTTAAAACAAAAATAATTATTACAATAGCTACTATTATTTTATATAATTAAATAAGACTACAGATGTTTAGCAATAGTGTCTAGCATAGAGTAAGCTCTCAATAAATGATAAGAGCCATAATGAGATGCAGATATTTGTACCACTTAGAAGAAAATACCAAAAAGTATGTCTTCATCTGTGTACACACCGCTGTGTTCCAAGATGCCTGAAAAATCTGTTAGAACCACAGCCCCATCAGAGATTGAAACTTGATGGTTTTCAACTTTTACTCATCTAAGTGATAGTACCAGAAGAGATTCTCAGATTCACAGCCACAGACAAGAACGTACTTGGTTAATATCAGACACTCGGGGGATATCCAAAGTAATGAATATAAAGTGTTTAGTTACCTGATATCACATAATTAGCCCAACAATGAAAGAAAAAATAATATCTGCATCTTAGTAGAGAAAATAAGAAACAATGGATCAAGTGTCGGCTTCGATCTATTCTACCCGGGGTCTCTTCGCAAAATAAGAGAATTGTGGAATTAGTCACGTACCCTGACCATCATTTTATCTAGCCGCTTATTTTACGACTGAAGAAGGAAAAGCTGAGAGAGGTTATTTGGATTCTTCAAGGTCAACAGTGACTTTGTGGTAGAGTCAGGACTAGAACAGAAGTTGGGATGGAAGCTGCAGAAAATGTCCTGCTATCGGTGTTCACAGACCAAAAAGAACAGAAGAAGAGACTAGAAGGAAAAGTGAGCGAGATCAGGTATGGACAGTCCAGCACCCCATCCCTTTCAAAGGAGCATAAGAGCTGGAATCCACTGAAGCTTGCAGAGGATATAGGCTCACCACTTTACTTTTTGAGTAGCACCTCTGAATGAACTCTACTGGAGACAAGTTCCTGGGAAGAAGCCACACTCAGCTAATTCTCATAGCAGAAAATATTTCATAGGCAATTTCAGAGAAATTTCCTTTTTTTAATGTTTATTTATTGGGGGGGGGGGGGCAGGGCAGAGAGAGAGGGAGACAGAATCCCAACCAGGCTCTGCAGCTATCAGTGCAAAGCCTGACGCGGGGCTCGAACTCCCAAACTGTGAGATCACGACGTGAGCCAAAATCAAGAGTCCAACACTGACTTAACCGACTGAGTCACCTAGGCGCCCCTCAGAGAAATTGCTATCGCAACCTCACCCTTATCTCTATCATCTGCATCTAATGCACTTGATGAGCATACGGTACAATACTTGTTATTAACTATTTTATTTTTCTCTTAAATCATGTTTATCCCTAGCCAGTTACCAATCTAAGGCTAAGTTCACAATTATTTCTTCAATAAGTACTCACAGGGATAAAGGATAAAGGCTCTGTACTAGGCACTAGAAATCTAATGCAAAGTGTTTAATCAAACTCCATTTACTGTGTCCGATCATGGGAGACAGTGATTTATTCAGAAGAACATACCAAGCGGAAGTAACTCGATGCGGACAATTCCTCTCAACCTTTTTGTCACAAGACAATTAAATAAGAGCTCATAAAGAAACTTTGCTTGCTTCAAAATCTTATCATCTTCAGCCCAGCTGATAGGGAAAGTAGGTCTTATGGCTGAACTCTTGAACCAGGAAAGGATCAGTCCAAAGTTTCTGTCAGGTGACGTGACCTGCAAAACTATTTCCATTCCTTGGCTTATCTTTACGACCGAAAAATGATTGCCTCTTATTTGCTTTATATGCTGGAAAATGTGGTTGAATTGCTGAAGCTGTCCCAAGCTAGAAGTTTCCTTCTGGGAAAAAAGAAAAGTCATCCCCTAAATGCAAGGTTTAATTAATGAAAAAGTAGCCTAGATTATCAAACTATGCCTTTTTCTTTCTTTTTTTTTTTTTTTGGTCTGATGTTTAGTGGTTTGGGAGTTTGTTTTTTTAACAAGCAAAAGACCTGTAAAAAGGAACCAGACCCTTCTCTAATTTTTATACTCTAATCTGTTGCCACTTCACAGTGTTTGTAGTAGCTCATAACAAGAAAGTATGACCTCATCAGTTATTCACTCACTGCCATTCAGCAATTTAATGAGTTTCATTGGAAATTCCCATTTTAGAGGAAATTTCTCAATTGTAAAATAACTCTTTTTTGTTATTTACAAATGAAAAAGTTGAATTGTAATCAAAGCATAGTGGATGATTTCTCTAAAGGAGTAATTCAGGGCGCAAAGCCAAGTTTAAGCCTCTCTGTTCATTAAAGAAAGCTAGATCTAAGATCCTAAACCAGGACTGTGACCAAACTGTGTGAGCATCTAGTTGGCTCTACGCACTGGTATAGTTTAACCAGCTTATAACTTCAGAGACTGACAGCAAAAGGAGAAGTTAACAACTAGCTATTGAATGACCAAGCAATGTGCATAGACAGTGTTCAAACAATTAGCGTAATACTCTCTTCCCAAGTGATATATTGCCTGAAACACTGGGTTAAATGGGGCACCCTCTGTATCTAACGGCAGTCAGTGGACAAAAGCTGTTGATCAAATGTCAACCTCCATAGTCCACTGGGGGAGGCAATAATTTATTCAAAATGTAGCATCAGAATAAAGTTACCTTTCAAAAACTAATCCTTTTATAAGGAAAATAGAGAGAGAAACAAACAGAAGGCACAAACAAGTAGATAACCATGAATAAGTCTATCAGACAAGGTCACAGCATTTTTTTTTTTTTTAGAGAGAGAGAAAGAAAGAGAAGAAGAGGGGAAGGAGCAGAGAGGGAGGGAGAGAGAGAATGCCAAGCAGGCTCTGCACTGTCAGCACAGAGCCAGACACAGGGCTTGAACCCACAAACTGAGATCATGCCCTGAGCTGAAACCGAGAGTTGGACACAACAAACTGAGCCACCAAGGTGCCCCAATTGTTTTCATCTCAGAAATTATTCCAGTTTAAATAAAATAATTTGAAAAAATATTTTCATCGTCAGAAAAACTAGGTTTGGGGGTTGTGTGTTGGTTTATTGCTTGTTTTAGGTAACTTTCCTATCAAGGGCCAGTTTGTGCCTCAGATTTTGACCCAGCAATAGATTAAAGTCCCTTATCAGAGATATGGAATGCTGTATCCAATGACACATATCCTTTCTCTGTCCTTTAAAGCACATATCGTCCCTCCAAAGGAACTTCACCATGAAACTACATGACACAATCAATAAGGACCTCCGACGGAGACCAACCCCTCGCCCGTCCTACCCCCCGCTGCCTGAAGACCGTATCATTGCCCCAGTCAGTCATCCTACGAGAACAAGTAAATTGCATGTGTAGCTCCAGCACTGGATGAAGGAAGCAAGGACAGCAGAAAGCAGCCTTTGGTCATCCTCCCAAGGCCCCTGATGTGGAAGGAACAATCGCCTGGTACACAAAAACGATCATTGTAATCCCCAGTACGAGGGCTTGGGGTGTGGGAAAGGAAGGGCGGCCCGGAATTTGAAAGCTAGAATAGCAAGGTAAGAGATCTGAGAGCTTCAAGAGGAGTCTGTGTTGTTTGTTTTTAGTCTAGACTGAGAGCGCAAGGACTTAGGAAATATGCGTTAAGTTAGAAGACACCCTGGGGTTGTTTTCTTTCTCCACTTGGAGCCCTGAGTAATTGTGCACAGGCCAGTGCCTGCGCCCAAGCTGACTAACAGCTACAGCAATTCCCTCCCTTTCTCTCCACATCCAATCAGGAATCAAGAATGACTGCCACTCACTTCTTAGGACCTCCTCCACCTTTCCCACACTACGTGTGTCTGCAATATATCAGAAATCTCCATATTTCTCACCTGATTGGAGACCCTGATCCATAAACCAGCCTGCTTTTTAAAGAGCAGGTTTAACCAGAGGACTGCCCAGTTTAAAAATTCTTCAGTGGCTCCAAGTAGCCAAAATCCGAACTGTCCTCCTATACAGGCCCTGTCAAAACAATTACCTTGGTTCATATCCTGTCTTTGCTATTTGCCAATCTGGGAAATTTTCTTAAACTCTTTGATCCTCAGTTTCATCATCTATAAAATAGGGTAACAATAGTCATTCTTCATAGGTTTGTTGTGAAGATCAATGAGACACTCCTTTTAAAAACCTTTGCGCTGCTGAACTTGGGGCGCCTGAGTGGCTCAGTCCGTTAAGCCTCTGACCTCGGCTCAGGTCATGATCTCACAGTTGGTGAGTTCAAGCCCCACGTAGGGCTCTGTGCTGACAGCTCAGAGCCTGGAGCCTGCTTTGGATTCTGTGTCTCTCTCGCTCTCTGCCCCTCTCCCACTCACTCTGTCTCTCAAAAATAAATGTTAAAATAAATTTTTTTAAAGACCTTAGCACTGCCTAGTGTTCAGTCACTTGACTATCATTGCTATTATTATTTTACCAACTTACTATTCGCTACAAAAGCCCTCCCCACGTTGGCCCTTCCTCCTCTCCAGCTATCTATCTTGTTACTGGCCGATCTGTAATCCCAGGTTTTGTATCTGAAGGACCCACTTTGTGCCAGCCCCCAAAGCCAAGGGATTTACATATGTTCTTTAATCATTCACAACTCCATGAGATAAGTACTGGCATCCTCATTTTACAGAGAAGGAAACTGAGACTCAAAAAAGTTAAGCAGGGCCCCTGGGCAGCTTAGTCAGTTAAGGGTCCAACTCAGTTTCGGCTCAGGTCATGATCTCATAGTTCGTGAGTTCCAGCCCCCCCCCCCCCACCCCCGCTGTCAGCACAGAGCCTGCTTGGGATTCTCTGTCTCCCTCGCTCTCTGCCCCTCCCCTGCTTACTCTCAAAATAAATAAATAAACTTTAAAAACAAGTTAAGCAACTTGGCCAAAGTAACCCAGCTACTAAGTGGTGGAGTCCATAGATGAAATCAAAGTCCATCACACTCCAAATCTGTTTTTTTAATGACTACTTTCTGCTGCATTTATCCCACCTTATTTCCCCTAAAGTTGCTGAAACAATTTTCTGGCCCTGCATGCTTTTCCAGAACCTCACCACTTCTCCATCAAAAGGTGGAATCTATGTCATCTCTCCTTGAACCGGGGCAGCACCCTTTGGTTGCCTCCGCTAAGTCTGGCACAAGTTAAGCTATGTGATTTTCAAGTCTAGGTCATAAAAGGAAATGAAGCCAGGGCACCGGGCGGTTCAGTCTGCTAAGCCTCCGACTTCAGTTGAGGTTGTGATCTTATGGTTCATGGGTTTGAGCCTCATGTTGGGCTCTGTGCTGACAGATCAGAGCCTGGAGCCTGCTTCAGATTCTGTGTCTCCCTCTCTCTCTGTCCCTCCCGACTCATACTCTATCTCTCTCTCTTTCTCAAAAATAAATAAAAAACATTAAAAAAAAAAAAAAAAAGGAAATGAAGTTTCTGTCTGGCAATCTCTTTTAGAGCATGCACCTTTGGAGGCCTAAGCTGCCATTCAGAAGTTCAACTACCTGAAGCTGCCATGCTTGAGAGACCATGAGAAGAGATCACATAAAGATAGAAATGCTTGGGGAGCCCCAGCCATCAGCCATCTTTCGAGCACCTCCAGCAGTCACTGCACAGAATGGAAAGGAGTCGTCTTCCCCAAGCCCTGCCCCAATTGCAGATTTGTGAACTAAATCAGTGATCATGATGATTGAAGCCACTAAGTTTTGGAGTGTTTTGTCACACACTAATAGAAAACCAGATCACCCACGCAAACCTCCGACACTATTTAATCACTTTCATTTCCCCTGACAAACACACCTCTCATGGCCCTCTTCACGGGAGCAATTGCTTCTGCCTACAAATCACTACCAGCCCAGGATGCCTCAGCCAGCGCACACACACCCTCATTTAAAGAGTTACTTGGCTTTCAAGAGTCATTGTAGGTATTGTCATTTTAGTCATCTTTCCCAAATTTGGAAGTGAGTGGTTAAGGACCCCAACTGCTAGTCAAAATGTCTAGACTTAAACTTTTTTTGTTCACCGCTTCCAACCTGCAGGACTTAATGTCTCCAAAACCCCTGTGCCTACAAAAGGGAATAATAACAAAACCCTATTTTGGTATTATAGCGATTCATTTGTAGCTCCCAGCAAAGTTCCTGCTATTTAATAAGAGTTCAATATACAGGGTGCCTGGGTGGCTCAGTCAGTTAAGTGTCTGACTTCAGCTCAGGTCATGATCTCACGGTTCATGGGTTCAAGCCCCCCGTCAGGCTCCACACTGTGGAGCTTGGGATTCTCCTTCTCCCTCTCTCCCTGTCCCTTCCCCACTCGTGTTTTCTCTCTCTCTCAAAACTAAATAAACTTAAACAAAAAAGTTCAATACATGTTGCTGTAATTAGAGCACTAATTATATTGCATTGCAATTATCTATGTTTTTGTTTGTTTCCTCTTCTGAACAAGAACAGTGTGCCCTCAATGCCTGGCACCTAAGATATGCAAAAAACATTTTTGTTAAATATATAAACAAATGAATGAACAAAGAAACAAACAAAGGAAGGTGAACAGATATGTGTGCTCTAGCCTCCTTTCAACTCCTCAGATCTAGTGTGTAAGAGGGTAAAATGACAGAGATCTCCACTCCTGTGGGAAGCAGTTCCAGCCATTACTTCTGAGACTTCCACACACCCAAAGCCAAGGGAGCATCCTCACTTGGCCAGGACAACCTTTTTGCTTCTGACACTCCAAACCAGATGCCAGGACTATAAGGAAAACCAGTGCCAAAATGTGAGATGGCCTCCAAATGCAGATTCTCTTTCCTCGTCTAACTATTTTATAGCCTGCCATCAAGACGCCTGACCTTGCCAAGTAAAACCCAGTTAATCTTTTACAATGTCAGTCTCCTTTACGGACTCCACGATATGGCAACGCCATATGGTGGCGATGCTGTAAAAGGGACTCTGCTCTTTCCTGAAAGCAGGTTTATGCTGCACTTAGCAAATAATGCGCCTCTTGCCTCATGCGTGATATTTCCCCACTGATTTCTGCTCAATCTAAAGAAATTGAGAGAAATTATTAAACAGCAGCATAACTTTCATTAATAAGGTGAGAAACCTACACTTAATTTTCACTTAATTTTCATTTTCACCGTAGAATTTACATATATGTATATACATGAAATTCTCATTATAACAGCTAACAAGCTACGGATACGTTGGCTGAGCTCCAATAACTGCCGTTGCAAGTCTATGCCTTCCCCAAGTACCAATGTCATTCTAGTACGCCTTAATTTCAAGATCCAGAAAACCCCAATGCACCAGTGGGACACCTCCAGCCTCGGCATAAAAGTAAAAGTTTAAATATTTATTAAATGAGTAAAATTCCGGGTGTTGGCTGTCTATAGTCATAAATTGCTTTAAAAGCAAATATGGACTTTGTCTTACTGTTGTTATTATTGTAGATTCTATGCTTTTTGTAAGTTAAATCATTTCTGCATTCTTCTCTGAAAGGAGTTGTCTGAAGGCTGCAGAATGCTGAGAGTTAGAAAGATTTCTGAGGCGTGGCACCACATTCTCTGATTGGGCAGCTGCTCTCGAACGATGTGGGCCTTTTGCTGTTGACTCACCAGAGGGCAGCAGCTTTGCAGCTTGATGTCAGCACACAAGAATGTCAGACACTTCTCTTTGCCAGCCACCCCCCCCACCCAGCCCCCAGGAGTAGCCCAGAATTAAGCAAAGCTGTTTGGGTTAGCTTCTGACTAGCCTCCTGGTTGGGTTTCTCGCTGCCCTGGTTACTATGCTCCAGCAAAGAAAATCCCCACCAGATCTCTGCGGGGGAACAAGAAACGTTTCCAGCTATGTGTCTCTGGGGATACCAATATAATTGCCCGAGGAAGGTTTGGATATTTGGGGGAATGGGTATATTTGGGGGCCTGGGTATGGTTTTCTGGGTGCCCCTTTCCAACACACACACACACACACACACACACACACACACACACACATCTTCCCTAGAAAGAAAACAATACAGAAAGAATCTTGCAAACAAGCACTAGCAAAATTTCTAGATTCTAAATGGATTATGCGTTGCTTGTACTCCTGGTATTTGATCTGTTTCAATCTCCCCCACATTTCTGACTTTCCCAACTGAAGCCTCAGATCTAGTTCTAGCCTAGCTGGGATATCCCCGAGGTCCTTTCTACCCTACCAGTCTATGTTCGCATGAAATTAGACAACAAAGAGCTTTCGGAAAGGATCAGTTTCTTGATGATGCCCATGGGACCCAGCAGAGCTGTCTGCCCCACAGTAACTAGTCCCAGCTCCTGAGTACCTAGTTTTATATGTGACCTAGTTTTACATCTCCTGTCCCACCATCTCCCCACTTAACAGAGAAAAGAGTCTTGGTTCTAAGTTAATTAACATGTTCATATTTGGTGTTTTTAGATGGCTCTTGTGGTTTTAGGCAACTGAAAGCAGTAAGCAGACAGTACATTGCATACTTAAAGTAATTGTGGCCAAGGTCAATTAAACCAGTATAGTTAAGCCAAGGTGAAATTGATGGGTCACAGCAACTAAGTCTGTCCTAATTCAACTTGAAAAAGCGTGGGGATCCCAGAGCTTAAGGCTATTTGATACCGGGGATCCCAGGGCTTAAGGCTGTTTGATTCCCTTGATGCACTGATATTTGAGGCAAAATCATTCTCTGTGATCTCACCCTCATTCCACTTCTTTAACCTGAAGGATGGCACCAGCCTCAACTCCCCATTCCATTTAAATGTCCTCCAGGATTCTCCAGTTTGCTTATTGCAGTGAACTAAATTGTGGCCCCTAAAAAGACATGTCCATGCCTAATGCCTAGAACCTGGGAATATGACCTTATTTGGAAAAAGTTAAAGATCTGGAGATGAGATCATTCTGGATGATACAAGTGGGCCCTGAATCCAATGGAAAATATCCTTATAAGAAACACCCAGAGGAGAGACATGGAGGGGGCCTGGGGAAGAGGACAAAGCCATATAAAGATGGAGGGAGAAGTGGAGTGATACAGTCACAAGCTAAGAAACTCCTGAAGCCACCAAAAGCCAGAAGAGGTGAGGAATGGGTCCTCCTCTAGAGCCTCTGTGGGAAGCACAGCTCTTGCCAATGTTTTGATTTTGGATTTCCTACCTCCAGAATTGTGAAGACCTTTCTGTTGGGTACTTAGTTATAGCAGCCATAGAAAACAAATACAGTTATAAACTCAAATACCTTATAGGAATCATACAAGCAATGAAATGAGCAAGCAGTCCAGATACAGAAATCGTGGTTTTAGCATCTCATATAATTTTTCATTAACTAAAATTGATCATCTCAAGGCAGGGAAACAACAGGAAGTACAAGTGGTCTTTAGCAAAAGTGAGAACAAATGTCCTAGCCAAAAGTAGTATCTATAACCCAGACCCACCTAATTGTTACCATATGAAAACATGAGCCCAGCATGGCCACATCTTCCCATTTTTATTGGATTTTTATTTTAAATCTTTTGTATTTTTTTTTTTTTGAGAGAGAGAGTGATCCAGAGCATGAGCAGGGAAAGGGAAGAGGAAGAGGGAGAGAGAGATTTTTTTTTAAGTTCATTTATTTATTTTGAGAGAGAGAGAGAGAGCATGAGCAGAGGAGGGGCAGAGAGAGAGGGAGAGAGAGTCCCAAGCAGGCTCTGAGCTGTTAGCGCAGAGTCCGATATAGGCCTCAATCTCACAAAGTGTGAGATTTTTATGACCTGAGCTGAGACCAAGAGTTGGGTATTCAACTGATTGAGCTACTCAGGCACCCATAAATCTCCTACATTTTAAGTGTTGGTTCACAAACCAAATAGGCAAACTGCACTCTGCAGGCCCAACCAAGTATGTTTGAGGACTGAAGTATGACCACAAGTGGCCAGTTGCAGGGAGCACTTTGACTCTTACAACAGTATTAAAGTATGTGCTACCGGGGCGCCTGGGTGGCGCAGTCGGTTAAGCGTCCGACTTCAGCCAGGTCACGATCTCGCGGTCTGTGAGTTCGAGCCCCGCGTCAGGCTCTGGGCTGATGGCTCGGAGCCTGGAGCCTGTTTCCGATTCTGTGTCTCCCTCTCTCTCTCTGCCCCTCCCCCGTTCATGCCCTGTCTCTCTCTGTCCCAAAAAAAAACGTTGAAAAAAAAAAATTAAAAAAAAAAATAAATAAATAAAGTATGTGCTACCAATAGTTCATGATAAAACTAAGACCAGGGCCTTGTTTTTCTCCTACTCAACCTGGTCTGCCAACCCACACCACTTACATTCAAAATCTTTCCCATCGTTGGTGTAGGCAGAGAGAAATATTCTGTTGAACCCTAAGATAGTATATCTCCTTCCTCCTTTTAGGCCTTCTAGGCCTTGTGTCTTAGTTTCTGTATGGTAACTTAATTTGGACTCTGACCACTTAGAATCTAGAAGTCGTGTGTGCGTGTGCGTGTGTGTGTGTGTGCGTGTGTGTTTGCATGTGTGTCTTGAAGAGGATTACAGATAGGTACCCTGCAGTAGGAGTGATTACTTTAGAAGGAAAAATAAAATAAAATTATTCACTAGGGACAAGTAAAATTCAAAGGCCATTTTTCTCTGCTTATTTTATCCCATAATATTAAAATATATTTTTACTAAAAGGATTGGTATTTAGGTCAGATAAAACTGAAGATATAAAACTCAGACATAACTTGATATTGACACAGCCTCTGTATTTACTTTATTAAATGTTGCTATTTCTTTGATCATTTGTTGAATCTCTAGAGCTACCCATTTCCCAATTCAGACAGTAGGTGTCCTACAGAGCACTATAAAGTAAGCCATGGTTCAACTAGATTGAATTTTTCAGTCTGTCCATAAAGGTGATTAGGAAGATAGTCATGAGCTTTGAAAGTACCACAAAAATGAATGCGAGACAAAGATTGATATTATAGGGGCACTTGGGTGACTTAGTAGGTGAAGCATCAACTCTTGATATCGACTCAGGTAGTGATCTCATTGTCGTGAGATCGTGGGTTCGTGCCCCGTTGGGCTCTGTGCTAAGTGAAGCCTGTTTGAGAGTATCTCTCTCTGCCCCTCCCCCATTCATGTTTTCTCTCTCTCAAAATAAATAAATAAACTTAAGAAAATATTTATATTATAACTCTTGGTTGAGTCTGTAATTAGGAAAGAAAGTTGTATATAATCAATATTCATAATTGATCCCTATGTTCTTATGGAAATATTCTAAAAATAAATAGGACAGACTTTTGAAGGGTCCCTTTAAAAAATTTAAAAGATTTTCAGAAATAGAAAGAGATATGAGTTTCCCTACTTGTGGAGAATTTTCCTTAGTCAAATTAAAGTGAAGGATGCAAAGAATTCTAACAACTCAATAAGAAGACAACCCAATTTTAAAATGGGAAGAAGATTTAAATAGGCATTTCACCAAAGAAGATGTATAAATGGTTTATAAGCACATGAAAATGTGTTGAACATCACGAGTCATTAGTGAAAGGCACATCAAACCCATAATAAGGTACCACCTCGACCCACTAGGATCAAATCTGTCACCAAGACAATGAAAAGTGTTGGTAAGGATAAGGAGAGGCAGGAACCCTTCTTAATTCCTTGTTGATAAGGATATACAGAGATGTAGCTACTTTGGGAAACAGTTTGACAGTTTCATGTAGAGTTAAATATTAATTTCCATACAACATAGCAATTCTCGTCCTAGATGTGTCCTAAGGAGAAATGAAAAAATGCTTCTACATGAAGACTTGAACATGATGCTCCTAACAGCATTATTAATAATAGTCAAAAAGTGGAAACAGCTGAAATGTCCATTAACTGGTGAATGTATACACAAAATGTTGTATGTCCATGCAATAGCATGTTATTCAACCATAAAAAAGAATGAAATGCTGATATATATATATATGAATACATATATATGAAACACTATACTAAGTAAAAAAAACAGACACAAAACACCACGTATTATATGATTTTATTTATATGAATTGTCCAAAAAAGATAGTCATAAAAATAGACAGTTGACTAGTGGTTGCCTGTGCCTGGGGTGAGGACAGGAATAACGGGAATGGGGTATCTTATTGGGATGATGAAAATGTTCTAAAAATATTGTAGTTATGATTACACAGCTCAGTAAGTTTATTAGAAGTTTATTAGAAGTCACCAGATTGTGCACTTAAAATGGGTGAATTTATGGTATGTGAGTTAAATTTCAATAAATCTGTTTTAAAAAGTTAGAGAATCATTAAAAGACTAAAACCTGACATCTAAAAATTTTCTCTTTTATCCTACAACGAATCTGTCAACAAATTTGTCAATAATTCCTACCAAACACCTCTTCTTTTTTTATCATTTTTGTATTAGTTTATTTATTTATTTTGAGAGAGAGAGAGAAAGTGCAAGCCAGGGAGGGGGCAGAGAGAGAGGGAGAGGGAGAATCCCAAGCAAGCTCCACACTGTCAGGACAGAGCCCAATGCGGGGCTCAAACCCACCAGTCATGAGATCAGGACCTGAGGCGAAATCAAAAGTCAGACGCTTAACTGACTGAGCCACCCAGAGCCCCATTTTTATCATTTTACGTATTTCTTTTTTTAAGTTTATTTATTTATTTTGAAAGAGAGAGAGCGTGCGTGTGAGCAGGGGAAGGGCGGGGGGGTGGGGAGGGAGAGAGAGAGAGAGAGAGAGAGAGAGAGAGAGAGAGAGAGAGAATCCCAAGTAGGCTCCACACAGTCAGCACAGAGCCCAACTCAGGGCTTGAGCCCATGAACATAATCACGACCTGAGCTGAAATCAAGAGTCCGACACTTAACCGACTGAGCCACCCAGGCACCCCTCATTCTACATAGTTCAAAATATAACATGTACAAAATAGAACACAAAGAAAAAATTTTCTCCCACTATTTTCCCTCAGCCCCCAAATGCCCTTTCTTGGAAGCAATCATTGTTATTTGTTTCTTGTGTGTCTTTCTAGAAATATTTTACGCATCTCTAGAAATATATATGTATGTGTATTCTACCCCCAACACAGACACATACACACACACAGACCCACACACACACAGACCCACACACACACAGACACACACACACACACACACACACACACACACACTCTTTCCCACAGCTTGCAGCATATTATACATAGTATTCTACACATTTCTTTTTTTTTACTTAATAATCAATAATCTAAATTTCAGAATCTAAACATATGAATCTAAATATTACTCAAATCTTTTCCGTCTTTACTGTCCCACTTTGCTTGGACCCACTGTATTTTACTTATTTTGAGATGCCATCAGTTATAAAACACACTGGTATTTGGGGACCATTAAGAGAGAAAAAAATGCTGCCAATTAAATTATGACATAAAATTGATTGTAAGATACATCTCAGTTTCGGGGAAAAAAACCCATAATGTTAACAAGTGCATATATATATACACAAACATGTAAATAATAAAATATATTACAACATTGTTTAGCATCAGACATTGACCCTGGCCCCTTCTCAATTCATACTCTCCTGTCAGAATAATTTTTCTAAGCTCTAAGTTTAATCTTTTCATTTATTTCTCTGCTAAAAATCATTTATGGCTTCCCATTGCTACAGGATGAAGTCCAAATAACTCAGTGTTACAAATGTCAGTGTTACAAGACCCTTCCCTTTCCTGGCTTCATTTCTTTGCACGCTCTAGACAGGCCCAACTATTGACTCTTCCTCAAAAATGTAGCATTCTTTCAAAACTTTGTGCTCTTGTACATGTTGTCCTCTCTCGCCTGGAATACACTTGACCCTAACTGGGAGGACCTAGCTAAATACCATTTGTCCTCCAAGACTCATCTCCGGGAAAATCGCCATGAACTTCCCCAGTTCAATTAAATGTCCTTTTTGTACTGCCACCCTCGCTGTGCTTAATTCCATCCAGAGCACTCCCTGCCCAGTATCAGGATTTTTTGCTCCCTTGTCTGTCTTCACCACTCTTATTTTTCTCGCATCACCAGGGATTGCCACAGTGCCTAGTCCATGGTGAGCATTCAATAAATATTTATTGAATGAATGTGTACTTTAGCCCCTGGAAGTAATCAACACATCTGCAATAAGGGAGGTGTGGTCAGCTTATTATAGGGGAAAGTGCACACTGTATCTGAAGTCAGAGGATGCCGGTTACAGGCTCTGAACACTTCCTTTTTTTAATGTGTATTTATTTTTTTAAATGTTTTAGTTATTTATTTTGAGAGAGACAGCATGCAAGCAGGGAAGGAGCAGAAGAGGAGAGAGAGAGGGAATCCCAAGCAGGCTCCACATTGCCAGTGCGGAGCCCGACATGGGGCTCAATCCCACAAACTGTGAGAATCTGAGCTGAAGTCAAGAGTCAGATGCTTCACCAACTGCAGGCTCTGACACTTCTTTTTTTTTTTATTTTTTTTTTTAATGTTTATTTTTGAGAGAGAGAGAGACAGCGTAAGCAGGAGAGGGACAGAGAGAGAGGGAGACACAGAATCCGAAGCAGGCTCCAGGCTCTGGGCTGTCAGCACAGAGCCTGATGCGGGGCTCGAACTCATGAACTGTGAGATCATGATCTGAGCCGAAGTCGGACACTTAACCAACTGAGCCACTCAGGCACGCCTCTGACACTACTAACTCTCTGATCTTAGTTTGATGAGACTTGGTCTCATCATCTAAAAATATGAACAGTAACTACCAGCCTAGAAGGGAAGTGACTGGCATGGAGTGGGTGCTCTAAAGACAGCAGCTTTTATTAGAGTGACGGGAACATCCTATGCCGCTGAACAGATTTTGTTTACCCTGAAAGCAGACACACCACGGACACGTGTTGTACTACCAAACGGACTTTGTTTTCCCGCTTTTATTTTGTATCAGTTGAAAAAGAAAGTAATGCCTTTTGACAGACTTGAAAAGAGGACATATAACCATGTTTCAGAAATCAAGAGGACAAAAAGACACACAGCCAATTCTTGCTCCCAACTTTACCCCAGCTCCAGTAGGTAATCACCTGTAACCGTTTTTTGTTTGTTTTTATTGTGAGAGAGACCGCATGAGCAGGAGGAGATAGGCAGAGAGAGAGAGAGAGGATCTTTAAAAAAAAAAAAAAAAGTTTATTTATTTATTTTGAGAGAGAGAGAGAGAGAGAAAGAGAGAGAGCAGGGGAGGGGCACAGAGGGAATCCCAAACAGGCTCTGCACTGTGCAGAGCCAGATGTGGGGCTTGATTTCATGAACAGTGAGATTAGGACCCAAGCTAAAATCAAGAGTCAGAGGCTTAACCAAGCCACCCAGGTGCCTCAAGAGAGAAAGAGAGAGAGAGAGAAATCTAGACAGAGAATCTTAAGCAGGCTCCAAGCTCATCCCAGAGCCTGATTCGGGACTTGATCCCACAATCCTGGGATCATGACCTGAGCTGAAATCTCAACCGACTGAGCCACCCAGGCATTCCCACCTTTAACAGTTTTTTTTTTAAATCCTTCTCATGTTTATTCATAAGACAAATACAAGCACATATAAATAAATACATATTATTCCCCCCTTTTTCTTACACAACGTGTGCCATGTTATATATATACGCTATTCTATATGTTGCTCTTTCCACTTAATATCTAAAGGAATTCTGTGACCTTCTAAGTTTGCCCTGCAAAATTCCAATCAAGTAGACAGGTCATGGAAAGGGGTATCTTATTTATCACTTTTGCATCCTGGCTCTAAACTATAAGCAAAAGTTAAAGGCTTGACTCACAGCTTCAACCACAAAGTAACTATATGACTAAAACAAGGAGCCATCTGCCTGCCTGTCGCGCCAAGCCACAGGAAAGAAACCCCAGCCCGGCTGAAAAGGTACAAAGAACGCTGCAAACAGCCCTGGCAGGCAGGCTAGTCGGTCTTTA
This sequence comes from Panthera onca, assembly GCF_046562875.1. Taxonomy (NCBI): domain Eukaryota; kingdom Metazoa; phylum Chordata; class Mammalia; order Carnivora; family Felidae; genus Panthera; species Panthera onca. The sequence goes on along the minus strand of NC_138351.1, from coordinate 47,018,110 downwards.
GCACCTACTATTGCCTACCTGGTTTTCATCACATAAATGATAAGAGCCTTCACCTTTAAAGGAAATGATTATTTTCAGAATTGTAAATAGCTTCCATTTGGGGGCTGTGACTCAGAACAAGATCTGCATTTTTTTTTCCGAGAGCTGGTAGCCTCTAGCCTACCAGCCTAGCTGGTAGGACAAGGGGATGTTTCAGGCACAAATACCTCTTATTCTTTCAGTTCTGTTGATCACATAAATGATAAAGGTACACGTACAAGAATATTAAAACATTTGGCAAAATGAGGGTATTAGAATAATAGACCTTTCTTTCACTGGCAAGTTTAGTTATGGCTCAGATTGCCCACGTCCCCTCTGCCTTCTGATTTCTTTCTCAGGCATCCATCACCTGAGTTGGTGACCCAAAGTCCCAAACTCTCCTCCAAATGGCCCCAGTTTAATCACTATGCCCCCCACTCCAAGTCTCTGACTGCCCACTGCCCTTCCAGAAGTGCTCCACATGAGCAAACAGACTAGTTAGAAGTCAGCACACACACCAGATTCTCTGTCTCATACACAGCAAACCACATCACTCTGACCCCATTTGTCATGTATACGAACTGCAGGGAATTTAGCAGGAAGATTAAAGATGAGCTTGGAAGAGGACAGAAACTTCCTGATGTCTCAAAGGGATTGTGTCTGACCCATAAGCCCAGCAAGTGGGAACCCAGGTCACCTGTCTACACCGTTCAGACCGCAAACACTGCAAATCCAGCAGGCAAAGAAAAATAAGTGCAGGAAGCTATGGGAGTCAGCAGCAAAGGCATCGAATCCAACACAGTGACACGGAAGGATGGAGGGTTATTAGGGCAATAAGGTGAAGCCTCTTAGCAGCTGATTTCTCCAGAAACCGTAAGATACTGGCACAATATACTTACTATTAGTGTTTGAGCCAGAACAGTAGGAAAGTCTGAGGAATGAGCTGGGAATGGCCAGGTGGAGAAGGGCAGAGGGAACAAAACACACAAAAGCACTAAGGCTCTAAGTCTGGAAATAACAAGGCATTTGAATACCTCCAGATAGTTCCACGTGAATGCAGACAGAATACCCGGAAGCCAAGGCCAGCATCATGGTGAGAGATGAATTGAGGCTAGAGAAATGGCCAGCTGGTGAAGGATTCTGTGAGGCCATGCTCAGGATCTTGGATTTTAACTTGAAGGCACTACTGGGAGCCACTATAGGATTTTAATCAGAGAATAACAAGATCAGATTTAAGTTGTGGGAAGGTCAATCATAGCATATAGATCACGGATTTGAGTGCTATGTCCACAGCACCTACTATTCGACTGTCCAAGCTAAGCTGTAACCTCAATGAAAGCAGGGAGTATATGTGCTGTCTCGTTATATCTCTGGTACCTGATACAATGCCTAGCACACTGCTGGTCATGAATGAATGAATGGACGGTGGGATCCAGTCTCATTCGTCTTTGTGTCCCTAATGCTTATGTAGTGATTAGCACCATGGAGGTATTTGATAAAGATCTGTTGAATAAATAAATAAATACTAACTTCTGCCTCATTCTCTCCCAACGCTCCCCTAAAACAAAAAAAAATTGTATAATTTACCCAAATTCCCTATATTGTTTGCCTCTTGTATGCTGTTCCCTCTGGAATTCCCTATGCCTCTTTCCTTTCTGTCCTCTGAGTTGCACTTATGCCTCAATACTCGGCTCACATTTTACCCACTTGGGGGTCAGCCCCTAACCACTATGCTGACCCACACAGGATTCCTTCTGACCTACTTACTCCTTGGTTCTGGTTATATACTTTCTCATTTGTATAGTTTTTGTTGCATTCATCACATTTGTAGTATAATTTACTTATGTGTGGCTTTAGATTTTGAGTGTCTAGAGGACTGTTTCATTTTGCTTCCTTAACACCCCTCCCAGCTTAGGTCTTGACCACAAGAGACATTCAAGCAATGTCTTTCTGAAATGTAATTGTATATTATTTGAAGCTCTTCATTTTTCATCACTTCTGAAATTGATTCGCTTCAGGGTTTACCGTCCAGTGTGTTAAGCAACTCTTCCTTTTCATATCCTAAAGTCACCTCAGGCTACCTTTAGCAAGGGCTTTGGGAGTTGGTGAATAATTCTATGTCCACAGAACCTATCACCCTTGTGATTTCCTCTCTGTCCTCTCTCCTTTCATGTCTGAAAATTGAAGAGTCCAAAGTCAGATGAGGTAGCCCCTTAATTATCGTTTTTTAAAAAACATTTGCCCTTCGGACACCATCTTTATCCAAACTATCCTGTAGGAAACTTACAGAAGCCAAAACCACAGTATTCTAGGAGCAAACACATTGCACAAATGAAAGGTAATGCATTTTGTCTCATTTGCCACATTTTTTCCCAGTGCATGATCATGATTGTAGGTTTTTGAAGGAAAAGCTATAGATCAAATCAGAGTCGTGGCAATAATCTCTGTCTCCTTTTCGTAAACAAGAGCTCAACTCCCAGTGCAGCCCCACCTCACCCCCACCACACGTCTCTTTCCCTGATTACCATTATGGCCACCAACCACTATATACAAGGATTTCTTCCAACCCTGGTTACCAAGCATTGTGTTCAGCAAGATGGAGTGTGCAACTTACTCCTTCCAACTAGAATAGATGAAAAAGGGTGCCTGGGTGACTCAGTAGGTTAAACGTCTGACTCTTGATTTCATCTCAGGTCACGATCTCACGGTTTGTGGGTTTGGGCCCCGCATCAGGTCCCACACTGAGAACACGGAACCTGCTTGGGATTCTCTCTCCTCCCCTCTCTCTCTCTGCCCCTCCCCAATTGCTCTGTCTTTCAAAATAAATAAATAAACTTAATTTTTAAAAAATTAGAATAGATGAAAAAAACTAGAAACAACTGTCAGTTTTCTCTAAAATTAATCATTTTCCATTTTGCCATTTCCATTTCTAGTTCCTGCTCTCAAGGTTTAATAATCATTATTATTATATTATTTAATAATCATAATACTTGTAGAATGCCAGATTTATGTCAGGCACTATTCTAAGTGATTGGTATTGTATACATATAGTTATTTAATCCTCATGAAATCCAGATGAAATTCATACCATTATTATCTCTATTTTACAAATGAAGAAACCAAGGCACAGAGAAATTGGGTAATTTGTCGATAACACATATTCCAAATCTAGTATGTGGCAGAGTGGAGATTTTAACCTATGCACTCTGACTCTTGGCCTAGAGCTGGGGTTTGGTGGAGAGAAAGGGGTAGGGAAAGCAGACAGTTTTATCTGAGCCTTTGCACTATTAGCAGTGACTTTGGGTGAATATGCAAACTTGCTGAGCCTCAGTTTTGATACCTGTAATGTGAAGATAGAAATAGACATTTCAGGGGCACCTGGGTGGCTCAGTCAGTTAAGCGTCTGACTTCAGCTCAGGTCACGATCTCACACTCTGTGAGCTCAAGCCCCACGTCAGGCCCTGTGCTGACAGCTCAGAGCCTGGAGCCTGCTTTGGATTCTGTGTCTCCCTCTCTCTCTGCCCTCTGCTCATGCTCTGTCTCTCTCACTCTCAAAAATGAATAAATGTTTTAAAAAAATTAAAAAAAAAAAAGAAATAGACATTTCAACAGTTTGTTGAGAGTAGTAAATATAAACACGCATGTAAAATACCTGGTTGACCGAAAGTACTTCACAAATGTCACGTCTCTTTCTCCTTCACCCAATTAGTTCTCTATTTTTACATTGTCACAACCATTTGAGAGCCACCACCAGAAACCACATGGTTTACTACCCAGTCCTGTCCTATACCAGCTGTGTGAACTGAAGCCCCCATTTCCTCTACTGTAAACTGGCAATCATAAAACCCATTGTAAGATTAAGTGAGATCATGTTTGAAAGGCTATTAGCACAAGGCCTGGCATATGGTAAGTGCTCAATAAATGACAGAAGCTATAATGATGGTGATGATAAAGAAGAGGAGGGGATTATGAAGGACTAAGGCAATGATGTTTTCAGCTCCATTCTCCCTTCCCCCCTAAAAAAAGCCTGCCATCTGCCCTCCAGGGCTATAAGAAAAAGAAAAGCGTGCCACCGTTACTTCCTGGAAGGGGGAAAATTACTTGAAGCCCCAGTGACTACACTCAAACACAGTAGTCTCAACCTTCTAGTGCATAAAATCATCTGGGACATTTATTAAAATTGCAGAAAGCACAAGTGCTGGTCAACAGAAAAATGATGTGGGCCAGAGAACCGGAGATCTACACTTTGAACCAGCTCTCAGGTGATTGCTTTGGTAGCCCTGGGATCACACTAAAATCACTGCCTTGGGATTAAATCAGCACATTTACTGCCTTGAACCAAGATTATTTCTAAGAATCTAAACGGGACTTTCTTTTTTTTTTTTTTTTAATTTTTTTTAACGTTTGTTCATTTTTGAGAGACAGAGAGAACAGAGCGTGAGCCGGGGAGGGGCAGAGAGAGAGGGAGACAGAATCTAAAGCAGGCTCTGGGCTCTGAGCTGTCAGCACAGAGCCCAATGCGGGGCTCGAACTCACTGAGCATGAGATCATGACCTGAGCCGATGTCGGACACACAACCGACTGAGCCACCCAGGCGCCTAAACGGGACTTTCAGTGAGATTTAAGATTGATTGTTGTTTGAAGGGGATTATTTATTAGGAAATATTCATTACTACTGACCAATTCAAAGTATTGTTCAACTATCAGACAGTTTAATTCTTGAGAATAAAATAAATAAATAGACACTCCTTTGACAAATATATGTGTACTCAAGTACATGTGAGTATTGATCTCAGGACTTTGAAGTATCCATAAAAGAACTGCCAGTCTATTTTCATTATCTCATACAACCTAGTCTTAAATTTCAGCCTGCTAGCCTATAGATGGTTTCACCCAAATTTACCTACTGTTACAGAAAGGATAATGAATTTGTGCATTGCGTAATCCTAAAAGGGCTTTATTGTTTTATTCAAACTTTATTCCTCATACACTCATCAAGAATGTTTCCATGCGGGGACACCTGGGTGGCTCGGTTGGTTAAGTGTCCAACTGCAGCTCAGGTCATGATCTCATGATTCGTGGCTTCCAGCCCTGCGTCAGGCTCTGCACTGACAGCTTGGAGCCTTCTTTGGATTCTCTGTCTCTCTTTCTCTCTCTGCCCCTCCCCCGAGCATGCATGCATGCACACTCTCTCTCTCAAATAAACATTTTTTTTTAATTTTTTTTTAAACGTTTATTTATTTTTGAGACAGAGAGAGACACAGCATGAGCAGGGGAGGGGCAGAGAGAGAGGGAGACACAGAATCCGAAGCAGGCTCCAGGCTCTGAGCCATCAGCCCAGAGCCCGATGCGGGGCTTGAACTCACGGACCGCGAGATCGTGACCTGAGCCGAAGTCGGCCACTTAACCGACTGAGCCACCCAGGCGCCCCTCTCAAATAAACATTTAAAAAAGTATATAAAAAAAGAATATTTCAATGCACTTCATTAAGTTCACACAATGAACAGCTTCAATATTGGTAAAGAAAATGTATGCATGGATAGTGCCACTTGTTAGATTAAGAAGTTGAGGGGGAAAAGTTTCCATTTCCACAGGCCAAAAAAAGTCAACATAATGAATTCATTGTCATCAAATGATTCTGTGCCTGAATCACTAGACTTTGTCTGCCATCAATTAAATTTAGTCAATCTCTGTTGGTTTAGAAAAAAGAACTCTTAAAGATAAAAAAATAAAATTTTCATATTTCACTTATGGCCATGAAATATTATTATTATGGCTTCCACAGTATTATTAAGAAGTTAAATCTAAAGTCCTTCCAGGGACAAATTTAAGCTCACAACCCAGTAAGGCAGATAAATTCATCTTTACTGATCTTAAAAAAATTTGACACATTTGATACTTTTCATTATTTCTGGCCAAGCCTTAAGAAAACCAAAAAATACAGGAAATCTGAGAGGTGGTTCTTAATATAAACCAAGGAACTTCACTCAGAGATAATGAACGCCTCACCTTTTATAAGGTTTTTCTAGTATTTTTCAAACATTTGTTACGCAAAGAATTAAATCAGGTGCATATCACCAATTCCAGATCTCCTTTTCAACATCACTTTGATCAACTATTTTTAATCCAAACACTTCTTGTAACATTTGGGAGTAAAATGTTTTAATTTAGCTGTTTACAAATGTTTGAAATTAATCATTGGCTCAATTTCATACCAATTTAAAGAAAAAAATTTTAAGAAGCTTAGTTTATGATTTTAAAAATTTTAGGGGCACCTGGGTGGCTCAGTCAGTTAAGCGTCCCACTTTGGCTCAGGTCATGATCTCACGGTTGGTGGGTTTGAGCCCTGCATCTGGCTCTGTGCTGACAGCTCAGAGCCTGGAACCTGCTTCTGATTCTGTGTCTCCTTCTCTCTCTGCCCTCCCCACTCGTGCTGTCTCTCTCTCTCTCTCTCTCTCTCTCTCATAAATAAGTAAACTTAAAAAAAATTTTTTTTAATTTCATAGCCCATTAACATTTGTTTCAAAAACTAGTTGGGGTCTTATTACATCTGTAATGTCTTAGCCCTACAGTTGAATGTTTTTAATATTATATTTTAAAATTAGAGGTTAAAAGCATCTATTTCAACTTGCTATTTATCCTATCCCTTTTAAGGGAAAAGTTATTTGTCTAAAAAAAAGTTGGAGGGTGTTTTTAAAGACTAATGGACCATCACAAATTAGAATCACGTGATATCTTTGCTCGGTTGACAATGTAAGAAGCAGGTGTCTATCGGGTTTCTCTTTGGTTTGACAAGCAGGTGTGCGGTATGCTGCTGTTGCTGATCCAGTCAGACACCCAAGTTCAGACAATGGCAATCCAAAGTTCCTAGTCATTTTTGTTTATCCTAGCTAAGGAACGCCTGTGAACTCCATCCAGTCTGGGGAGTCTGCTTGCTCAGGGACAATTTTACTGGGTACATTCAGTGGTGTTTCAAAGTTTACAAGGATGAATATATATATATATATATATATATATATATATATATGTATGTATGGTTGACTGATTTTCTTTTTATAGAGCCTGACCTCATCTCTTGAAGCCTCCTGGAAGGCAGTATCAGTGTAATCTATGTCTATTCAAAGTAGATGTTGAGGGGAAAGTAATTCTCCAGTTTAGTGTATTTAAATTAACCTACTACTCTTACTCATGTATAGACATTCTAAAACCATGTTTTGCACTCAACCACAGTTTGCACTGAACTGAATCCCACGGTAAGCTATAAAAGAACACACATAAAATATAAAGAATGCTGCTTCTTGGCCTAGGGTCCTTGGGCCCTCTGATCCTATGTGAAAATTCTGTGTGTGTGTAATTGTGCATTTTCCTGAGTAGAAGAACCACAGTTTTCCAGAAATTCTCAATAGGGCACATGATTCCAAAAACTCTCTGACATGGAGAGAATAATAAATGATTGCTTGTCCTTGCTTTACTACCAAGTATAATAAAACATAGCAACATTGGATTCTTATGCCCCTTCATAATCGCATCAATAAAAGGCTGATTCTTAGGCCTTTCTCCTCTCCTCAGGGTTACCCTGAGCCTCACTCCAGTAAGAATTTCTCAGGAGGCCAGGCCCTTTTGAGGGCTCTCTGGAGGGTCAGTTCCAGGGACAGAGCACTGGTGGAACACCGGATGACTTTAGATGGCACAGGCATGGCAATTAGATACATTCAGATGGCTACCAAATGTCTCCCTTGACGTTCTCTTTTAGTTCTTCCTGTGATGGCAAAGAAATAGTCCAGTTGGTGTTAGGATTATTTTTACCACCTCTAGAACACTCCCTAGTCTCTCTTTTCAACAGAGAGAGCAAGCCTCAGGCTCAGTCTTCAAAGGCATATATATCTGGCAAGAATTTAATAACATCTCTTTACTCATGGCATTTCTTTTTATAATTACCTTCTCTTTAAGGCAAATAATATTGGTTTTCAATTTATAGCTAGTGAGAAAATTTATTTTTTAAAGGAATGTATCTAATTTGAAAAAGGGGAGACAAAATCATAAAAATAAATGATAGAAATTTGGAAAACACTAGACCCAACAGCTGCTAATCAAGTCATGCTTTTAATTTTTGACATTGTCTTTTTGTTTTTTAATGTTTGTATTTTTTTACTGTTTCTATTTTATTTTTGAGAGAGGGAGGGACATAGTGCAAGCAGGCAGGGGCAGAGAGGGAGACACAGAATCCAAAGCAGGCTCCAGGCTCTGAGCTGTCAGCACAGAGCCTGACACCGGGCTTGAACGCATGAACCGTGAGATAATGATCTGAGCTGAAGTCGACACTTAACCGACTGAGCCACCCGGGCACCCCAAGACCGACTGTCTTTTGGAAAACTCAAACTAGTTAGGACAAATGTTATAGCCAACCATAGAAATTTCTATTAACCTTCTCTGAAAAATAAGTGCAAATGGTGAGGGATGTCTTTAATATTAATCAGTTAGGATGTTTTCCAATGCTTGTAATAGAAAACACAACTAAGGTGCACCTGTGTGGCTCAGCTGGTTAGGCATCTGACTTCAGTTCAGGTCATGATCTCGTGGTCCATGAGGTCAAGCCCTGCATCCGGCTCAGCGCTGACCGTCAGAGCCTGGAGCCTGGTTCGGATTCTGTGTCTCCTTCTCGTTCTGCCCTTCCCCCACTCATGCTCTGTCTCTCTCTCTCAAAAATAAATAAACATTTAGAAAGAAAGAAAGAAAGAAAGAAAGAAAGAAAGAAAGAAAGAAAGAAAGAAAGAAAGGAGAAAGGAAGGAAGGAAGGAAGGAAGGAAGGAAGGAAACACAACTAAAAGTTACCTTAACCAGTAAGGACTGTCTCCTAATAGTTTCAGAGCAGATTCAGTCAGTGACTCAGAGACATCATCAAAACCCAGGTTCTCTGCCATTCTTAGCACGTGGTTTTGTCTTCAGATTTATTCCCTCATGATCTCAAGACAGCTTCCAAGACACCAACTCCTCATCTACCAATGACCAGATTCAGGAAAGTGTGAACCACTGTCTTCTGGCCCTTTCAAGAGCAAAGGAAACTTACTCAAAAGTTTCCCAAGTTTTCCTTCACATTTCATTAGTAAGGTTGTACCTCATGCCTATATCTAAATAACATCGCCAAAAAAAAGAAACTACCAATTGGGCCTTAGCCCAACCCCCATTTGCCCACCAGAGGGACTACTGAAGATACCAGGCCTAATAACAACAATATTGGGGTTCTCTTGCCAAGGAAGTATGAAGGGAATGGCTGTTGGGTAGGCAATCTACATTGTTTGCCATGAGCTTGCATTATTAATACAAGATTTTAACAAGTCTGAGGGGTGCAAAAAGGTTAAAAATACAAGGTTAAAAGTAGAAGATGGTAGTTTTTTTCAGGGTCCATATGGAGTAAACTCTCAAAAAAATAATAATCTTAGGGGGGTTAAAAAACATTGATTAACCGATAATCCTTTTCCCCTATCCCAACCCCTCAGATATTGTGAGCAGGAAAATGATATGCAAGGGCAATCCCACCGCAGTAAAAAAGTGGTTATTGTTGTTCTTTTTAAGAATTTGATCTATTTTTTAAGGCTGCACAATAGTTATCACGGGGAAAAGATAAGATCATTATTGGACTTTGTTAGACCCTTTCATTTTTAAAAGAAATTCACTTACATGTGGAATCTGTCAACGGGCATCTTTATGTCACCCATGCATAGAACGTATAAATATTTAATCTTCCCTGACAGGTAATTTTAGTGATAGTAAATGAAGTAGGATATAAACCTCCAATTCACCGCTCTCAGGTTATTTGTGTTATAAATGCTTTCTAAGCATAATTCTTGGCTTTATTTCCCACCCTAGAATGAATGGAATTAAAGAAATGGCTGAATTAGGATCTGGACGGAGCCATGAGAAGACAGGAAACGCCATTCGACAAATATTGAGATATTGCTTGAGCATGTAAGGGATATCAGGTTCTTTGCACTTATTCTGACTCAATAATAACTCTTCAAGACAGACAATTTTGTCCAATTTTAAAGGTGTAAAATTGAGGACCAAAGAAAGGGAGTCATTTGCTAGAGTTTACAGAGCTAGTAAAGAGTGGAACAAAGATTTGAACGCAAGGTCTTTCTGAATTCAAATCCCATATTATTTCCATTGAAATATCCTGCATTTGTACAGCCCAATACCAAAGGACAAATTCAAGAGGTTATAAAGTGGGTTCAAAACAACAAGTTAAAAGATGTAGAGAAATAGAAAACCAAAAGTCAAGAACAAATCTAGACAACAAATAGACATTTAACACCTACGGTATGCCAACTGGACTAGAAAAGAGACTGGAAAACTTCTCTAGACATGGTGGGGGAAGGGAGGGAGTCAAGAATCAATAATGACTCTAAGATACTCTGAGATCTAAAGGGAGGGGCTTTTTATATGTTCCTTGGTGTGGGGCCAGAACAGGGAGTAGGTGTGGCTGGGACTTGGGGATAAACAGGCAAACAGGCACACCTGGGGAATAAGGAATGTACTTTGCAGGGTGGGGTTGGGGGAAACCTACTTTATGGTAAGGTTGCCTTTTCACCGCTAGGTAAAATTTCCCTTACTTTACACTTCTATGGATCTGGGGGCAAAGTCTAGCTACCTAACTCTAAATTAACTGACAGACTTTTTCTCCTTGATCACGGACGGCCCCAATATTTCCATGGTTTATACATTGGTAGAAGTTATTTTTATCATAAATTTTAGTAATTACAGTTTATCAGGAATTATTAAAGCTATGATAGTATTACCATATTTGAGATCCCTCCGGGAAAATGATTTTAGCATTTCTTTTGCTCACATAACAAAAAGTGGGGCATTGTTGCCTGAGTTGTCATTTGAGTGTCAGTATTATCCAGATATCTGTCACTTAGATTAAATATCATTATCACAGTTGTCGGTCAAAATAATACCACATAGTTTCAGCCATATGACTCATTTGTAGAAAAGAATGCAATTTCTTTTAGTGTATCAATTTTAACCTGCCAATCTTCATAATGGCCTGCATATTTTTCATTAGCCTCTTTCATACTTATCAGTGCTACCAAGAAGACTTGGCAGATATCTGTATTTATCCAAACCTAAGGAAAAACAATGCTAGTGCTAGGACATATTTTCAACTTGGGCTTACCAAAAGCCGATCTAGTTTCAACCCAAAGCGGGATATACCCCGTGCCCTGAAAAGCAAGTTGGGAAAATCCCAGGGGGCCAGACCATGCAACAGAATTTCCCAGCAGCAAACCAATGCCACACTCCTACTCGCCCCCTTTCACTCTCTGAAAGTGCAGAAAATGTAGACTACTCCACATGCTCTTGGTCAAAGGTCAGAAGGTACTTTGAACAGTCTAATCCTGCCGATCTGTGGGAAGTGTACATAAATTCATCTTACTAAATATAATTTAGAAAGCATCTCATTTCTCGAACACCATTAAACTCATTTTTCTAAATGAATTTTTCAGTATTTAAACATACTTTGGAATTAGCATGCAAAAGTTACTGGTGGTAGATTGTATTGCTTCTTTTACAAAGATAATATGAAGACTGTCTGCCTGATCAAAAGCTCTGAGCCTGGAGTCAGAAAGTCTTGGGTTCAAGTCCTGGCTCAACCATCTGGTCAAGTTACAAAACCTCCCTTGATCTTTGCATCTAACACATAAAGATAATACATTTTATTTCAACAAGTTGTTGGTTTGACCCCAGTGAGATGGTACAAATAAGTGGTTATAATAGTGGATGGCCCTTAAGGACTATAAAGAAATGGTAACAAATTTAAAAAGCAGTAGACTCAGTCAAGAGTCAGAAAGGAAATGTAGGGGCGCCTGGGTGGCTTGGGTCGGTAAGCATCCAACTCTTGGCTGCGGCTCAGGTCATGATCTCATGGTTCATGGGTTTGAGCCCCATGTCTGGCTCTGTACTGGCAGTGCAAAGCCTGCTTGGGATTCTCTCTTCCCCTTCTCTCTCTCTGCCCCTACACCACTCATGCCCTTTCTCTCTTTCTCTCAAAATAAGTAAACTTAGAAAAAAATTTTTGTTAAAGAAAGGAAATACACTTAAGATATAGAGTGATTATTTGACTATTGAGAGAAAATTGAAGGTTTGGGTATTTTAAAAATTCCATGTAAAATATAGAGCACCCACTCTCCAAATACCAAATGATCGCCACATCTTAATCTGCAGCTTTGACCTCTACTCCAAGCTTTAGACTCTGATATCCAACTTCCCACAGGTCCTTCAAGACTACTGTTATTTCCTAACTTAGCAGAGGGTACCCATAATTCACTCAGTCACATAATTCAGAAACCTGGCTGTTATCCTAAAATCCTCCCTCTCATGTTCCACCCCAAACATCTAGATCAAGGTCAATAGAGCTGTGGTTCTTGAACCTGGCAGAGTTTCAGAACTAGGGTGTTTTGTAAAAATACCAAGTCTACCCCAGAGATTCTGGTTCAGAAGGCCCGAGGTATGTCGTGGGAATCTGCATTCAAAAATAAATAAACAGGGGCGCCTAGGTGGCTCAGTCAATAGAGCATATGGCTCTTGATCTCAAGGTTGTGAGTTCAAGCCCCACATCAGGGGTAGAGTTTACTTGAATGAATGAATGAATGAATGAATGAACAGACAAACAAAGAGACAAGACTTCACAGAGAATCTGATGTTCATGGAGATTTAGGAGCCACTGCTATAGTGTACCTACTAACCAGGTCTCATTTCTGTACCTTCCTCACATCCTTACTATAGCTGTTTTACTACGGACCCTCATGTCTCTCCTGAATACTTAAAATACTCTATTAGTGGTCATCTTGCATCCAGTACCCCTGGCCCTTGCCACATTCAATCTATCCTTCTCAGTGCTGCAAGATTTATTTATCTGCACCTAAGCTTTAGAGAAGAACAAACCCTTGCATTACTAATTAACAGGCCAATAATCTTGAGCAAGTAATGCATCTCTCTAAGACTCCATTTTCTCATCAGAAAAATGAGGATGATACTAATACCTATTAAAGGAGATTAGGGGCTCCTGGGTGGCTCAGTCAGTTAAGTGTCCAACTCTTGCTTTCAGCTCAGGTCATGATCTCACAGTTTGTGGGTTTGAGCCCTATATCAGGCTCTGCGCTGACAGCACGGAGCCTGCTTGGGATTCTCTCCGTCCCTCTTTCTCTGCCCCTCCCTGGCTTATTCTCTCCCTCTCTCTCTCTCTCTCTCTCAGAAAATACATAAACATAATTTAAATTTTTTTTTTAAATGAAGAAGATTAAATAAATTAAATATGTAAAGTTCTTAGTACAGGGACTGGCATATAGCAAGCTGTTGCAATTATTATCATCATCGTTGTTCTGACATAAATCTAATTATGTAATTTCTGTTTCATGTCCCTCTCCTGCTTACAAGCCTCTTCTTCAGTGAACAAATCCCACACTTAGAACTTCTGGATTCCAATTCCCTTTCTCCAACCTGGACTTTTAATTATAAGCAGTCAGGAAGCATCCTATGATATTGCACGTCTTTCCAGATTTCCTCCTGTGGCTCACTCCCATGCCCGGATTATGTGGTTCAGCCAAATGGGAAGATCTAGTCTGTGATTTGGATCTTCCCCTGCTCAGGTCTGACTCCTCCAACTACCAGCTAACCAGAGTGAAGTATCCTGATTCTAAATGAAGTTAATGAGCACAATACTCTATATGTTTTGTACAGCACCATATTTACCACAGATACATGGTATACATAATTATGCACTCTTCTCCAAACATGAAGTCCTGAGTGATTCCTGCCTTAGCCAATAGCTAAAGTTTAAGCTCAGGTGGAAGTAAAGATGGATGTAAAAAAGGTAGAAGCTCAGGTAAAGGGGACCAGGGGAGAGATGTCATTTTCTGGGGGTGGGTGGGTCTTGTGGTCAGATCAGCAAGAGTGCCGTTATTCTTTATTGAAGGTGAAACATCTCAATTTCAGAAAGGTACATTGTGGTTGAAGCTGTACCCCCAGCCTGTGACTGGGGGGTATCTAAAGGGCAAAGGGAAGAGAGTGAAGCCCTCAGGAAGAGAGATTAGTACAACACACACAAAAGGTAATGACAATGGTAATGATAGCTGACTTTTATGGAGTATCCATTATGGATTTGATGCTATGTTAATTCTTTCACACACATTTTCTCCAACTGTCACAATAACCGTACAAGAGGTTGAGTGCCAGATGGAAAAACTGAGTGTCAGAGGAGGTGAGAGACTTGTCCAAGATTACACAACTAGGAAAAAAAAAAGCCCACCCCCAACCCCACCCCACCTCCCACAGGAGCCCAGTCATAAAAACACTTGAAGGAGACATTTTAGTTCACTGAGCACAGGCATGTGCCAGGGGCCCTTGTGAATCAATTTGCATGCTGTGCTCAGAAGGGCAATTAGTGCCCGTTTCTTTCATCCCTAGGATTCCCCCCGCTTTTCTTTATTTCAAGTTTTTATTTAAACTCTAGTTAGTTAACATATATGGTAAACTTGGTTTCAGGTGTAGAATTTAGTGACTCATCGCTTACATATAACACCCAGTGCTCGTCACAAGTGCCCTCCTTAATGCCCATCACCCTTTTAGCCCATCCTTTGCCCATCTCCTTCCATCAACCCTCAGTTTGTTCTCTGCAGTTAAAAGTCTTTTATGGTTTGCTTCCCTCTCTTTCTCTTTTTTTTCTTCTTCCCCTATGTTCATGTGTTTCGTTTTATTTTTTTCCTTAAGCTCAACATAGGAGTTTGGTTCAAGCCAGACGGGGCCAAGCCTGGTGGTGGCAGGTGAGGCTGGAGCAGAGAATGACTTCACTATTTCAAGCCCCAACTCTTGGTTGGCAAGACAGTCTCAGATACTGGCTTCCACAACACTGTCCTTTTAAATCACCCAAGAGGTCACTCATAAATCCACTAGATTCTGCCCATTATGTACAAGTAAATAATCTCCCTGAGAATCAGTTCTGGAGAATTAATCCAGGACATTCAAACATGGCCTTAGTTATAACCTCCCCCCCCCCCTGCCCCCGCAAAAGAAAGAAAAAAAGAAAACAAAAGAAAAAAACCCAACAATACAAGGACGAATAAGTAATTTTCGGCATAAATCTACAAAGCGGCCATTAAAACCTACATGAAAAAATGTTCATGACAACTTTGAAACAGACTTAGGGTACAAGCTAACGTTTAAAAAGGAGTCAAATCGTATCTACCATATGGACATAATTACGTCTTTGTTCAAAGCATAGGAAACAAAACAACAACAAAAAGAATGAACCACAGTCAGAAGGGAGGGGTTGATCCTAGGCAGTGGGAGCATTTTTATTTTTCTGCTTGTTGACATTTTATATTTTTAATGAGCATAGGTTAACTCTCAACTAAATTAAATTCTCAATTAAAAAAAAAAAACACTCTATTTAAAAGCATATATATATATATATATATATATATATATATATATATATATATATAAAGAACTAACCTCCTGGAAGGTCCTAGTGCATTTTGGAATTGTTTCTGAGTCTGGCTTGTTGGCCCACCCTCCTATTTTTGTCGTCATGTAGCCATGATCCCATGACCCAATAGCCCGGTGGCCTGTGGTAATCAAAGCTATTAAGTAACTTCCCTGAAGTTCTGAGGGTTTTGCCATTTTCTCCTGTACCTTATAAAGAGCCGTCAAAGGGTTTTGGCTTCATAAACTATCAGAAATTCAGTCTTCCTCTCAGCAGTCCATTTTCACAGAGTGATGTGGTGAAAACACAGGACCACACAAGCAAGGACTGGTTTCAATTGTCAAACATTCCCTGTTGTGTTTGGTTTCTTTCTTCTCCCTGATGGGCTCCACTAGAACTCATCTGTAAACTGCTGCTCGTGAAAGATTCCACAATCCAAATAGGGCCACCCCCCACCACAGTGTATTCAGAACAGAAGTAGCCAGGTCACAAGCTTGCATCAACCAGTGATACCTAAGAATCCTTACCTAAGAGGAAACAGATGCCAGCTCAGTCACAGTGAACACAAAAATATCAAAGGACTCTTGTTACAATGTTCCAGTGGTCGGTACATACTTTTCAAGTTCTGTTCTAAAATATCTTGGCAGCCATTTTACTCCAGGGATCCAGACAGGGGAAAGTCTGTTCTTGCATCATTACCAACAGCTTGGGGAAAGCCCAGCCCCTTCACACACAAACAGGGCTGGCTGCATTTGGCTGCACAAAGCCAGCCAAACTGGGACTCCTTAATATCTCATACCTTCTGTGATTATTCACTCAACACTACCTCTGAGATTTAGTGAAGAGCACAAAATACTACCACACTTTCAGACTGTAAGTGTGAAGTGCACCTAGTTTTGTTTTGTTTTTTTTTCTACCTCCTGTCAGCCCTGCTTTGGTGAACAGGCAGATTCAGTCAAATTCATTTCTGTAAAACAGTGCTGCTCCATATGACTGTACTGAAACCACATTAAAGGTCTCAACTGAGGGCTATCTGGATTACTAGAAAGACACTTCAAGAAACATAAAATCTCAAAACAGTGTGATGAGTGCAATATGAAGCCAGATGAACCCAAGAAGATGAAGAAGGAAAAAGCTGTAACGGTAGAGGAGGGACAGGGACATCTAAGGGGAATATAGATCGATGGATGATAAAGAAGTCAAGAGAAGAGAAAAAATAACAAACCTGGAACAAATTTCTATTCTCAAAAAAAAAGAAGCACCTCAATTTAAAAAAAAATGTTTTTTAATATTTATTTATTATTGAGAGACCGAGAGAGACAGAGCAGGAGCAGGGGAGGGGCAGAGAGAGGAGGAGACACAGAATCCGAAGCAGGCTCCAGGCTCTGAGCTGTCAGCACAGAGCCCCACGCGGGGCTCAAACCCACCAATCGCCAGATCACGACCCGAGCTGAAGTCGGACGCTTAACCGACTGAGCCACCCAGGCGCCCCAGAAGCTCCTCAATTTTACCTCACTTTGGGTCTGCATCTGGGAGTATAAGTGGCACTGAGGGGCCCCAAACCTTCCAACAGGACTAAATTCACTTCTCCACAAATCATTTCCTCACCCTCTCTCAGCCTTCCTCTTTCTTCCACCTTCCAGTGAAATTAAATGATCTCGCACATTTTACGTTTTGCACTGACTTCTTTTTAATTCTGACAAAATGAATCAGAACTGAGGAAAATAAAGTTAAAATACGAAACAAGACCAATCAGAAAAATATTTTCCAGAGATTGACAACTGCCTTGATGGACACCGCCTTCCCTAAGGTTTCCCTAGCTCTTGTTGGGAGCCAAACAAACTCAATAAAAATGGACACCGTGATCAACAGTCTTCATCCTATCAGACTATGAGGAAACCCAAAAGAAGGGTATTCACGGCTCCTCTTCCCTTAAGGAAATGAGAATCTCAAAATTCTACATACATAAGCCCCAGCTAAGATTTTAAAGGCTCTCAGAGAGCTGTTTTACAGTGAGAAAATGTATATTCTTGTGATAATGAAGAAAATGTGGAAGGAGGATCGGTGGTTTAAAAAAAAAAAAAAAAAAAAAACCTTCAGATACCCTAAGAATTTTTTACTCAAAATGTAGTCCATGGGAGCTTGCTTATGTAAAATCTTGGACGTTACCCCAGATCTACTGAATCAGAATTTGCATTTTAATAAGAGCTACAGCGTAGACATGTGTTCATTAAAGTTTGAGAGGTACTTACCTAAAACCCTTCACCCCCTGACACCCTCTGTCCAAACTGAATACAATATGGTTTAAAATGTTGCATGGGGTAAAAAGAAATCTAACTGCCTCAAATGGTATAGAGGCAAGATCAGCTTTCTTTCTGTATCAAAAAAAAAAAAAAAAAAAGGTGAAGCATTTCAAAAAGTAAAACAAAATTAAACAAGTACAGGAAGAAGGAAAATGGGGGTTTCAGTTACTGATAAGCTTGATGTGAAGCAAGAGACTGTGGTTTCAAAAAAATTGAAAAGCAAGCAAATAACAAAAGCAAGAGGCTGCATTAATAGAAGCGTGGTATCTAGATCAGGAAGATGACCGCCCTACTGTGCCTCACACTTATCAAATCTTATCTTAAGTACATTCATCTCAAGCCATCATAATGAAGGATAATACAAACAAGAACATGTTCAGGAGAGAGGGTCCAGAGTAATGAAATTGAAGTCATGACACGGGATGGTGGTGGGGATTTTTTCGGAGGAACTGGAGTTGTTAAACCCAGTTACAAAAAGGTTTGGTAAGGGGCGCCTGGGTGGCTCAGTCAGTTGGGCGTCCCACTTCGGCTCAGGGCATGATCTCACAGCTTGTGAGTTCAAACCCTGCGTCGGGCTCTGTGCTGACAGCTCAGAGCCTGGAATACATAAAACATTTAAAACATTAAAAAAAAAAAAAAAAGATTTGGGGAAAAGGGTTATAAGAGAATGCCATGAGGAAAGCACATGCTTGGTCTGTGGACAAGCAATCAAGAACCATTGGTTAAGATATTTGAGGACCATTCAAACCCCATGAATCCATTATTTATGGCCCTCAATGAAACTTTCAAAGTATCTTCTGCAAAAACCAACAAGGTAGAGGAACAGGTGCCATTCTCCTTGAATTACAGGAGAGGAAAACCTGATGAACGACGGATCTTGATCTAGAATGAGGTTTTCTGAGCTTTGTCCAATATGTTTTCATACATATGGTTTCTTATGAAATTCCTACCTTGGTCATCATTACAGAAGAAAAGGGGCTAAAAGTGACCCCAAAAAATCATTTTTATTTTTTTTCTCCTATCCTATGGTCCAATCTGGTTGTCACTCAGCCTCATGGAGTACTGACTGCCTGAAACATAGTTAAGTGGAACTGCAGAAATAAAATTTTATTTTCATTTAACTTAAGTTAATTGAAATAATAAATATAATGATTTATATTAAACTAAGATTCAATTCAGTTATTGGAAAACTTTAAGTATATTTGAAACATTTTAGATATATGTCTACTTTTTCAACCGCATATGTTATAAAATTTAAACATTATTTCCAGTGACAATTTAACATCTTAATTAACATATGCTCTAAGTGGAAAATACGCTGCCAATATCAAATTATTTCATGAAAAAAATGAAAACTATTTCAGCATTTTGTATATTAATTACACATTAAAATATTTTAGATATATTGAGTTAAATAATATATATTATTAATTTCCTATTTCTTTTTATTTTTGTAATATGTTTATTAAAAATGACAAATGTAGGGGCGCCTGGGTGGCTCAATCGGTTAAGTGTCCAACTTTGGCTCAGGTCATGATCTCACAGTCCGTGGGTTCAAGCCCCACATCGGGCTCTGGGCTGACAACTCAGAGCCTAGAGCCTGCTAAGGATTCTGTGTCTCTCTCTCTCTCTCTGCCCCTCCCCCATTCATGCTCTGTCTCTCTCTGTCTCAAAAAAATAAACGTTTAAAATAGTTTTTTTAAAGGATAAATGTGGCTCAGTTTATATTTCTATTAGACATCCCTGTTCTACATTACTCTGAAAGAGCATATTATTTGTATTTCTTTGTTCATGTTCAAAAAAGAACTCAAACCCCTCCAAGCTGAGGTTGCCAGTAGTTGACTTTTCTATCAAGCATACCTTAAGAAGGAAATATAGGGGCACCCGGGCGGCTCAGTCAGTTAAGTGTCTGACTTTGGCTCAGGTCATGATCTCACGGCCCATGGGTTCTAGCCCCACATCTGGCTCTGTGCTGACAGCTCAGAGCCTCGAGCCTGTTTTGGATTCTGTGTCTTCCTCTCTCTCTGCCCCTCCCCTGCTCACACTTGCCTCTCTCTCTCAAAAATAAATAAGCATTAAACAAAAATAATTTTTAAAAAAGGAGGAAAGATAAAGAAGGAAATATAGGGGCACCTGGGTGGCTCAGTCGGTTAAGTGTCTGACTCTTAATCTTGGCTCAGGTCATAATCTTGAGGTCCACACGCATCCGGCTCTGCACTGATGGTGCGGAGTTTGTTTGGTCTTCTCTCTCTCCCTCTTGCTCGGCCCTTACCCCACTCATGCGCTCGCTCTCTCTCTCTCTCTCTCTCTCTCCCTCAAAATAAATACATAGATTTTTTAAAAAGAAGAAAAGATAAAAACTGCCAAGAAGAGCAAGATCCCCGGCACTGCTCTCTCCTCGTGTCCCCTCCAGATTTAAGCAGAGCCTCATTCTTAGAAACAGTTTCCCTGCTGGAAGACACTCCCAAACAAGGAAATGGGACATTTCTGGAACATGTTAAATACAGGAAGAAATTCCTTCTCTTTTCTGCTTTTGTTTCAGACGAGTGGCCATCTGTCAGGTGGTTGCCCTATTTTGCTATTGCCCTAGTTGCCTGTGGTGGGACTGGTCACAGGGAAGACCGTTACCCTGTTCCTTCCGTCCTTCACAGGAAAAGAGGTACATACCAAACTGCATACACTCGAAAGCCTGTGTCAGAAATGAAATTACAGATAGCCTGGCCCTTCCCATCTCTCTCAAATTAACGAAGGGCTCAAAATTTGCATTCATGGTTTAAGAAATGAGAGTAGAATACATCATTTCTTCCCTCTTCTTCTTCGCCTGGCTAGCTCCTGCTAGTCAATTGAGGCTGCTCTCTTTCAGGAAACCTTCACAAATCCAACTGTTAAGTCAAAATGTCCTTTTCTCTATTTCAGTCATTTCCTGTGCCTCCTCCTTTCATATTCTTCACCACTCTCTAGGTTAAAGGTCCCCTAGAACCTGCTGAGGTATGTTTCCCCATCATTGCCTGACATTCTCAAGGTAAAGGCCAACCTGCAAAGGACATCTTGACTCTGGAGTCTAATAGTTTGCGGGCCTGGAAAGAAGCAAGGAGCTAGCCTAGGGTCTACTACAGTGCTTAGCTAACCTCACCCATTCACATGCCACCTTCATGTCTTCTGCCACACCTGAGATCCTCCAGAACTCTTTTAATGTTTGTCTTTAAATCAACACACACTTGTAATGTGAATAAATGCATTTAAAGAAGAATTAGGAGTGCCTGGGTGGCTCAGTCCATGAAGCATCCAACTCTTGATTTTGGCTCGGGTCATGATCCCAGGGTCATGGGATTGAACCCCACATCAGGCTCCATGCTAATTGTGGAGCCTGCTTGGGGTTCTCTCTCTCTCTTTCTCTCTTTCTCTCTCTCTCTCTGCCCCTCTCCTCTGCTTGTGCTCTCTCTCTCTCTCTAAAATAAAAACTAAAAATTTTAAAATGAAGAAGAATTAAAGACATTACAGAAACTTAATATCGTTGCATCAATGGAAATGAATGTTCTTCCTATGCATTAAAAATACGTAACAATCAAGGGGCACCTGAGTGGCTCAGTCAGTTCACCTTCTGGCTTCGGCTCAGATCATGGTCTCGTGTTCGTGGGTTCAAGCCCCACATCGGGCTCTGTGCTGCCAGCTTGGAGCCCGGAGCCTCCTTTGAATTCTGTGTCTCCCTCTCTCTCTGCCCCTCCCCTGCTCACGCTCTGTCTCTGTCTCTAATAAAATAAAACGTTAAAAAAATATTTTTAAATATATAACAATCAAAATAAAAGATTTACCCATGTAGCATCTAAAATCCTCTCTTTTACCACCAACAGTGTGCCCATGAAATGGAGGAACAATGGTCTAGAATGTCAGTGGCAGACCAGATGAAAGTCTAATGTGCGGACTGGAGCCTATGAAAGTTCATGGCGAACTGATCCATATGGTTTAGGAGACCAGATAACGCTTTCTCTGAGCCACGGCCCACAGAGAGTGCAGATCCTCTCTCTGAACTCAGAGCTGAGGATGGTGGGGGAGGTGGGGGGTGGAAAATAGGGAAGCACAGATATCCAGTAAAGCCCAAGAAAAGCAAAAACGATCCCCCAAACTCATTCCCCACCCCACTCCACTGCCAGCTTCCAGCTTCCGGCTTCCAGCAGTGGTATCTGCCTGAGCAACATATTAAGAGTCTTGGGATGGATGAAGACTTTACTGGGGAGGCAAAAGGAAACAAGTATATGAAGTCTGAGGTTTAGACTTTGAGTGTGCTGTGTATCCCAAAGTGACCAGGTAGGTTTCTCAAGTGCTTTACACAAACCTCCCTCCCCAACCTCTTTCATCAAAGATCACATCTGGTGATAATTTCAAAATCCCCTTTAAACCAGGTTCTGCAGACAAAATCAATTCGGCTTGACTTTTTCTTCTAAGTCTTCTTTCTTCTTTGGGACTACTGTTTTTATCAGTATCATATAGTTGCTCTTTGGCCAAGCATATGAGATGAAACAAAACTCCTCCTTTTGGAAATAGGATCTTAAAATTCCAAAACCTCAAATTTTATTAAAATCCCCTAGTTGTGTGTAATGACTTTAGATCTAGACCACAGTTTAGTTTTACATACATTGTCTTATTTCAGTCAACTCTCAAGTTGAAACAGAAAGAATGTGTTTTTTAAAAAGCTAAATTAAATAAAAAAATTAAAAAAAAATTTTTAATGCTTATTTATTTTTGAGGGGCAGGGGGCAAAGAGAGAGAGGGAGACAAAGAATCCAAAGCAGGCTCCAGGCTCTGAGCTATCAACACAGATCTCACGATCTGTGAGATCATGACCAGAGCTGAAGGTGGACAGTTTAACTGACTGAGCCACCCAGGTGCCCCAAACATAAATTTTATATAATATATCTATAGGCAGTTAAGATGGTAAAGAGAGCTTCTGGTAGCTGAATGGGTAAGCGACAGTTTCCTTCATACCAAACAAAACTAAGGGGCTGCAAACAGGTTATTTTAGAGGCAGATTTCCAAGAAATGCCAATCACTCTCAGTTAACAGAAAGTTACACCCATATATTCTTAGAAATCTCTCGGTTCTCTCCTCACTACAGAGCGCTATGGTTATTTTCCCCTTTGAGGTGGTGTATATTAAATACACGCGGCTTGATCTGAAAATGTTAGGGGATTTTTGCAGTTTCCCAGCTTAGATGCACAGATACTATTAGAAATATTAAAAAAAAAAAAAAAGAAATATTTAGCAGAAAAAAGTAAAGGCTTGACACATGTCCCAGATAATCTTTTGAATAGTTAAAATATTGTCCTAAAAATTAATAGTTCCTTAGAAGGAAACAATTATTTTCTTGGTAGAAAAAAATAAGTTGACAATAGTTATCTATTTTCAACGGTATAGTGGTTCTAACTCTTTTGCTGGAAACATTTGACAAATACTGCTTTTCTGGAACCCTTTTATAAAGTACAAAGGCAGTGTTAGCCTCACAGAAATTAATAAACAGAGAAAAGATGGGGCGCCTGGGTGGCTCAGTTGGTTAAGCGTCCGACTTCAGCTCAGGTCATGATCTCACGGTTTGTGAGTTCCAGCCCCACGTCGGGCTCTGTGCTGACAGCTCAGAGCCTGGAGCCTGCTTCGGATTCTGTGTCTCCCTCTCTCTCTGACCCTCCCCCACTTGTGCCCTGTCTCTCTCTGTCTCTCAAATATGAATAAATGTAAAAAATTGTTTTTTAAATAATAAATAAAATAAAATAAACAGAGAAAAGAATTATTTTAATAAGTGGCAGAGGCCAATGGATATAAAATAATGTGTATTGTGTGAAAAAAAAAAAAAAAAGGAAAGGGGGGCGCCTGGGTGGCTCAGTCGGTTAAGTGGCTGACTTCGGCTCAGGTCATGATCTCGTGGTCCGTGAGTTAGAGGCCCGCGTCGGGCTCTGTGCTGACAGCTCAGAGCCTGGATCCTGTTTCGGATTCTGTGACTCCCTCTCTCTGACCCTCCCCCATTCATGCTCTGTCTCTCTCTGTCTCAAAAATAAATAAACGTTAAAAAAAATTTTTTTTTAAAAAAAAAAAAAGGAAAGGTATATAACCATATTAATTTTTAAGGTTAATTGTACCATATTAACATGAACTTTCACATTCATGTTTTCTATCACAAAGATTTTAATATTCACTATCTCCTTTTAGTTTCTATAAAATAGGATTGCAATATTATGTTCAATTTAGCTATGAAAATATAGAAATCTAGAGAGGTTAAATAACATTCGTAGAGTTACAAAGCACAGTAGTAAGTTAAGCTGGGACAACCTGGGACTTTTATCCTCTGGCCAAGTGAAATTATCAAACTGTGGTTTGTCTTCATTCTGTATATTGACCTTACAAGTTAGGCTGTCTTGTGCGCCTGTCATTTTCCTTCTTTGGAACCTAATAATTCACTTGACCACAGTTCAAACAAAACCCCACTCATACACTATTATCTAATAACATTTATTTAGGCTCTGTGCTGGGCAATCCCTTGAGAGAGATACCATTATTCCCATTTTACTGATGACAAAACTAAGTCTTAAAGAACTTACATCACGTGTGCAGGGTCACACAGGCCAACGTGGTTAGAGAGGAGACAGCACCTGGCTCCAGCAAGCTGCCCAGCCGGCGTCTTTGCCCCTTCCCCAGACTCAGGTGGAGCTGCAGAACTCCGGGTCACTGTGCAGCTGACAGAACTGTTTGTGGACAGGCTAAGAAACGGACTACAAGCTAAAAAATTACTTGGGTGGATCACATTAATTGCTATATGACAAAAAAAAAATTATCCAAAAGAGTTCATCAGCCAATTAAGTGCTTATAATATCATACAAAGAAAATTGTTAGTAAATTGTTCCCAAACTTGGAGACAACCACTCTTAAAGGACCCAGAGGTGGGTTTCCTGGGTGGCTCAGTCGCTTAAGCGTCTGACTTCGGCTCAGGTCATGATCTCACGGTTTGTGAGTTTGAGCCCCACGTCCGGCTTTGGGCTGACAGCTCAGAGCCTGGAGCCTGCTTTGGATTCTGTGTCTCCCTCTCTCTCTGCCCCTCCCCTGCTCATGCTCTGTCTGTCTCTCTCTCTCTCAATAACAAATAAACGTTAAAAAAATTTTTTTTAGAGGACCCAAAGGTATCCACAGTGATAGGTATGGTGCTGATCTTCTAAAGACTTATGATTCAACCCCAATTCTGTTTCAGACGGAAATGTATTTCCAACCTGCCTGTGTTCCTCAGGACTCTGCTCTATGACTCCCTCTGAGTGCCGACAACAGCCTCACTTCTCCTACTGATGCACAGAGTCAAGCCGAGCCCTCTCTCTAACCCTGCTCTTGTTTGGGATCACACGTTCCCTGGACTGTTTGGGGCTACAAACAATATCAAATTGCATCTGAGAATACAAAAGTATGTAAGTAATACTGACTAGAAATAACTACTCTCTTTTGCAACCCCTAGCCCATGATCAGTGTTCAGTAAATATTTGTGGCATTGAACCCAATAATATCAAAAATAATCCAGAAGGAAGATTAGCCCAGAGTATGTAGGAATATGTAAGATTCACCATGGGTAATTGAACATTGAGTGTACTTCTTCTTCAAATCATAGAAATGGAAGAAGAATTAAAGATAATTACATCCCATGAGCAACACAGGCCCAGAGATACACCCAAGGTCACAATGATGATTAGTGGCAAGTAGACCATGAAGCGATGCACTTTCTGCAACGTTATCACTTGGAAATGTCATTTTAAAACTAAACTCAGTCACACTCTCAAATATGTGGTTCTCTCAAAACAGATCTCTAGATACATGTTTATTCAGGCCTTCACAAGCATATGCTTTTTAAATGCTGGATATTCCTAAATCTGGCCTCTGAGTCAAGAGACCTGAGTTTTAGTCTCAGTTTTTGACTAACCACTTGATAGTGAGTCACTTTAGCATACTGAAAATTAGTCTCCTGAACTGTAAATTAAGAGGCCAAATATATCTATTAGGTTGCAAATGACCAAAAATATATACATGCATATAATTTATATGTACATATATATGTACATTTATACATATATATTATATATATATGTATCAAACTGACTTCAGCAAAAAATGCAAACTGACTTATCTCTTGTAACTGAAGAATTTAGAAATGCACCTGTTTCAGGTGTGGCTTAATCCAGCGGCTTGAATAATGTCACCAGGATCTAATTTTCTCCCATCTCTCTCTTATGTTCCTATAAACTGGCTCTGCTTTCAGGCCCCGTGTGTCACAAGATGGCTGTCAGCTACTCTAGGCCTATGTGCTCCCAACTCAAGTCCTTTGGGTCAGGCAAAGTCAACAACTACACTGGACAAAATACCTTTTATGTCACTTACACGTGCATTGATTTCTGGTTCTGTGAGCTTCTGTTAATGTCTATCTTAGGGTATAAGAATAAGTTAACTGTTTGGAGGAAACTTAGGCTCCTACTGCCATTTGCCATGACAAATAACAGGCACTTTATCATGTGCCCCACGCTTTAGTTCTGCCCGACTGTAGCTTCTTCCCTGTACTCTATCGTCACAGGTCCCTCTGCCCTTGTACACAGTCTTCCCTCTGTCTTAGATGCCTTGATTCTTCCTTATCTCTCTGAAAAATGTTTATACCCACTGCACCAAACTTTTCCCTGGGAAATCTTCCCTGATTACAGCCCTCCCCTCAAGTGAAACTGACCACTCGATTGTACTTAAACCTTCTCACTTACCTTGAAGGGCATGCATATCATATTGTATAGTGTTCACATGTTTGCATATCTTCTCCAAGGATTATTGGCATTTGAAAGGCAGGAACATCCTTATTCAACTTTACATCCTCAGGGCCACATGCAATGCCTGAAACATAGCAATCATTTGATAAACATTAATGATTCAATCAATGAATCAATGAACTTTAGTTCCTCCAAACTAGAACATTACTGACTCCCATTTTGTACCTAAAACATACAATTATGCTCTAAAACTCCACCTTTCAGATTCTTTGAATGAACCATACTTTCTCAAATCCAAGTTTGTGCATACTGTCGTATCTGCCTAGAATATCTTTCTCCCACTCCCTGCCTGATTCCTCAGTGTCACCTAATCAAATTTTCTTTTCCTTCAGCTCACAGTTCCTCAGGAATACCTCCCATGATCTCTTGAATTCAATTACGCCCCCGTGCATCCTGAACTTTTCCTTCCCTGACCTTTTTCACACCTACAGTTATTTGTTCAATGTTTGCCTTCCTTGAATGACTATAAGGTCCATGAGGGCCGGGACCCTACTGTCTTCACAGCTGTGAACAGGAAAACAGGACTGTGGAGTAGTCTGATTCAGTTTGGGAAGAATGAAGAAAAGGAGAATAGAAACAGATTCTGGACACTTGCCCATCTCCACTGACTCCTTTTACCTTCTTCATCTGGACCCCAACATACAGCCGGCTTTTGGACTTGTGTTTTATAGCTGGATATGGAACATTAAAGCCTGTTTCTTCTTATTTAAGATTTATAAGACATTTTAGGCTCCTTTCTCGGTAGATCATTGTAGTCTTTCAAAAAACAATCCAATCAATAAGTATTATGGAACTCCTGTGGCCAGCACGGAGAACTCTGTGGCCAGAGATGCTTTAGCCTGCCTTCGTATCTCACGTCTCTACATCCTTCCTAGACACATGGCTGCTTGTGTGTGTGTTCATCCTTTTCAGTTTCTTTTTATTTTTGTTTTAAAATTTTTTAACTTTATTTTTGAGAGAGAGACAGACAGAGAGAGTGAGTGGGGAAGGGGCAGAGAGCGCGGGAGAGAGAGAATCTCAAGCAGGTTCCACACTGTCAGCACAGAGCCCGGTGTGGGCCCAAACTCACAAACGGTGAGATTGTGACCTGGAGCCGAAACCAAGCATCAGACACATAACCAACTGAGCTACCCAGGCGCCCCTTTTTCAGTTTCTTTTTAAATCGGCACTCTGTGGTCGCAGGAACACACTTCGGTGCTGCGTTAGGTGAGAAAGTTGAGACACTTGCTTACATGACTCAACCCAGCTCATGTTTTCTCTGAAGCTTCACTTATTCCCTCCCTCATTCTGACCACACCATTTTGGCAACACCACTAAGTACTGAAGATGGCAATGATTAAGTCCAGTCTCCTAAATAAAAGATGCACTATACATCTGTCTGTTTATAGTAAGAAAAATCCATGCTACGATCTGTCTGAACATAACAGCCTGTACCATTCCACAAGGAACACTCATGCTAAATTTTCCCTGACTTACAAAAAAAAAATGAGGATTCAAAAATTCTGTGCATCCTTGGAAACTGGGGTTTTTCTTCCAAAGCTGATTCTAGAGAAGGAGACTCTAACAAAAATCCTCACCTCCCAAATCCCTATGCTTTGAGGGGAATGCCCCACGCAGTTTGGAGTGACGTGATAAAGGATAAGCAAAGAGTTTGGCAAATTCTCAAGAAGCCAGAAGAGCAGCATTACCAAGGCAGAAAATGTAAGTTGAACGAGAATTTTAAACACATTAATGTTTACCTAGTAAATGTCAACTCTTTGTCACCCAGATGGTGCTGTAAAGGAAGTCAGGGGAGATTCAAATGGATAAAATCAGAATTGCTGGAGAGAAGTCAACATGAGCGATCTGAGAAAGAAGGCACTGGGAGGTCACCAGCCTTCCAGGGGAGGATTCAAAGCCTCAGACAAAATCAGTGACAGTTCAAAGAACTTCTGTCTCTAGGCGATTCTTCAAGGCAGTTTCTACCTGAAGGCCAAAAATGGCCCTTATTCCGGAATGAAGAGGCAGGGGTATGAGCCCACCCAGCATAGAATACATACATCACATAATGTTGTAAGCTAAGAGAGAAAAGGGAACATATAACCGAGTTTTCTTCTCTCGAGACGAAATCACATTTTACTAAAAATAATCTGGGCACTTCTTCCTCGTTTACCAAGCGTGTCGTATCGTGCTGCACGATAGAGATAGGTGCACCCCATTACTCTAAGGCATGTGGTTTCTGCAGAAGAACAGTCTCCATGTCCCAGGCCGTGAAAGGAAAACAAAATCACCATCTGTAGGAAAGTGATGATAGAACAAAGCTAATGAACCTGCTTGGAAATTACCCTTTAAAAAGTCTATTCCACCACAGAAGCTGCCTTTCCCCTTCCAAGAATGTCCAACATCTAAAAACTCAAGTACAGTCTCAGTTCAATTTCAAAGGGAGGTAGGAAATACTCAGAAAGGAATGCCTTTCTCTTGGTTAGAATCAAAGCTGCCTGTCTCCGTGAAAGATTTTAGACAGTTTCAAACTGCAATTCTCAGAGTCTAGCACCACTTTCCTGTGGATGTCTTCTGTCAACTCATCCAGGGGAACCTGGCAATCTTGGCTTAAGGCATGCCAGTCAGCTCAGCTCTGCAAATGAGCCAGGAGCTGGAGGCGTTCTTAAGCCTGGAGCAAGGAACTTGGTGGGTGGTCTAGAAGGGAATCCAGGCTTTGTAACAGAAAGATACAGAGATGGAGTTTCTGGCCATGAGAAGTTGCTGAGGGAGACCAACTCCAGGGAAAGATGCCAGTCCACATCAAGACTACATAATCACCGAAGAGAGTCAGCCCAGGTGCCAGCCCAACGCTATAAATAAAGAATCTTGGCTTTATCAACGGGAAGCTCTTATTATCCTAGGGAATATGTTACACATACACAGATGAGCACACAGAGAAATACATCAAAGGTGTGGGTAACAATAAAACTTAACACACATCTAGCAATTACAGTTTTTAAAGTGCTTTTCCACAAATGACTTCACTGAATCTTCTCAGCTCCAGGGATGGAAGAAAGGCAGATATTTTATTATCCTGATCGCTGTGGCCGCCTTTCGGCTTTATCATGAAGCTAGAGATGAGATGTTAAGTGAAACTATCTTGCATGTGGCCACTCATCACATCATGAGACCACCCCAGGGATAAGAGGCCTGATCCCTCCACCCTGCACACAGGAGACAGACCATGCTCACATCCTTCATGACCCCAGTTCCCACACAGCGAGCCCACCCACACATGACCGGGCCAGATCCCACCTCAGACCTTCAGACATCTTTGTCACCAAATGACTCACTCCGTCTTTGGAATATCTGTGGTCAATTAATTTCAATCAAGGTTTCCACTCCTATAATCCTCCTATGCCAGAAGAAGGCCAGTTTACCTCCCCTGTTCTTAACCCCTTAATTTCTGTACTTCCTCTCTCTGGCTTCTCTCTTCAAACCACTATGCCTTCGGGAATCTCCTTACTTTATGTAAAAGGAAAAAAAAAAACTTAAAAGCAAAGCATCTCCCCACATTATGCTATGTGTTTCACCTCCCATAGAACTAAGGGTAGGAGTGACAAGCTATGAGCTCTTTGATCTACTTTAGAACCACCAGAGTTCCACTCTGGTATCCATGCCATCTGATTATACTACCATATACAATTCTACGTTTCTATCATCTGCTGACCTTCTGGTTACATTCTCTAGGGCAGGACACTCCTCTTTCCTCCTCAACCCCACTCCTGCCCACATCTAGAAAACTTCAGTATCTCTGCGGGCAATCCACCCAACACCTTCAATCAACTGTTCCTTGACCTCAAATACACAATAACACATCTCGCTTTCACTCAGCTTAGACTCCCCCACGCTGCCAGGGAAACATCCTGAACTTTGTCATCACCAAGAATGGCTCCACACCCAAAATCTTAACTGCAAACATTGCATTCTCTGACCCAGATGCCTTTCAGGATCCTCCCTTGCACACACCTAGTCCTCAAACTCACTGAGTCCTTCAGTTCCTGAGTCTTAATTTCCCCCACAGTCTCTCAGCCTTCCTCTAAAGAAACTACAAACAGTTGGGCATATGAACTACTCACCACCATTGTCCTCAAATCTATGCATGTATCTCCCTGTATTGAATTTATCAGGCCAACTCCCAACATAGGGTCAATGTCATCCTGGTACCTCAAAGCAGAACACTCCTGAAGAAAATGTTATAACTACTCAGATTATTGTCATGACAAACATATGGCATCTGATTTTAGAACTTCAGTACATCTCCTCAATCCTTTCACTTGATCAACTGTCCTTCCTACTTTCCTTGGCCATTATTTTAAACCTAAGTATCTCTATTGAGGACCCCTATCAGAGCCTGCCTCCCTACTCTAAGCAAACAACATAATCGTTTTCTTCACTGATAGAAAAAGGATGTACAGAAATGTAAGAGGAAAATTGTGGTATCGTAAGAGCAAACTTGCTTTGAAGAATCTTCTACCCTATGAGGCTATTAAAGAGAAAATTTCTCAACCCTCACCCTAGGCTCTCTTGTCTCCTCATTTTCAGAA
Organism: Panthera onca; assembly: GCF_046562875.1. Taxonomy (NCBI): domain Eukaryota; kingdom Metazoa; phylum Chordata; class Mammalia; order Carnivora; family Felidae; genus Panthera; species Panthera onca. Next base: position 46,986,909 of record NC_138351.1, on the reverse strand, counting down.
GTATATATCATCTACTACTATAGCTCCAATTATCTCTTTTATGCAAAGGACTCTGAAGTCTCTATTAATCAGTCCAGACCTCTGTCCTAGATATCATTAAAACTTCATGGGGCGCCTGGGTGGTTCAGTCGGTTAAGCGTCTGACTTCGGCTCAGGTCACGATCCCGCAGTTCATGGGTTTGAGCCCCACATTGGGCTCTGTGCTGGCAGCTCAGAGCCTGGAGCCTGCTTCGGATTCTGTGTCTCCCTCTCTCTCTGCCCCTCCCCCACTCATGGGTCTCTCTGTCTCAGAAATAAACATAAAAAAAATTTAAAAATAAATAAACATTTTTTAATTTTTTTAATTAAATAATAAAATAAAACTTCAACTCAAAATTTGCACTTATATACCTATCAACAAAGCACCTCAGATCCTCATGTCCAAAATTGACATTTGACATCTTTCTCTGTATGTCCATCTCTCTGTGTGGTTCTCTCTCTCTCTCTCTCTGACACACACACACACACACACACACACACACACACACACACACATCATTTCTCTTATCTCCTCCTGAATAAAAGGCATCACCACCCAGTTGCCTGAGATAGAAACCTGGTAGTCATCCTGCCTCCTCCCTCTGCCTCACCCAATTCATCAACAATTTCTACTAATATTATCTCCTGCCTTCCCTCAAATCCAATTACTTCCCCCTGTTCAAATAATGGACGACAACCTAGTTCAAATAAGGAAACTAGAGCTGGAAGAGAGGTTAAGACATTGCACAATGTCACACAATTAGTATGACAAAGCCACCTCAGACTCCCATCTGCTTCCAAAACCCTTGCTTGAAACTAGAGAATACTGTCTCACTTGGGGGAACTCTCAGAGCCAAAGATATCTCCAAGAAATACATATTAGACTATTTCAACCACAAGATGGTCCAGATCCCAAGTGAAGAAGGCACTGGGGGGTAATCAGCTTTGCAGGGAAGCACTTAGAGCCTCAAACAAAACCAATAGTTCAGAGAACTTCTGTGTTCAGATTTTCCTTGGGGTAGTTTCTACAGAAAGACCAAAAAATGGGCCTATGACCAGAAGGAAGAGATAGGGGTACAAACTGATGCTGAATAAAAAAAGCCATTGATGTGACCATGGATGAGCATGTGTCATGAATGAGAATAATCCTTTGTTTTTTAAGTGTTACTGAGATTTTGAGGTTCTTGTTACCACAGAATAACCTGGCTTATCTTGACTGATTCAATATCTTTCTGTTTTCATTCATGCTTGTGTGGTACTCTCACTATCAAATCCAAAAAGAAACAAATATTTGAAAGGGTTGCAAAGAATGGTTCTCTCCGGGAATTTTTTTCTAATAATTCTTTTTGTTTTCCTGTTAAGTTCATGTTTCTCCCTGGTTTCTCTCTTTATACTTCTGATGTCAGTGAAGGTGACCATCGGAGAGACTGAGAAGGGGAGAAAATGAAATGAACGGCAATTTTTGGGCAGCCCTCCCAGATAAAATTACATAAGAATACACCTTGAGTCCTATGGAAGGTAGGTAAATAGGGTTGATTCATTAAACTACACCACCTTTCTAGGGCTCTATTCTTTATGTCTTCTTGAGTGTGGTCAGCCAAAATATTCTATGAACTAGAAGCTGCCACGACTTTTGTTCAGTGGTGCAGTGTTCTAAATTACTTTCGGTTAAAAACATGGGCTTTGGAGTCCAGCAGAAATAAGTTCACATCTTGGTTCTCTGCCACTTCCCATCTGTGTGACCTTAAGCGGGTCAAAAATGAAGGCAATGACAGTATCCACCCCAGAGGGCCACTGTGAGGTTTAAACCAGCAGTGAATATACAGTGTTTATTACAGTGCATGGCAAGGTTGAATAGATGCTGTTGAGTCCTACTAGCAGTAGGAATACTATTATTTTTATCGTTACTGTCCTTTTCACTATTATGACAGATACATGAGGACATGTATTTGTGTACCTAATCCACAGCAGCTTGGTCTGAAAGGCGAGGGAATGTGAAAACTCTTTTGGAAGATGTGAAAAACAGATTGCAACGTGCGTGCAAACTGAAGAAAACAAGGCTCTTCTGGACAACTTGGGAGTTAATTTCCGGAAAGGAATCAAGAGACGATCTCCAGAAAATCAATTTTTTAAATTTAATATTTATTTTTGTCTCAACAATTCATGTGCATTTGGAGGCAAATCTTACCACCATGAGGCTTATAACAAAAACCAACAGCCACTTGTGTGGGGTGGGGTAGAAGTGAACTCACAATATGTGTTATTAAATGGTAAGGCCATATGTCGAGTGACTCCAAGTTCAGGGGACCCTAAGCAACTAGGTGGATGGCGAGCCCATTAACTAAGATGGGAAAGACTGGTGGAAGAGGAGGATTTCCAGCAGCAAAGCAGAGGAGTTTGGGTGGAAGCTAAGAATCAAGAGTTCTAATCCGGGCCTACAAATTATCACAGTGGAGATGTCCAGCAGACAATTTGATATATAGCCTAGAAGTCAGGGCATGGGTCAAGGGAGAGTTATGGATCTAGAGGCCACTGTCATGTAGATGTTAAATATTTAGTATTTAAATGATAGCAAGTTAGGAGAAGAGAGCTAAAAATGGGATGCTGAAGCCGTTCAATATGTAGAGCTCAGGCTGAGGAAGAACAGCCAGGAAAGGTGACTGAGAAGCAGTGGTAAGACTAGTGAAGAGCCAGGGGGGAGCCATGGTTCTGCAGTAAACAGTGGTTCAAGGAGGGTGGCACGCTCAACTGTGTGCATGAGACTCAGTACTCATTATATAAACCCAGCCACCCTCATTTCCCTGCCCCTACCCTGCTTGGCAATAGTCATAGTTCCCTTCAACTTTCTCACAGCTGCACTTTGGCTCTTATTATTCTCTTGCATTGGAATGCCTCCTCATCTGCCAAGATTCTATCCTCATGACCCAGCAAGAATGCCATGACCTTGGTAATGCATATCTTGACTCCACTAATAAAATAGGACCTCTTCCCCCAGTATATCCCATAGCGTGTTGTATACCATATTTTATTTTGCCTTGTGCTATATTTACATGTAGTCTCTCTTCATCCTTTCTGTACCCCAGTTGGACTATAGTGGAGGCCCCCAAACCCTCATAACATAGCAGAATGTTTGGTATGCACAAGGTGCTCAATGAAGATTTTCCTTTTTTTAAGTTTATTTATTTACTTTAAGAGAGAGATTCGGGGGGTGGGAGGGCCAGAGAAAGAGAGAGAGAGAGAATCCCAAGCAGCCTCATCATGGGCCTCACAGGGCTCCATCCCATGAATTGTGAGATCATGACCTGAGTCTAAACCAAGAGTTGGATGCTTAACCAACTGAGCCATCCAGGTGACTCATTGCAGTGAAGATTTGCAATGAGTCAAATCCAAAAATACCTAACTCACGTCTGGAGAAGTATCTGCAAAGGACAAAATCTTTTATGACTTTAGATTTCTGTTTTCCAGCACATGCATCATTTGCACTCAAGCCCAGGAATTATTTACACATTTTCCTGTTCCTCTATAGGAAAATGGTGGGAGTGATCATTCTTGGGAAACAAACTTTTTTTTTAATATCTTTCTCTTTTTTCAGACTATGTGACTGAAAAACAGGGTAATGAAAGCAAAGCTCTTGCCACAGGCCTTGGTTATGTATCTCCTGAGCTAATGGCTATTTTAAAACCCATTTCGGTTTCTTCCAGATCTCAGGTCTGAAAATAGAATAACAAATCACAAAAGTCTCATGGATGAAGCAACCTTTGTGATCCCTGAGCCTCACACTAAAAACTAGAAAGATTACACTAATCCAAGCCTTGGGTTAAAAGTCAGGCAGAAGTTCTTGAATGTTCTTGCTTCAAACATCAACATGTACTTGTATTCTCTCACACTGGGGAGGAAGAGTGTGGTAGAAAGAAATCCTCTGGAAGGTAGCTCTGGTCAAGAGTTGAAGGAAGAAGAGAGAGAGAGAAAAAACAGGTTATCAATGGTAAACACAGAATCAAAGCTTTATGAACCAAACAGAATTTCCACAGGCCTAACTATTAATGAGAATTATCTGCTCAGCTGCTATGTACAACATGCTGTAAAAATGGCTGGGGTTTACAGCAAGAGTGTTAAATATTATGATTTCCTTTATCCCCTCTTCTCTTGTGTACTAGGTTGTACCTCAACTGTCTTCCAAACTAACCGCTCTTTCGTGGTCAATGACAATTCAGAAACACAGATCCTTAAACTTTAGCTAAAAATTCCAGGTCTTTACAGATCTTTGAAGATACACAAATAGCCTAGTGATTAAGGATATACATCCTTTTTAAATTCTATTCCAGACCCACGACATATGAACTATGTGGTCATCCAAATTGGTTGTCTGTGTTAAGATTCCTACCTCCTGTGCTTTCAGACTCACGTGTTCAGAATTGGAAAAATTTCTGAGAGTACAAGGTGACACTTATTGCCAATGCCCAGTAGTAGACTGCGTAAGCATAAATAATCAAACTCAACTCCCTTTGCTTGCTAACATTTTCTCACAAGACTAAAAAGTTCAGTAACCTCCTTTTCTTAATGGTGGCGCCACTTCAACCACACTCTGGAAGGTATTGGTTTCCTTAAGTACAATGTGGAACCATCAGAATAAAAGGGCAGCATGAGGGAAAACGACAGCATGGGGCTTTGTGGCCTATCAATTTAGTTGCTCATAAGAGAATCTGGGAGGGGGAAACCCCCAAAAGATTAGTCACTTCATTTTGTGTTGCAGAGCTCAATTCAGGTTAACAAAGCATTTGCCAACAAAGGAGATGGGAGAATGGCAGTATTCACTTGCTCTGGACTGAATAAACAAATGTGGGATTTGTGGGCTGACTAATGTCCTGGGATAAACCAGGCAGTCAGCCAAATTCTAGGAGTTTTGATGAAAAGACAGCAAGCCCACACTTTTCTTCTTGGAAAGTGCTCCATGGGAGTATTGATGTCCACCAGGCAGCCTGAGCCCTCAGCTCGCCTTAAAAATTTTGCCCATGTTCAGCCACAGGGAATTCTCAATGCCTCCGTAATCAAAGACCTAGATCAAGTGATAGAAGCTGCATTCCTTCTTCTTGGAAAGTGTTAAATATGCCCTTCATCTCCTTTTAGAAATGTGTTATCACTGTCCCTTTTAAAATACTACATTACCCGGAAATTATACAGGTAGGCCACTAAAAGGTGACTCTGGTTCTATCTGGTTCCACTCATTCATTCATTTCATTCATTGGGCACTTTCCATATGCTCTGGATGCCATCTAAGTCTCTGAGGATAAAGTAATGACTGAATCAGACCACAGTAAATGCCCTCGGGAAGCCCCCAGACAACCTTGAAATCTTTAAGAGCAATGGAAAAGTAATAAAGCCTTATAATTTTATTTTTGGTTGGAGGAAAGTGTTAAAATTTGCAATTATTTTTATTGGGAAAGGCAATAAATCCTTCAATTAAAGACATACAACATAAATTTGTAGGGATGTCAGAAATTAGAATAAGGGCTTGCTCTTTATTTCTACCATGTTATTAGGACCATATAACCATGGTCTAGACTAAAGTTGATTTTATTACAAACTGCAGCTCCTGAAATGTCAAGGATTAAGTTTCACGGGCTCTTAAAGAAAGAAAAACTTCCCGGCAGCAGCTGATACAGACTCCTTTAAATCTATAAATCTGGCTTATCTACCCAGATCAGAAACATATATGGTACCCGCATGGAATGATTCAGTGTGAGCATAATATACACTAGGGGGAGAGAGTTCACTGTGGTAACTGACAGAGAGCATCTTAAGAGTCTCCACAAAAGTCTCCAAACTTCCTCGAAATTTCAAGTCTTCAGTGGTATTTACCTGCATCAGAACTTTCATACTTCTGTTATGAAGACTAATCTTCAGACTTATTAATGCTCCAGAGTGACAGCAGGAGGCTGCCAAATGACAAATGTAGAGAATTTGTTTTAGGAGGCATTATGAGTAACTGCATTTAGGAGAAAACTAGATTAGCAAAGATTTTAGGCAGATTCTTTCACACACACACACACACACACACACACACACACACACACACACACAACCTGGCAAGGAATCTTGACGAAGTCATCAAACCGATACCAAGTTTAACCTACTTACATTAGTCTTATAAACACAATTCGGCAAAAATGACGGTATTGCAAAATCAAGGTTTGGAAAAGGAGGGTAACTCCTTCTTACCTACTATGAAGGCAGGAGGGAGAGTTGAAAGGGCAAGCTATAGACAAACTGGGAAAGAGCTATTGCAGGCTTAAAAACTGGGAAGGAACACCGGAGACTGGGGTTGGATGATAAGCAGGCAGCAGAAACCACCCACAAAAACTCTGACCAGTGGCTCAGTGTGAGCCTTGAAGGAACAAGAGGACGCCTAACAGCCCACAAACCAGAGGAAGGCCTGCACGGGAAGTGGAGAGGGAAGGTGCAGAGCTATGGACTCCCGCACAGGATGAAGCCAGTCCATGTGAGGTTCAAGAAAACCAAGAAGGCAATACAAGCATCAGAGTGCTTCCTGATGTCATTAACTCAGGACCACATCCTGATTTCACACAACATGGGACCATAGGAAAGCCATACAAACTGGGGTCATTTTTGAAAACATGTCACAATCAGCATCCTCTTGGAGTACTTTGCTGGCTGGATCCCACTGAGGTGAGCGATTTGACGGGAAGCGTCCAGTTTCCCAGAAAAATGAGACAAACAGCTTGACTTGACAAGTAGCATGAAGTAGCATAAAGAGCTTCCCCAGACAGTGCCAGAGAATTTGGTGCCAAAAGCCTGAGGTGGTTATTAGAAAATGGTTACCGCCCCTGATTGGCTGACTACAGCCTCTTCATCACCAGAAAAAAGCCACGGCAGAATCCAGCCAAAGCAATCTCTGCTCCCTTGGGAAGCATTCGCTGTTCACCGTGAGCTCTTGCTAACATCCCTGCTGTTTGCAAAGTGGCGAGACAGGGCAGTGACAGCAATTCCTGTCGTCAGTTAAGGAGAGATTGCCCAGTGGGATTTTAACTTTTAATTGGATTTCAGCCACGCTGTTTCCTTTGGTTACTTATCAGCTGGGAATCCTTTGGCACCAAGTTCAAGTGCAGTTCCCTTCCACAGTCTTCAGAGCAGTATGGAGGAAGAAAAATTGCCAAGGGGTCAGAACACCCCAGCTCTATCCCTAATCAGCTGCAAGGCCTTTGGCTCAGTCAAGTTGCTTCTTCCCTGTGCCCCCTATTCCTTTAGTTATAAAATAGGAAATATAAAACCCACCTCACAGGGGTGCCTGGGTGGCTCGGTCGGTTAAGCATCCGACTTCGGCTCAGGTCACGATCTCGCAGTCCGTGAGTTCGAGCCCCGCATCGGGCTCTGTGTTGACAGCTCAGAGCCTCGAGCCTGTTTTGGATTCTGTGTCTCCCTCTCTCTCTTCCCCTCCCCTGTTCATGCTCTGTCTCTCTCTGTCTCAAAAATAAATAAACGTTAAAAAAATTTAAAAAATAAAATTAAATTAAAAAATATAAAAAATAAAACCCACCTCACATGCTTATAAAGTCGGAGAGAACAGATGAGCAAAAGGTTACAGAAGGTATAGCATATAAACTTACATATGTGTGTGTGTGTGTGTGTGTGTGTACATACAACTTTTTAAAAAATATTTTTATTTATTTTTGAGAGAGAGAGAGAGAGAGCACGAGGTGGGGAGGGGCAGAGAGACAGGGAGACACAGAATCTGAAGCAGGCTCCAGGCTCTGAGCTGTCAGCACACGGCTGACATGGGGCTTGAACTCGTGAACTGTGAGATCATGACCTGAGCTGGAGCCAGACGCTTAACTGACTGAGCCACCCAGGCATCCCTGTATGTACAACTTTTTTAATGTTTTCCAATTGCATGAAAGAGAAGTGTAGATTGACCAAGCACCTGAGTAAATTAAGTGATACAGTAAAACCTTGGATTGCAAGTAACTTGTTCTGTGAGTGTTCCACAAGACGAACAAACATGTCTAATAAATTTTAACTTGATAAATGAGTGATATCTTGCAATACGAGTAGTATGTGACGCCGACAGTCACATGATCACAACTGAGCCAATGGTTCTCTCTCTCTCTCTCTCTCTCTCTCTCTCTCTCTCTCCCTCCCACTGAGGGATTGTGGGTGATTGTCAATGCAATGTCACATTTCCACGAAATCCTCAAAAGGAGGCAAAAGCAAGTGTCATTGGATAGGTTCCTTGTTAAAGTTGCACGAAAAGAGAAAGATTCCATTGAGCCAATAGATGGCAGTGATTCCGTTAATGATAGTGAAAGTCGTCCTACGTAATAACCCTCTTCTCTCTTGTCTCCCTCACACCAGCCACGAAGGTTTTCAAAGGTAAGTGCAGGTTAATTTGCTTATTTTTCTTTACATTTTGTATTTTCTTTATTATTTTATATTACATTACAGTGATCATTTTTATATGAATATTTTTGGGTTGTGAAGGAATCACCTGAGTTTCCATCATTTCTTATGGGGAAATTCGCTATGATATACAAGTGCTTTGGATTGCAAGCATGTCCCCAGAACAAATTCTGCTCACAAACCAAAGTGTTACTGTACAGACAATCTAGGTATTTTAGAACAAACATGCCACCCTTGGTTTTAGGGGAAAAGACAGTTGTCTAAATTGTTCAGACCATTTTTCTTCTCTAAGTCTTTGTCATGAAGTCTGCGGAAGACTGACTTTTGTGATTGCAAAGAGGTCAGAAACCAAGTATTATGAGGGAAAAGCAGGAAGAGCAACTGATTATTAAATGTTTACTACATGCTGGCCAATCTGTGAGGTCCTTTACAGAGATATTATTTCACTTCGTCTTCATTACAATCCTGTGAAATACGTATTATTTAATAACATTATACAGCCTAAGCTTATGAGCAAATGTATCATCTGAACTGACTGATACTGAAATTAAAATCTGTCTCACTCTGGGGCTTCATCTGAATTAGAGCCATTCTAGCTCCCCATGAAGGAAACTATGTTTCTCTTTTGTCTCTGCTTGAGGCTTTGGCATTTTTTTAATTTTAATGTTTGATTTATTTTTGAGAGAGAGACAGAGACAGAATGCAAGCAGGGGAGGGGCAGAGAGGTGGGGAGACACAGACTTTGAAGCAGGCTCCAGGCTCTGAGCTGTCAGCCCAGAGCCCGACGTGGGGCTCGAACCCATGAACCATGAGATCTTGACCCGAGCCGAGGTTGGACGCTCAACCTACTGAGCCACTCAGGCGCCCTGAGGCTTTGGCATTTTGCCTTGCTATTAAATGTTGGACCATGTGCTCCAGCTGGTCTGTGGGTCAGTCCCTATGTGGCCCTTCATGAAAGAGCAGACAGTTACTGGAGGGTGACATGGGGGAGCGGTGTGAAAGAAAAGCTCCAAAAGGAGGAGACAAAGAAGCTTCGTGAGTAAAGCACCTATGGGACCCAGTTCTGAAGGGCAGCATTTCTTGGGTAAATGCCCAAGGAATTTTCTTACATTCTCTTACAGGAATTCTCTTACATTCTCTTACATTTTCTTACAGGAAGAAATTTTCTTACATTCTCTGGTCATTCCACTTAGATAAAAACTACCCTTCGGATGTAGCAATGAGCTGTTTTGTAAATTTATCCAATTAGGATTAATGTCTAAAAAGTTGTTTCCTGTCTCCACCCACTCCCTCAGGTGGTTGTTTTGGGGTTAGATACGTTCCAAATAGGCATATAATTTTTGTCATAAAAAGAAGTATTGACTCAGGAAAGTGTCTAATATGCTTCACCAGAATGCTCTAACCCTAGAAGAACTTCACAGCATATTAGCTTAGTTATTAGAAAGTATTTAGAAACACCAATTGGGATGATTTTAACAATAGCATTTTAAAAGTGGAGTAATAGTGATATCTGAAGAGCTGATATTTGTTGAGCCTTCACACAATGAAAAGCACAGTATTACACCTCTTACCCACATTATTTCTTTTGGCTTTTGCAATATCCCTATGAGACAAGCACTGCTAGGATTCTCATTTTCAAATAAGATTAAGTTTGTCATCAATATTTCTCATTGTCAAAATGCTCACCAAAGTGACAAAGGAGGGTAGAGTTGAGGCTAAAGCCATGGAACATTTTCACATATCCACCCCTTCCAGCCTCCCCACTTTTCCAGTGTTCTCCCAAATATCTTATTCCGTCACCCAAGGCAGTCCAAAAATCCATTCATTTGTCCTACTGCTTTGCTGAAATGGATTGCTGACTCCGTATATTTCATGAAATTATCCCCAAAAGAGCCAAAACAAAACAAAACAAACACAGAAAAACCTTAAAAGAGGCAAGTAAAGACAATTAACTGAAAAGGACTTGGGAATGAACCATTACTCCAAGAAAAGGGTATATGCAATTTATGACATTGATTGTGAAACCTAATAATCCAATGGAGAATCCTAATGACCAGACTTGCCCCATAAGCAGTCTCTTTCAAGCAATTCAATAAAATTATTCCACTGGAGTTATACAAAAGACAAGTAAAAAAAGAGATTTTGTTGAGAAATGCAGGATCAGGAGAGTTAGACCAATATGATGAGCCAATATGGTATGTGTCCTTTGGCCAACTCCCTCACCCCTTAGGGCCTGACCCAGCTGAGAGATTTCCTACCAGCATCAACCTTAGAGGTACACAACCTGGGGCAGTGAGGTTAGTACAGAAAGACATTTACAGGATGATAGTGACAAGCTAATTGTTGATGAAATCCAGCTCTAAACTATACCCAGTAATCTACATCATCCTTGGGTTTCCAATATAATATTTGTTCATCTAGCATCTAAGCACAGAAAAGCTGTATCTCAAAATCTCCTTAAAGGGAAAATATTTAGGAGGAAGTTCTATAGCAGGACCCTGTTTCTTTTCCACTGTTGTTGTTACTAATTGGCTATGTTTTATAACATACTTTCTTTGATGAAGACAGTATGAATCATAAAATGATATAAGGAATTTTGTACGATTTAACCTGAGCTATAAGAATCATAATAAATAATAATTATGATACATTTTAGCATCTGTAATGCAGTGGGTAGAGCTGTTCTAGATGCTCTGCTCACTTCATACTTGCACTTGGCTAATCCATCACACGTGGTAAGTGCTTCAGCTCAGCAGTTCTTGGAAGCATGGAGTTGCAACAGTGGTGAAAGACTGTCTCTCTGATGCCAGAGTCAAAGTTAAACCTCAGAAATAACTGCTTCTTTCTCACCAATTCACCAGCAGCCAAATTTTTCCCTCTAAAACTTGTGAGAATGAAATACTTATAGCAGCATATAAATGAATGCAAACATTCAGTGTCTCCTTTATATATGGTTGCTGCAACCAAAGACATATACATAACTGTAGAGCTTGTGCAAAACTTTAGCACAGAAAAAAAGTAAGGAAAAGAGAAGAAAAGGGAAGAGAAGAGGGAAAGGAGGGATGGGAGCTTGGGCAAAAAAAAAAGGAGATAAAAAGACTCTTTTCTCACCCAGCTCGTTTTATGTCTACTTGTGTGATAAATTTACCTACATTACTTACATTTTATCTGTATGGTAACTCTGGAGGTAATCTGAATCACCTTCATTTCTCAGAAGAAGAAATTGGTGCTCAAAATAGTGACATAGGCCACACCACTGAAAAGTGTCAATTCCAGGATTTGATCCTAGGTTGCTATGATTTTAAAAATACCCACTCTCTTTCATTGTATCTCATTACCTCTCTTCCCAAGGGAAGCCTCCTTTAATGCAGCTTTCCATTCTTTACGTGCTGATAACATATCTGAAGCCAATAAGACAGAAGTCTTTTCCTTGATCGCTACATCTGAACAAGAATGAGGTTTATTCTTCTTCTCATCAAAAGAGAGACTGGATGTAGGAGAAAGAAGAGGCAGATGTTAATCCTGTGATTTGGCTTTGTCCCAAACATAGCAGGTATTTCCTAATCCCCCTTCCTAGACAGACACCTTTATCACCATGGACAGTGTATGGAGTGGAAAAATACATCGAACATGATATACCTGTACTTGGTCAATAGAATACAATAGCTCTACCTTTTCATTGAGTACAGATGTCTACTTGAAACCTAAGCACCACATCTTCCTACATTTTTCCTCCTCTTGAAGCAACTATCTATACAGAGTCAAGTCTCCAAGACAACCTTGGGAGTTCCTTGAAGGGCAGGCAGTCTAGGGGTTTAAAAGTACATGGGCTTTCATATCATATCTGGGTTCAAATCCTGGATCCATCATTGATGTGGCCTTGGAAGCACCAATTTATTTTACTTCTCTGATCTTTCTGTGGTTCCTCAGTCTCTTAAATGGGGATAATATCTTATGGAGTTGTTATTAAAATTAAACAAAATGATGTGCATAAAATTCCTAGCATGGTGCTTAAGACATAATAAGAGTCAGTACATTTTTCTTGAATTATTGCTCTGATCCAGCTCAATAAAACTCTACTTTGAGGTAGCTCTAAGGGAATCATTCTGATGGCTCCTATTTGCTACAGGGAAATTTGTCTGGAAGAAAAGAAGCTGTTCAAAGAAGCTGAGAACTTTCTCAAGAAACCTGAGCTATTGAAGTTGTCCCAAACTTGTTTCCTAAGTTCTAAGGCCAGGGAAAACAAAATTTCAGTATATTAAATATGTAATATTTAATCTAGTCTATAAATTCATGTTAGGTCCAATTTGTGATACTGTAGTATAGCACTGGATTATTGCATGTATATATAAAATATTGTTAAATGAATGTGCATGGTGATTTATGAAGATTTTAAAGAGCTTGGACCACAATTTTGAGGAATTTACATCATGATAGAACTTTATACTGTTGTATCTTCACTTTTATAACATATTGTTAAGTCTATACGGCTTATTTAACACCAAGATCTTGGTGAAGAATATAACCTCCAAGAATGACTTCAGACTTTAAACGAACTACTTTTTGACCTACACTGTGACAAAGAGGCTGTGTATTTTACTACATCCTCCATCAAAACCACAGCTACCCCCAGAACCCAACAATTACTGCTCCCCAAACCTATTCCACTTATTAAGGATTGACAGGTGAAAAAAAATGATTGACTAATGTAATGAAGCTAAGTTATCTGTACATTTGCTGAGACAGTCCAAGCTAGAGAGGTTATAGCAGTGACTCTGGGTGAGACCACCAGAAGGTTTAAATCCCACCCCACCACTAATTTAGCAGTGTGGAGCTGAATGAATTCAACTCTCTAAGCCTCCATTTCTACACCTACAAAATCTAACCAAATTCAAAATGGTGATGAGGCCATTCAATTAGATTAGATATTTTGATCAGTGTTTCATCTAATATATAAGAAACGCTCCATACAATAGCTACCAATGCCAGAATACAGACCATTCATTTTCACTTTATAAATCTACCCATGTTTCCTTTCTCCCTTTTTAAAAATCTACATATTTTTCCTTTCACTCTTAGCCCTACAGTGTTACTTGGGTTTGTAAAACCCACTTAAATCTTTTGTGGAAGGAGATCAGGTATTAAGAAAAAAACATGCACAGGTAAATAAATAATATTGAAAATAGTATTTAAGTATAAAAATAATATTACAAATATAAAAATAATATTTTTTTCTATTTCTTTCATCAAAGAACAACTCTTTGAGTATTGAGTTTGTGAAATGTATGTGCAGTGGGGATCATCTGGCACTTTCTACCTTGAATACAGAGTGCTCTTCTCAGGAGAGGACCAGGAGGGTTGTGTGAGGACACTAACGAAATATACTCAGGCACCTTTGGCCTCCAAACCTCTTTTCCCAGATAAGATAAAAAATGTGGGCGCAACATTTCCACTCTAACTGACTCATTTGGCAGAAAAAGATGTCCGGATGCCAGGAGGAATTGGAAGGGGGAAAAAAAAAACTGGCGGAGGAAAAAGGTGCCGGAAGGAGGGGGAGGTAGACGAACCGTGTCACATTTCATCAAGCTATAAAAACACCCATCTTGAGAATTAAAAAGGAGGATGCATTGACCTTCACAGATAAAAACAGGGCCCTGGAAATAGGCTGATTCTTAAAGTATACCTCACACCAAAAAGTGTTAACCATCAAAGTGTTTTTGTAACAAATCACTATGCTGCAATTCAGTTATCTACAGGATAATAACAAAGACTATGTGAACCGACATGGGAAAGCCACTGGTAAAACCTCCAAAACATTCATGTTCAAATATACTAACAAATCCAGAGCTGCGCTTTGATTAGACTGCTGTGAAAAATGATCACAGTACAGTTACACATATGTCCAGAATCATCATATTGTATATATTAATTGTGTGCAGTTTTTGTATACCTATATTTCAAGAAACCTTGAGGGAAAAAAGAAAAATAATCAGAGTAATTGTTTGGTAATTTAATTATGTGAAATAGCTAGCATAGTATGATCTTTTTCTAAGCATCTAATAATTCTAGCTAATTTGTTCCATAATAATTGATCCAGATGAATCGATCTTACAATTGAGGCAAGATGTAAATTGATCTGGACCAATTTTCTTACAGCTCCTGTCATTTATGTAGATGTCCAATTAAAATATTTAATCAACATAGTCCATGCACCTTAGGGTTTTCATCTTTTTAGGTCTGGCCATTCGGAAATGGAGTCTATGCCCAGAATACATAAACGTGACAAGGGACAGCATACTCTTCCAGCTATTTGAGTCTCAAATACACTGTCTGACACTTTTACAGGGAAGATGAGTAATGGAATGCTAAATGAGGTTTAAGTACCTAGAAAGTTTATGTCAAAGAAGAATAAAAAGGCAGGTTTATGGGGTATATCATACCTTTTAGGTAGTTGAAAAATGATTACTCACTACCAAGGAAGTACACGGCACACTGCCAACATTGCAGGGCAGGAAACAAACATGGTTTGTCCTCAGAGCCATCATATATGGTTCAGAGCCACCAAAATTCAGGCATACAAATAAAAACAAGTGCATGTCGTGAGCTTTATGATGAAAATATTAGTTATGAAAACATAAGGAAATTTTTCATAATCATTATTGCTGTTTCAACCTTCTTCTCTCTGTAAAGGGAGGGAGCTGTCTTTGGTCCTGTAGGTCTCTTCCAGCATTAATACTTTGAGATAATATGTTTATAAAAATATTTATTTCACTATTTTTTAGCAGAGACCTAGGAGAACTTTGTCTTTAATAAGTTAGGCTCTTATGCCAAAGAGCGCAAAGGCTTTTGAACAAATGCCTCGGTTCAGTAGGACAAAGATATTCTTGCTGATTAGCAACTGGAGAAACAGAATACCAAAAACTAAAGAAAAGAAGATGTGTTTTAATCAGTTTTCTCTCACTTGATCCTGCATTCTTAGAATGGGTACAATTACACTAACATGCTTTTTGGGGGGTTATTATTTTGTTTAATTAATAAATATATTTGATTACAAAGTTTTTCAATCTGCCACCATCACACTCTAACTTACATGAAATAATCAAATGTGAAATCTCAGTCAACTAAAGAAAAGAACAAAAACTAAAACATTACGGCACATGTTAGTTACAGCTGTCCTAAGTATGATGAAATTTCACTTCTACTCTTACCTCTTTCTTGCTCTTTTGCCTCACATTTCTGTTATCTGCATGCCTGCAAGAGAGCAAAGATTAAATAAGATAAAATTAAATGACACATGTAAAGCCTTCAATAAATAATAGCTTTGTGACCATTGCCTATGATTATTATCATTACTTATGCATTTTATTTTTTCCGCCATTCTTCACTCTCAAAGGTGGCCCTACTTTTGTAAAGCTTCCCAAAGTATATGTGTTGTGAGAGCACTTGAGAATATTTGGGGATGCATACAGACAATACATATATAATTTAATAATCAGATATTTACATTAAAGTATATTTGAAAATTATATAGCCAGCACATCAACCTGGTGATTTTAAAGATACTATTTTTTAATGTTCATTTATTTTTTTTTTTTTTTGAGAGAGAGAACGTGTGTAAGAGCAGGGGAAGGGCAGAAAGAGGGATAGTGAGAACCCCAAGCCAACTCCACACAGTCAGTGCAGAGCCCGACATGGAACTTGATCCCATGAACCATGAGATCATGACCTGAGCCAAAATCAAAGAGCCGGATGCTTAACCAACTGAGCCACCCAGGCGCCCTAAATGATATTATTATTAAATAAATTTAATTAAGCTGAAATAGTAGTATATTTACAGAGTCATAACAGCATAGGTGGTATGTGATATAGCAAAAATTATGAAGATGGTATGTGAACAGCTGAAGTTCGGGAAGCAATTAACTAAAGCACCAAATATTTGCTTTCACAGTCTAAGGAGTAGAGAAGTAGTGTCACATTTTGAAAGAGGCAAATGTTTTACCTCCTAAATTATAAGTTACTTAAGGGGAAATTCAGTCTCCACCTAGGTGAGTAGTAATATGTGCTCAACAACTGAATGCTGCATAGATTTGAAGATCATTGAAACTGTATGTATGTGTACATGTGTGTGCATATAATGGCAAAGTGGCTATTGGACACAGTGGAGTTGGGGTACAACAGGGAGGGTGGGGTTTACTCTGAACTCACAATGACAGATGAGTTGGTCTTCATTTTATGTGTTGAAATCTATAAATACATTTCTATGCTATATTTCCAAAGAACATTTGTGCTCTTTCTGCTTTTTAAAGACAGAAATACTACGTGGCAATGAGAAAGAATGAAATATGGCCTTTTGTAGCAACATGGATGGAACTGGAGAGTGTGATGCTAAGTGAAATAAGCCATACAGAGAAAGACAGATACCATATGGTTTCACTCTTAGGTGGATCCTGAGAAACTTAACAGAAACCCATGGGGGAGGGGAAGGAAAAAAAAAAAAAAAAAAAAAAAAGAGGTTAGAGTGGGAGAGAGCCAAAGCATAAGAGACTGTTAAAAACTGAGAACAAACTGGGGCGCCTGGGTGGCTCAGTCGGTTGAGCATCCGACTTGGGTCCAGGACATGATCTCACAGCTTGTGAGTTCAAGCCCCATGTCGGGCTCTGTGCTGACAGCTCAGAGCCTGGAACCTGCTTTGGATTCTGTGTCTCCCTCTGTCTCTGCCCCTAACCCACTCGCATCTTGTCTCTGTCTCTCTCAAAAATAAATAAACATTAAAAAAATTAAAAAAAAAAACAAAAACAAAAAACTGAGAACAAACTGAGGGTTGATGGGGGGTGGGAGGGAGGGGAGGGTGGGTGATGGGTATTGAGGAGGGCACCTTTTGGGATGAGCACTGGGTGTTGTATGGAAACCAATTTGACAATAAATTTCATATATTAAAAAAAAATTAAAAAATAAAGACAGAAATAAAGATTTAGATTACTGAGCTCTGTCAATAGTAAAATTTCCCACTGACTATTATAATTATTCATTTATAAGTTCTAAAAGGCAGGAAATGTCTGGCTCACTATTGTATTTCTAGAGCCCAAGACAGTGCCTGACACATTATAGGTTTTCACTAAATATTTGTTGAATGAATGAATTTATAAATGAATGCTTTAGTCTCCAGAAGCAGAAGAAGGAGTTTGGGGGAGGAAATAAGAAAGAGAACTTTTGAGACCCAAAGTCAAGCCATTTATTTCATAGCCTCTTCTGCGTACCAAGCCCAGCAATGAGACAGCCAAGCGGTGATCTCACCTGCAGAACCTGCTGGGCCAGTCCAGTGAGCAAGTGAGGTGAGTCCTTACCACTCATGTGTCAAACACAGTCAACCTGGCTAATAGATTCTCAGAAGTACACTGTGATTGCTCTCTCTATCCAAATTGGCCCTGGTGCACTGCATCTAATTATCCACCATGGAATTTGGCCAGTACAATGAGATTATGGTATATTGAGAAATTTGAACTTTAACCACACATAAATAAAAGCACAGGGATCAGGGCCACTCCTTATTACTTCTGTGTGATTCTCAAAACAAAAAAAAAATTTTTTTTTCGAAAACAAAAAAAGTTGCTTAGGAGTCTGTGAGTTTTCAACTAGAGGGAAATACAAGTCACATTGATTCAACTTTTAATGTAAACTCTCTTTCAAATGCTTTTAAAATAATTTAAATTTATTGGATAATAATATCTGGAATCTAAATAAAACTCAGTACCCTGTGTTAATCTTCAAAAAAAAACAAAACTCGTTAGATGCAGAGAAAGATACAAAATAAGTAAAATACAGTCCCCGGTGCTGACTTTTTCAGTCAGATTTCAACTGAAGTAGTTCAAAGCCCTAAGAAAATGTTCTCCTTTATCTCTCAGCAATAGATGCAGGAAGGTTAATTCTTTCCAATTTACAGTAGAAGGTCACCATGCACATTATCACATGTCCATGCAGTCTTAATTTTCCTTTTTAAGCAAATTTTCCCGGCAAAGAAAAATGGTCTCAGGGTTATATGCTATGTGGTATTCTCAAGCTTTCTGGGTACAGCTGGGCAAAGTCCTCTCCATAAGCAAACCAGAGGCTGATCAGAGTTTTCTTCACTTTAAAAAATGGCTTACAGTAGGATCCCAACAGCTAGACAATTTCCACAGTGCATTACACTTTTGCCCACAAGTCTTCACGATCATGCCTACTGAAGAGGGTCAGGTACACGTGTAATATTTATTCTCCTCACCATCTCAGAACTGACCTGTTGCCTTTAATCTTCTCTCATTTCCTTTCCTCCCAATATATCCCTTTTTTCTTGCACTGAAGGACACCACTTTGCAACATGCCTTCTTATCTCTGTCTTATGTCTTATACCATCAACGTCTCTGGTACATTTGTTATCTGTTTTCATGGGAATTTCTGCCTTGACAGAGAGCTGTTTAATGGGAGAGAGGGAGTGGTATAAAACCACAGGAGCGACTAGAAAAGTCACAAAGAGCAAAGCTGATTTTATTGGCAGTGAGAAATGATAGATAGAATGCTGGGTGGAAATCAGAAAACCTAGGTTTTGGTTCTGGCACCAATGATTACTTTGTGGCCTTGGAATTCAGGGAACTTCTTGAGAATTTCAGTTTCCTCATCTACGCAATTGGCATGCTCATTTGGAACGCCTCGGTGGCTCATTCGGTTAAGCATCTGACTCTTGATCTCAGCTCAGGTCTTGATCTCAGGCTCATGAGTTCAAGCTCCACGTTGGACCCCATGCTGGGTGTAGAGCCTACTTAAATATATATATATATATATATATATATATATATATATATATATACATACACACACACACACACACACACACACACACACACACATACATATAATAATTAGCCTGCTCTTCACGGCCCTGTCTACCTAACAGAATTGACAATACAATTTAAGCAGACTGCAGGAGCTTTATGCTGCATTAATTTACAAACTGTATGTCTCTGTAGCACATGAGATGTGGTAGTTGAGGATGTTAGACACCCAGATGCAAAGGAGGCACTCATGCACACCAACTGTCCCCAGCCTCATGTCTACTCTTGCTTGGACTGGACTAACTTAGGAAAATTTTGCAGTTCATTCCTCAGGGTACAAGAAATTCATACATATGAACAATCCTACCACCTTTAGATCTAGTCCAGAGAGTTAGCTTCATAAAGCTTCTCCCAAGCCTGCTTTATGGACCTGGTGCTGACCATGATCTCCTTTCAACCTGTAAGTACTGTCCGCACCCCCAGCTGCAGTCTGGCTCTTGTGAGCATCTGGACTAGACAAGAACTGAGTAGGGCGATGGCTCTGGTATTAGACTGGCTTCGGTTCAGACACTGGCTCTATAATGAAGTAGCTTTGACACCTTAAACTTGTTATTTAATTTCTCTGAGACTCCATTTCCTAACTTGTATGGAGAAGACACTAATAGCTACATTGTAAAGAGATGGAACAAATAAAAAACAATAAAGCTTTATTAGAGCCCAAGAGCTAAAAGTAATAGACATCACAAATATGGATAATTAGAATTGTCCAGATATTTAAGTTGTAGTCTTTTAAAAATAAAAGATTTTTGGGGCACCTGGGTGGCTCAGTCAGTTGAGCATCTGACTTCAGCTCAGGTCATGATCTCACTGTTCATGAGTTGGAGCCCCACAACAGGATCTGTGCTAACAGCTCAGAGCCTGGAGCCTGCTTCAGATTCTGTGTCTCCCTCTCTCTCTCAAAAGGTGGTTGAGGGCCCCCACTCACACTCTGTCTCTCTCTCTCTCTCAAAAATAAATAAACATTAATAAAAAAAATCTTTTAATAAAAGATTTTAAAGATTGCGATTAAAATAAGACACATTTGTGCCTTCTTTGAGCTCAGAGCTCTTGAATAGATTATCAAATCTGCACTGGTACAGTAATTAAGCCTAACAAGTACTTAATTACTTTTTAATAATTAAATAAGTAAATAATTGAATGAATGAGTTGAGTGAGTGAGTGAATGAATAAATGAATGAATGAATTCTACTGAAGTTGTTTGGAGAAATGTTCAATTTCACATCTCTCCTCTAGGTGGCGAACTGAAACATCCTACGGTGTATTGCGTTTCCTGTGTCTTCCACAATTGACATGAAAACTGTACTAAAAAAAATCTATGATTTAATGTCTGTCATGATATAGAAGTAAGAAACCATTAGTGTATTTTTTCCCAAAGTTATCTCTTTATTGTTACATCTTTATGCTTCTTGTCAAGAAAAAATTGTTTATAGAAAGTCATTAAGAAATATGATTGTGTAAGTACTCTAAAGAAACTGAATTGTGCAAGAGACTTTTCAAAGCACTTCTGCAAGCTTGCTGTGAGTTCTTTCCATTTCGTGGTGCACTCTTAGGAAAACACTGTTTTGTCCAAAGTTTTTTATTTTCCTAGAGTGTTCATTCTCCTCTAAATATGGGGAAGAATAAAAATAATTCTCCTAACAATGACTTTTTTTAAACTAAGTGTCAAATATGTATTTTTTTCTTCTAGATTCACTGTGACAGTGACAGATAAAATTAAATAAGAGCTGAATGCATTATCCTGTAAATTGAGTAGAGAAGAACAATCACATGAGATAAATTAGTCCAAATACATTGCTTTAATTTTCCTTCAAGTCAGGATATGAGTTCCCTGAATGATTTAAATAATGTCCCCCAATCCCACTTCCCTTTGTGATGACATAGTCTATATTTTCTTATACAGGAAATATGACTCGAAAATATCTTAGAGTGCCATGAAAGCTGAAGGACAAAGCTAAAATCCACCTAAGAGCACACCAAACAGGATCAACAAGAATTGAAGATGCCTGTCCTATTTCAAAAGCAAGGGGAGGAGGTGAGTAAAAAGAACAATGACATGTTATAGCCCAAGAGCTAAAATTAAATGCATGTAAACAATTCTTGTTGGAACTAGAAGCCAATGTAGATTAGCCAAACCAGGTAAAGAGTTCTTTCTTGCCAAAACATGCCAGGAGAAGAGTCACCTAGCATTGAGACATGGCTACTGACAGAAATGAGGTTAATACTGGCCGATCACAGGGGATTCTGAACTTGCATGGCAGCTCTTAAAAGGTGGTATATACCTAAAGCCCATATTTCTTTTTTATCCTATCCAAAAAGCTGAAAGCCACTTCGTTCAGATACCGGAATCTGAGTGAGAATTGTAGCTTATGTGTAAATATTTCTCCAACACACATTTCTTAAGCAACAACTCTGAGCCAGGCCCTTGAATAATACAGAGATGAATAAGGCATGGTCCCTGCCCTCAGACATGTACACACATAATTATATGAGATTAATCAAGGGAGAGGGAGAGAAAAAAAAGGAGCTAAGGCCAAACTAAGGCCAACTAAGGTATGTTGATGTGAGAGTATGGAAGGTCCCATTCCACAGTTAGGTTAGTGGCAACTTGTCTGACCAGAATCCAAACATAGCAGTAGTTTTTGCTGAATTTCTAGTTAAACCCATCCTTCTGGGACTTTGATGCAGCTAAAGCTATGGAAACAGACCTGGAAATAGGGAGATATAAGCACCTAAAAAAACCTTTCCAAAGGCATCACAGGCTTGTTTCATAAGATCATTCCCAAAGGTATGCAAGAAGCCAGAGGAGTTACAGAAGAAAACACCATCCATTTAATCAGCATATTATTCCTAACTTTGTCATGAGCATGCAACCCTAAACCTTTCTAAGTAAACTAAGTATAATCATTAATAGAGGAGTATAAATAAATCATAGAATATCGCATATAGTAATTTTAAGAGAATGATGTGGCTCTAGAATAGAAACGTCTCCATGTGTACAAAAATGAAAGAAAACAGCCAGGAGGAGACAATTTGGGCTATAAACTTGCCTTGCGACTTGATATAATTTAGTCTTTTTCTGAAGGTTAAGTAAAAGCAGAAAATGACGCAAATATCTTAATAAAGTATGAAATATGATGTATTCTTTACTTATCACTATTATGTTATGCCTCCAGAATCATGATGGTTTAAAATGAATTTTGTATTTAAAATGTTTTTGAAAAAAAAAATAATTAAAAAAAATAAAAAATAAAATAAAATGTTTTTGGTGTTTGGATTGTTATTTTACCTACAAAAAACACATTTTGTCTTGAAATGCAGTGTGTGAAGATTTTTAATACGGTCCCTAAATATTACTAGGTTGTTTTCGCCCCTTTCTCTATAGCCACTTTTGCAAGCTAACACATATTTAAAGTCTTTAGTCCAAATAGCCCGTGCACACTTCAATTTCAATTCGAAGAGAGAAAAGTAAATTTTGACCTAACTTGTATTATTAATTTGATCCTATCCCCATATCAGCCCAAGGCAGATCTGTTATCGTTTGTCTTTCTTCTTCATTACAAGAAAAGAAAAAGAAAAGGAGAAAAGTTGGAAAGCGGCTCGGTACAAGAAAGAAAGGACTGACCACCCTTTCCGATAGCAGGAACTGAAAGTTGTCTGTTACCTGTAACCCTTCGGTTTATGGTAAGACAATAACCCAGGCCCTGTGGCTTCTGCTTTACTGTGATTGTTCCATCTTTTCCCTTAGTGAAAAATTCTCTTTGAGTAAGTTCTCTTCAATGACTCAAGCCCTCTAGATATGGTAATAGTTTCCTCCCTAGGGAAATTTTTGAATACAAAAGCCAGAGTCTTCCTTCTTTGAGCCAAACTCCCCTCTAGAAATGAGGCAGAACATCACAGAAAGAAAGCTCCTGTGGCCTGCTGAGGATGCGGGGCACAGCCCCACAGCTCCAATCAGCCAGTGGCCTTTCACAAGAAGACAAACACACAGAGAAGCACTGCCACGTTGGTGCCAGCGTTACACAAGCACAGCAGGTGCATCCACGCCCTTCTGGTGCCACAGCCTGAGCTGGACACACCCAGCCTCTCCCACTCACGGGGCCACCCGGGCTTGTCTGAATTCAAATCAGGAGAAGCTCATTGCCATGGGGATATAGGTGAGATCTAGGTTTGATGCCAATCAACATATGCATGATTGCCCAACAAGGAAAATAAAGAAGTAAAGCAAACATAGGCACCCATATCTATACAATTCTTTTAAAAAGGACTTGAAGTACAAAAGCTAAAAGCAAGAGAGAATGGTATTAGCTCAGTAAGTATGAAATAGCACCAACACTCTCTAAAACAATTTTCTAATCCCAGCAGAACAATCTTCAATGATGAACCAGCAAAACACAGTTTCCACTGCCTTCAATAGCACTTTTTGGTTTACTGTAAATACATTAGTTAGACTAAACGACCAGCCAAAAAACCTACAAGAAATTAAAATAATAGTGTTGTAATGATGATAATAATAATTACAGTTACCATTTACTAAACACTTATTAGGTGCCAGTTTGCTATATTTTAGCTACATAGCTTAATCTTTGTAACAGTCTTATGAAGTAGATTTTATTATCCCTATACAGATAATGAAACTCTATCACATCTAAAATAAATATCTTTTCCCAAAATACCCAGCTAAAGTGAAAGTGCCATAATCAAACTCCAGTTGAATTTTTTTCACCATACCAGGGGTCAGCAGACTATGACCCTTGTGTCATATCCGTCTTGCTGCTTGCTTTGGTAAATAAAGTTGCATGGAATTCAGACATTCTCTTCCATTTATGTATCATCTGTGGCTGTTTTGGTGTTGTAACAGCAGAGTTAAGTAGTTGTGACAGAGACCATATGGCTCACAAAAGCTAAACAATTTACTATCAGGCCCTTTAGAGAAAAACTTGGCCAACCTCTGCTCTTCGGTGTGCCATTAAGAATTTTTAAAATGTTGAGGCGCCTTGGTGGCTCAGTCGGTTAAGCGTCCAACTTCAGCTCAGGTCATGATCTCACTGTTTGTGAGTTCAGGCCCCACAGTGGGCTCTGTGCTGACAGCTCAGAGCCTGGAGCCTGCTTCAGATCTGTGTCTCCCTCTCTCTCTGCCCCTCCCCTGCTCGCACTCTGTCTATCTCTCTGTCTCAAAAATAAATAAACATCAAAAAAATTTTTTTGAAAAAGAATTTTTAAAATGTTGACAATAAAAAATATTTCCTGAGAATTATGAAATTCTAAGAAGCAGGTGTTCACTGCAATTAATGATTAATTTCTTGGTGAACAGCTACCCCAAGACATTCCGCGTCTGCATACAGCTTTCTTCCACTCCCTAAAAACTCAGTTAGGGAAAGAGTATTGGAAAACAAGAATCTAAATTTCACTGACTAATTCATTCATGTCCTCCCAGTCCTGCCTCCAGCTTCTCCTCAGCTCACCTTCTCACAGGACATCCCATCCAACTACGTACCTAAAAGAAAAGGAGAGAGAAGAACACAATGAAAAAGTGTTGTTATAGCTTCATGGAACTTCTATTTCATTTTCAGACCCTGCTCACATGCCACAGGGGACATTTGAAGGAAACATGACAAATATCAGGGTTTACTTGGTTTAGGTTTGTCAGATTGATATAAGCCTGAGCGGATGAATAATATAATTTTAACATGGAAGACACATCAGATAGTAACTAATTGAGATGATTCAGTTTATCAACTAAAAACAAACAGCAACAAAAGCAACAAAAAACAAGAACCCAGCAAAGCTGAGTGACTGATTTCTCGAAGGTTAAAGAGGTAGCAACAGAGAAGAGGCTTCTTATCCATTCTACCATACATTCAACAGGATCCAGTTTAAGGCCACAACTGTAGCTTATTCACCTGGTTCCATATATACATTAAGTTCATGTCCTTTATCAAGGCCACACCTTTAATGGAAAGGTGAATCAAGCCGATTCAGGTTCAAACACTGTTTTGGTCACTTACTACTTATATAAACTTAGGAAAGTCAGTAAACCAGTTTAAGCCTCAGTTTTATAGAAGTAAAATACGGTTCATTGTTGCTGAGTGTAAAGAAGAGAAAATGGGACAGCCAGTGCCTGACAAAGTATCGAGCACATTGTAGGCACTTTCTCAATACATGGCAAATGCTAGTATTGTTCTCAAACGACAAGTAAAACTGCATCGTCTCAGTCTTTTATTGGACCAAGGTCAGTAGGTATTAACTGGACAAAAAAGTACCCCACGGTCAGTAGGTATTAGTTGTACAAAAAAGCACCTCACGGCTCAGGTATCGATGATAACCTGCTGGCCATATACTATAGAGGTATTTTCACTCTGAGGGAAATTCAGAATTTTCACCTGAGAAAGCTAAATGTTAATTTTCTAATCAAGTCTTGTACCAGTTGCACATAATTGTTATTATATGTTATGATTTATGGACAGCCCTGTTTTTAATTATGAGGTTTTTATTGGAGAGACAGGTTTCGGGGTGAGTCTGCCATCTGACTTGCCAGCACTTGTTGAAAGTTTTCATAGTGTGACTCATTTGTGTGTGCGTGTGTGTGTGTGTGTGTGTGTGTGTGTGTGTTTAGGAGTGTTATTATTAAATGTTGCTGGCATATAGTAAGAAATTTGTGATTCAGATTTGTCCATATATACCTCCCCACCACCTACTCTATCCCTTCACATGCCCCACCCCTCCCCCATTTATCAAGGCTAGTTTTGGATTATTTTCAAGGTTTCATACAGATAACCTTACCTGGAATGGGCCTTGCCTAATTCTCTTTAGCTATTTGTGCATGTGAAATAGAAGCAAAGACTGCTCAAAAGTGAAAATCTTTTCAGGTAGTGTGGTGGATGGAATCTGGAGAGAATCAGTAAGACAGTATAAAGCATGAATGTTATTTCTTTATGCTCTATGTTTTTAATTCTGTAGGTACCTGCAGGAAAAACCATCTTCACATCAAAGTCAGTGAGAGGTACTGATAGATCAGTGCTATAAATTGCCTCCAAAGGAAAAGACAGAGAACATGAGTATACAAAGCCTATAAAGAATCAAGACATTGCCACAAGTAGAAATGGAATGTATAGCACTGAATCAACTCCATGGGGATTCAATAACACCAACAGCCGAACCTTTGTTAGGTAACTCCTACATATGCACTAGGTAGCCTACATATGGAGCTTGGCACAGAGCATCGTGGAAAGATATAAATGATAACATTTTGCAGATGCAGGACTTTTATTTTGTGTTGCTACTGATTTTAAGTTTCCAACTCCTCTGTTAATTAAAAGTATGAAAGGGGTGCCTGGGTAGCTAAGTGGGTTAAGCATGTGACTCTTGGTTTCAGCTCAAGTCACGATCTCACAGTTCATGGGTTCGAGCCCCGCGTCAGGCTCTGCAATTATAGTGCAGAGCCTGCTGAGGATCCTCTCTCTCCCTTTCTCCCTCTGTTCCTCCCCTACTCGCTCTCTATCCCTCTCTCTCTCTCAAAATAAATAAATAAACATTTAAAATTTTTTGAAGTGTGAAAGAGTAGGAGGAATGAAGGGAAAGAGAGAAGGAAGGGAAGAAAATAGGAAAATGAGAGAAAGAAAAAGTGTCTCCAATGTTAGATATCACAGTTCATCAGAACTGCAAACACTTGGGGTCCATGCACAGCAGTGATAACTTGGTTCCACTTCCACTGAATCACTTCTGGAAATGAGTCCTGAAGACTCGTGTTATATACTGCTGAATAACAGATTAACCCACTCCCCAAAAATGAGTAGCTTAAAACGCCTATGGTCAGGGCTCTGGAGATGACTTAACTGGGCCTTCTGCTTCACAATCTCCCACAAGACTGCAGGCAAGGTGTCCATGAAGGCTGGATCTCATCCAAAGGCTCACTTATGGAAGGATCTGCTTCCCAACTAACACATGGGATTGTTGGCACGATTCATTTCCTTGAGGGATGTTGAACTGAGGGCTTCAGTTCCCTGCTGTCCTCGGGTCTTCTCTCCTAGGGCAGGAGAGCCTCCCTCCTATGGCAGCTCACTTCATCAAAATCAGTGAGAGAGAGAGAGAGAGACAGACAGAGAGAGACAGAGACTTCTAGCAAGACAGAAGTCACAATCTTTTGCAAACTAAGCAAGGAAGTGACACCCCTCTAAGTTGCCATATTATATTAGTTAGAGAGCAATTTCACAAGTGGAGGGGATTACACAAGACACGAATGCTAGAAGGGAAGATAATCAGGGGCTATCTTAGAGGCTGCCTGCCACAGCTTGGCAATCTACTCCCCTTTCCTTTGTTTATGAATTTTTTTCTGTCTCATCTCTATTCAGATTACCACAAAACTCCAAAACAGTCAGGTCTAAAAGGATAAAAGTTTATTTTGATTCTAAATTTGCATTCCTTGGAAGAGTTGGTAGTACAGAAGCAGTAGGTTGATTAGGAGAAAGCACGAGTACCAGGCCCAGTTCCGGAAATATACTGGCTATAAGATTTTATCCATGAATCTGATTTTCTGACTTGTTCATCTTTGAAATGGGCACAATTACGTTTTCTCTGCTCATCTCGCATAATGATTACGAGGACCAAGAAATATCCTGTGTGTGAGTGTTTTCCAAAACACGGTAACGTAGGGCAAGAGGTACTTCCCATGACTATAGGTGGTATATGGACTGGAGGTGGAACTTTTTTAAAGTATTTGTTTTTAGAGTGCATTAGAAAAATATAACTCGCACAGCGAATCCATGATTTTATAGCTAATGTTGTTTAAATGGGACTTCAATAAAGTTGGAAAAAAGGCGAGTCAATTTGAAGAAAACTATTAAGAAAATAATGATAGATGGTCTAAGAATGGGGCAAACATTATGAAGGTGATATACAAATAACTGCATAAAATGTAAAATGCTCCACAAATGCATCCAATCTTGTGCATTGACTCATGCTCCATGATTCTGGTTTAAGAAGGAAACTAGATACATTCTTTACTGCCAGCAGAGTAAGCCTAAATACAATGGTGAAAGAGATGACCACATGAAAATCCAATCCCAAGTGCTTTGCCTACAAAGAATCCTTCCCATGTTATTAATAAAACACTTATATCATTTGTTCCCTGATGCATTTTCTTTCCTAGCAATGTATTAATAATAATTCGAGTTTATTAGGAGCTTACTGTATGCTAACATCTATATATATACATTGTATACATATAATGTGTATATATATAATGTGTATATATATAATTCCAATTAATACTTCTCCTATGAGGAAGGTTGTGTTATAGCTTATATTTAAGGAAACTGAAGCCTAAAGAGGTTAAATAACTTGGCCAAAATCACTCAGCTGGAAAGTTAACAGAGCTAGAATTTAAACTCAGTTTTACCTAACTCCAAAGCCCATGTTAATGTTACTCCGCCAGTAAAGTTTAAAAGGACTGAACTTCTCACTATGCCCATACTTCACCCTTTTCTACTTCTTACACTTTTACATTTGTGCATTGCAATATTTTTTTCTGGAGCATGGGAAAATACGTCCACACCAGAGCATTCAAAACAAGGTCAGAGAATGAGTCACCTTGTGCCAAACACCCAGACACTAAACACACACTAAACAGAATAAGAGAACCAACCACCTACTGGCCCAAACTCTCACCCCACTCATTCCCAGGGGCAGAGGAGCAAACAAAAAGATAAGGAAGGGCTCCTTCCCAGGCAGAGATGTGTCACTCACCACTTCCGGTATGACCTCCCAGCCAAGGACAATGCTATACACAAAGAAGAAGCGCATGGACTCTAAACGCCCAGTGAGCTGTTTAACTGCACAGTCTGTCCTCAAAAGAAGACAATACCTCACTTTTGCTTTTTTCCAAATGACATGTAAGTTTTGGCTGAAACCATGTATTCCAGGTGATGAGGGTAACTGAAATGTTTAATTCTCTTTCAAGAAGAGCTTTGAGCTTTATATCTTTAGATCTAGAAAAATAGACTTAAAAAATCTATTTTGAGAAAACTGATTGCTAGGATTATAGCTCACTAAGCAGTAAGTATGATTCAATAGAATTGAAGAGAGTGAAATGGTCCCATATAGGAAATATTACTTTCTATACTCAGACTATCTACTATCCATGTTGTAACAAAAAGCAACTTTTTGCTCATTTGAATCATGGAATATTAACATTACAATGCATTTATATTGATTATGTTTTTCCTAACTCTTTAATTTGTTTTGAAACTTTCATTTCAACACTGCCTAGGTTTGTAACCACATTAAATACAACTTGAGACTAGGGTGTCAACACTAAAATCCTAAAGCTGCCATCATAATGATACTAAATTTTGGCTTATGATAATCTTTCTAAACTTTCATTTCAACTATGCCTTGGTTTATAACCATATCTAGCTTTTCAGCATTGAATTATGAGTATGCATTTAGTATGGGAATGGCAAAATTAAAAATCTAAATGTAATGTGCCTTATTTTGGTACCAAAGCCTAGTTCTTGAAACTTTTATTTTAACTCTGCAAAGGTTTCTCTGAGATGAACAATCACTTTGCAATCAGTTTATGATTGTTAAGGAAATGGTTTTATCATTGATTCATTCATATAACAAAAATTATTTTAGAAGTCTCATTGTAATGTGGGTATTGATTTCTTATAAGCCAAACCTTGTATGTTTGATGATGTAGTATAAAAACATGAAGCACTCTTTTAAGCGGTATGTCTATAATGTGATTAACTTTACAACAGAAATGGCCACCCATGCTACAATGTAAGAGCCATGAAGACAGGTGTCTTTTACTGTTTTGTCACTGATGTATCTTAAGGGTCTAGAAGAATGCCTGGCACATAACAGGTGTTCAATAAATATTTGCTGAGTGGCTAGCAGATGAATGGAATAATCAACACAATAGGAATGATAGTTATAGTGCATTAAAATACATCAATTAAGTTCAAATCCACAAGTTTACAATAATTCAAAAATCATCAGTCACCTTTGGAAGATGCTGAAGCTCAAATCATTATTTTTAAAACTTATAAGTAAATTTGAAAATAAAGTACTCAGCCTGTCTTTCATATATGTACCTGAGGGCAAAAAGGTAGATAACAAAGAAAGCTTTCTCTTTACAGAAATTTTTCAGCTAGTAAATGAAAAAGGGATGGTAGAATTAGAATGCCACCATTTTGCAAGCCCTAAGGAAATAATATATTATAGAAATAATTATCAATGGCTGCTATAATCATAGACAAAGAAGCAGATTATATGCCTTTGGGTAGAAGTTTATAATACTTATAAAGTATTTTTGCCAAAATATCAAACCTGAATCACATCCAGACTCTAGAGCTAAATAATAAATTACAAAAAATACAGGTGACAGAGAAAAATGTTAAATGCCACCATGAAGAAGCATTCTGCAAAGTTCAGACTACAGAAAACTACAGAACTAGCAATCCAATTCCTGCAACAAATAAATTGAAAAGAATAAAAGGAATAAATAAGTGAATCTACAGATTAAAAGAGACACAAGTTGGGGTGCCCGACTGGCTCAATCAGTAAGTTAGAGCATGAGACTTTTGATCTCTAGGTTGTGAGTTTGACCCCATGTTGGGTGTAGAGATTATTTTAAAATAAAATCTTGGGGTTCCTGGGTGGCTCAGTCAGTTAAGCATCCAACCCTTAATTTCACCTCAGGTCATGATGTCACTATTCAAGAGATCATGAGATCAAGCCCTGCATCAGGGTCTGCACTGACAGCACAGAGCCTGCTTGGGATTCTCTCTCTCTCTCTCTCTCTCTCTCTCTCTCTCTCTGCCCTTCCCACCCCCTCTCAAAATAAATAAATAAACATTTTAAAAAATAAAATAATTAAGAAATAAATAAAAAATAAACAGAGATAAAAGAGACTGGTATCAATATCAACAAATTTCAATGTGTTGATATTATTTTCATCCTTATTCAAATAAATAAATTATTAACAAAAATGATATGTGTAAAAACTGGGAAAGATTCCATTATGGACTGAATTGTGTCTCTCCAAAATTCACATGTTAAATCTTTAACCCCCACTATCTCAGACTGTGACTATACTGGAAGATAGGGCATTTAAAGAAGTGATTAAGTTAAAATGAGACTTTTGGGGTAGGTTCTAATCCAATCTGACTGGTGTCTTTATAAGAAGAGGGAATTTGGGTACACAAGAGATTACCAGGAGCTTACATGCACACAGGATGACTATGTGAAAAGGCAGCAGGAATGTGACCACCTGCAAGGCAAGGAGACAGGCCTCAGGAGAAACCAAAACTGTGAGAAAATAAATTTCTATTGTTTAAGCCAACTAGTCTGTGGTACTTTTCTATGGGAGCCTTGGAAAATTCATACAGATGCTAAAATATCCACTGTTCAATAAAAGTTAAGAAATATATATGGGAATATAGAAAGAGATACGCTATGAATCCTGAAACATACATCTCAACTGATGAAATGGAGAGAATCAAGCCTCCTGATGGGAGGTGGGTCATATATAGTTTGAAAAAGTCCCCAAAATGATTTTGAATTCCCTTCTCTCTCCACTTAGAAACCATGGATCCAACCATATGCAAAGTTATGTCATTATCTCTCTTGGTCATTCAACCGATTCTATTCACACCTTCATAGTGAGTTCATATACAGTTTCACCAACTAGAATATAAACGTTATCACTAGACATTTGCATTATTTATTATATTGAAACTGATTCTATTTATTCATTCCCTTCTATTTACCTCCGAAATCCTATGTCAGTTTACCATTTACTTCCTCTCTTTTCTCACTTATAAACTATCCACCCTATTAAATGGCATAGCTGTGACAATTCTAAGTTTCAGCTGCCCACTATGTTCCCATCCACTTCATCTCTTAAATGTGTTTAAAGCATTAACAATAGTTTGTGTTTCATCCTAGAGACAGCTGGGTTTCAGGGAGAGGTAAAATGTTTCATTATCTCACCCTATTGTCCAAGACAAATGTGCTATTGTATTACGTGTGAAATGTCATCTTTGAAGTCTATTAAGGGTGTGCTGTGAGGTGAACCATCTGGAAAACACAATGTAGACTGGAAAATAATTATAATCCAGTTAATTGCATTTTTCCCCAGTTAAGCCTACCATGACAGCTGCTAAAAACACTATGTAGTGTTATGGATAGAGGCACTGAAGCCACACAGGTCAGACCCTACCTCCAAAAATGCTTAGCTAGTATGCAAGTTACTTTCTCTGAATCTTTGGTCTTGTCTGTAAAATTGAGAAACTAATGCATTTTGCATAGGAGTGTTACAAGAGTTAAATGAAATAATGCTTGTAAAGCACTTGGAACAGGGTAGACATTGAGGTGTGATCTCTCTTCTTTTAAATATAGAGGATATTTAATGTTCTTTACATAGAGAATATTAGATAATCCAGTAGTATTTGGAAACCAGATCGAGCAGTTCATTGTAAAGATGTTTCGTAAAGAAGCTCATTGAGTTTCCATGTGGCTTTCTTTGAATTTCAGGAGAGAAAAAGGGTTTGAAAGATAATGTGTGAAGCTTTCTCAGCAATTCTCAGTCTGGAGTGGGTTAGGACCACCCACACACGCTTACTAGGAAAGCGCTGTCCGTGGTGCTAGCAATCGTATGTAACGCTGGCAACATTTCCCCCGCCCAAATTCTTTTCCTGTCAACTTACGTGGTGAATCTCTCACATTAGCTGCCTCGCTGAAGATTCTTACTCATTCCGCTAACTGGCTTTTTCCCTATCTTGCCACTCTTTATCTATGTCCCCTACAACTAAAAACAATTTTCTCCAATCTCTTTATCAACTCCAAATAATTTTTATTTTTCAGACACTTTGGCCATGCTTACCACTTAAGAAGGTGGCTCAAAAATTGGTTCATGCTATCTTTTTCTACCTTTTTTGTTGAGTTTCAGAGAAACCCAAAGCTCAAAGCTAGAACACAAGAAACAATTAATGATGAATTCTCTAAAGGCTCTTCATCTGGCAACGCCTCTAAGAAATCTCCTGCATCTCCATCTTGAGTCAAGTTCCCCCCTTCTAACTCCCAAAATATCCTATAGGTACATCCACAGTAAATTTATCACATTAAATTGAAACTCTCTATTAGTTTTGAGTGCCACCAGGGAGACTTTCTTAAAATCTAGCACCCATATCTTACTCAGTTGTGGACTCCTAGAATATAGGACATCCTGGAGCTAAATTTTGTTGAACTAATTTAATTACTGGACCCATTAGAAGAAATATCTGAACAACACTCCTTTAAAAGCAACCTGCCTTGTTACCTTTCGCTGTGCACTAAATTTCAGGGTAGCCAGGCTATTCTGATGAAGATACTATGATGAAGATATTCTGATAAAGACATTTGCTACCGCATCCACCTATATGAGTCTGATGACTCAGCCCCTCAGAGTGACTACCAAAAAACTCTGACTTCCCACTGTCCATATTTCCTCTTCCCTCTCCCATTCTACCTACATATCTGCAATCCCCAGTACACTGTGGGTGGGGACTGGCCCCAAAGACTGGAGAAAAAAAAAGCTCATCTATTCTTTTCATCCAGAAATAGACTTCTATTCCTCTGGCCAGACCAAGGAATGGAGCCACCATCAACAAATAAAAGGAATTTTCTTTTTCAGGTAAGTGTGGAGGTTCAAATAAGAGGAAAAGATAGGAAAATTAAGAAACTGAAAACTAAGAAATGGAGGTTGGATAAGAGAGAGAAAAAATAGTTATTAATGCTGCCTTCCTTCCCTTCCCTATCCAGGTGGATTTCGACTCTGTCTCAATCAGTAGATCTCCATCCCTAACCACCACTTCCATGGGCTCCCCTAACTTTAAAGAGCTCTTCTTTAGTCTACAACGGACTGGGGGGAAGGGAGTCCAAGCTAAGGCATGCTAGAAGAAACATGTGAAACAAACTCATTTGTGAGTAAGCAAGCAATTGCCTTCCCTTAAAAACTGCCTTCCTCTGCACTATGAACCAATAAATGATCTTGTAAATGAGAACTGTTCCATGTTAAGAGAAGCTCAGTGTAATGTGGTTCCTCACCAAAACTTTCAGACAACAGATACATAACTTGTGGTTCTCTTCCTATTTCAATCAAACATCAGCTGTAATTTCTTAAATCTTCAGAGCAATGCATATGTTAATTCAAACTCACCTAGGAAGATTGGGAAGAAAAGAAAAGCAACTGGCCTTTAAATCTTCAGAAGAGGA
This sequence comes from Panthera onca, assembly GCF_046562875.1. NCBI lineage: Eukaryota > Metazoa > Chordata > Mammalia > Carnivora > Felidae > Panthera > Panthera onca. The sequence goes on along the minus strand of NC_138351.1, from coordinate 46,952,356 downwards.
TTTAATGACAGGTTCAGCCTGTTTAATGACAGGCCCAGCACCACACCCCTGTTTTATTATGTTTCATTATTACTGCATAAATTTCCTTTATTACTCAGGATAAATAAAAATCAAATACTTGCGAAGTGGGTTTAAATAGGTAAGCGTGCAAACAAAAATAATACTGTTCAAATATCATGAAACTGGAATTTCAGATTCTTAAAATATATATTTATATTTTTTAAATGTCTCACGTGCACCAGTTTGCCATTGTCAATCTCAAACTAGGTTTGTTTTTTGGAGCTGTGTGTGTATCTATTATTCAAAGATGAAAAGAATAAAAATCACATTCAAAACAGGATTCTCAGGATTTTTCACTGTAACTGATTTTTGACCGATTCAAATAGGAAGACACACCCAAAAGAAAATTGCTAAGGTTGATGCAAGATGAAAAGCTAGTGAAGTTCAAGTACTGCCTGGGGGTGAATTTAACCTGCATGACAGGTGCAAAGCTGTCACTTTCAGAAATCTTGGGAGAGACAGAGTTATTTTAAATGCCTTTCTCTCAGCCAGCCATTCAATTATACAAGGAAGGACTAACGTCCCCAAAGTGAAAGCAGCTGGCACGGGACTGAGGAATAGAAATCCTCTGCTCCGCCTGCTGGAGGAAGGGGATTAGGAGCTGAGTGCATGGATTCAACTTTTCCAAACCTTAGTTAAGGCCTTGCAGGACACTCGGCGAGCAGGACAACAGGCTCTGCGCGCTTGGTGTCTGGCGCATGCGTCCCAGCAGAGTCTGGGCTGGCTTCCCAGCACCGCCCCCCTCCCGCGCCCCGCCCCTATCTCGTCGGCTGTAACGTCATCCGAGGGCCGGGCCTCGCAGCCTGCAAAGTGGGGACTTGCCCGGCCCGGCCAGACGGACAGGGGGCGGAGCCTAAGGGGGTGGGGAATACCCTGTCCGGCCGCCCAGCTGAAAACGGACTCATTCCCTTGCAGGCTCTCTACCTAGCCGGACCATTGCGACCAAGCGAGGCGCTTTTTCCCGGGAGCGAGCTGGGAAAAGCCCGGTTTAGCCACGAGTGGCTCGGCCATTGCACGGGCCGCCTAAGCCACAGGAGGACGGTGAAAGAGAGCTGAAGCTAACCTGAGCTCTCCCACGTAGGGGTGAGCGCGCCAGGGCGAGGTGGGGAAGAAGGGAGGAGTGTGGCGAAGCTCACAGCCAGTGGTGGATTATCCGGGCCAGTCTGCGTCTGTGGACTGCGAAATGCGCGAGGAGGACAAGGGCATGCTCCGTGGTGGCGGCGACGGCGCGGGCCTGGCCAACGCCTCCGCGCGGGGGCAAGTGGACACTGTGCAGCAGCTCTTGGAAGCCGGTGCGGATCCCAACGGAGTCAACCGCTTCGGGAGGCGCCCAATCCAGGTAGCTGGGGCCCTGGGGCCTCGCCGGCAGGGGGCGCAGGAGTGCAGGGGAGCGGCCTCCGTGGGACGCGACTGGGACTGAGATCTTCACCGACGTCCCTTTTTCTCTCTTCCTGGAGGTGTGGAGCCTAGGTGTAAAACAGGTTCTCCCGCCCCAAAGATCCTAAAGAACGGGATTGGAAAAAAACATTACTTCAGTTTGGTTTTCTTTTTAGTGGTGGAAAAAATGTCAATAATCTCTCTTCCGTCTCATGATCACAGATACAACGGATAGATTCAGTTGGGAAGAAAAGGAGAGGTTATTTGGGGAGAAAAACTTTTGTCTTGTCTGTCTTTAAACAAATATCTATCAACTTTCAATGATAATTAAATTACAAGTTACACAGTCCGGATTAAATTTGAGGAATCATGCAGAATCACATTACATGAAAAAATTCACCGTGAACTTCTAGGTTGTGATATAAAATTCTTTGTATTTTTTCCTCATAGAGGCAAACTGAATACAAAGAGATGAGCCAGGATTCCTCCATCAAAGTATTTAATTCCTTTTATGTTAGAAGAGTCTCTTGATTATTACATAAGAAAAAAAATGCTTTTATGGATTTTTGCTTAATTATCATACAAAATGATTGGATTACAAAAGCATGCTTATAGCAACTGTTAGGTCCTTTTTAAATGGCAGAGGTTCTACATGAATAATTAGCCTCTTCATTGATAAAGTTCTTTTGTTCAATATGTTTATTAATCTCGCTTTAATGAGTACATATGTATTTTTTCATTCCTTTAAAATCCAGTATCTTGTGCTTTATTGTTGACTATAATGGTCACAATTAGTATTCATCTCAATGTCACATTCTAGAACCAAACTATTATTAAGGAGTCTTGTGAACTGTATAGATTTTTAAAGAAAATACGTGTCCATTCCTTTTGCATTCTTGGAAAAGTGTTCTAAGAAGCAGCAAAAATCTGATAAAGTAGTTCTTAGACTTCAAATAATATTAATAATTGTAAAAAGATTTTAATTATAGTTTTAATTCACCATTTCCTGAGATAACAAAAAACCTTTTTTCCCTCTATGTATGAAATACCTTACATTAATAGTGATAATGATAACATATCATGGTTTTTAAGGGAGGAAATGGATGCCTCTAATATTCATGAAACAAAAAAGTAGTATGCTATCTTTCAGTTACATGGTACATTTTAAAATACATGAACTGGCAAGAACAAGTAACTCCGTTTTGGATATTTAAGTATCAAAAACTTTTATTGTTAATTACAAGAAAGTAAATGCTTGCATAATGTACATATACACAAATGGCTGCTACAGGATTACTGCTCTAAAACATCTTTTTTCTAAGTTATGCATTGTTCTGATTTGACTAACATCCAAGCTCTTTTTTATATAGCAAATTATTTACCATCTAACATTATAAAATCCTATTACATTATAAAATCCTGTACAATGTAAATACAGTGTTTATTTTACATGCTTATGTTACATTAAATATATTACCCTTTAAACTTTATCCCTTACCTGTAACATTAACTTAAAAATATTAAAACTGGTAAATCATTTGTTAAAAAAAAACTTGTTTTCATCATCTTATTTTCTTTTTCCCCTCTATCTCCAATTTGACCCAAATTATCAGACCATATTCAGTTTATGACAACAGACATGCAGGCCAGTGAAAAGTAAAAACTCTGACAAGGGATTTACTATGAGAACTAAACAACCTATTTCTCCTCTAAAGCATGACTCTAACTCTTAAAAATATCAGCTGACTGCCTAATAAATATTTGTAGAGGTGGATTATGGCTGAGGTAGGAAAGACATCAAGGGAAATAATTTAAGACTTTAAAGGCTTTTAAACTCAACTCTGCCCATAAATCATTTAACAAACTAGATTCCCATGTTCCAACGAAAATCAAAATTTTTTCTTTTTCTGCACAACGAGGATTAGTGCTTTATTATCAGCTCTTTCTTGTGTCCCCTTGTTTGGAGAATGAAATGGAACTCAAGCAGGGCTGAGTAAAGTGTAAAACGGGACAGGGGGGTGGGGGACGGTGAGTGCATCAGCCAATGAAGCGTAGCCAGACGATCTTGAGGCTCCTAGCCCCTTTGCGTTAGTGAGAAACTTCATGAATAGGTATTTCTTTGAAATGGTTCTACCTCTGGTGGCCACGCCTGCGTGTCGCTGCTCCCGCTGCCGCCCTGACCACTCTGCTCTCTCCGGCAGGTCATGATGATGGGCAGCGCCCGCGTGGCCGAGCTGCTGCTGCTCCACGGCGCGGACCCCAACTGCGCGGATCCCGCCACCCTCACCCGACCTGTGCACGACGCCGCCCGGGAGGGGTTCCTGGACACGCTGGTGGTGCTGCACCGAGCCGGGGCGCGGCTGGATGTGCGCGATGCCTGGGGCCGCCTGCCCGTGGACCTGGCTGAGGAGCGGGGCCACCGCGACATAGTCCGGTACCTGCGCGCAGCCGCGGGAGATTGATGGCCGGTCCAGCCAGCCGCCCACCAGGACATTTCTTTTCTCCCCTGTGCCCCACGCCCAACTTAGTTCAAGGAAGGCTACGAACGTGGAGCGGCGCAAAGCCTGAAAGCCTTCCAGGAGCCTTGACTCACCGTGGGGGAGGAGAAGCAGACCGTGAATAAAATTTTTTTTTTCCTTTTTCTTTTTCTCTGGATCCGGTCCTCACGCTCACCGTGAAGCAAGCGGACTTCCCAGAGAGATTTAGGAGCTGAACGTGAAGCCCCCTGGTGTTGTTGACTTTTCAGGCTTTTCTGGCAAAAAAGTGGCCTGTAGGGTCTCTAATGATCCGAGGTGCCTGCGAAACTTCACAAGAAAGATGCTGGTGGCAAGAGGGGCAGGCGGCGGCCACTGGCATGTGAGTGGGGGGGCGGGTGATCCGTTCGCCCCTCTGACCTTAAGGGAGCGCCCCGGAAGCCCCTACTGTAAGGCGTTGGGCCCCCGGAGGCTGGAGGGGAAACCGGAAGGCCGAGGAGACGGAGGACGACGAGGAGGACCGCAGACCTGGGCGCCACCAGGCGCCCAAGGCTTTCCACGCTGTGTGTTGCGCTACAAAGCACTCACCTGCGAAGCGCTGCTTCCCGGAAGCCCCGCAGACGCGCCGAGCTCCACCGCCAGGGACCGGAGGACACGAGAGCGCGGGGAATTTTTCCACAGGTTCGAAAATCCCTGAGCCAAGATGACTCAGAACGGCTCTCGGAAGAGGGCTGTAGCCTGCCGTGTGTTCCTCAGAGGAGGGGAGACTCTTCGGGAGTTCCAGAAGTCAGCGATCCGGATGAAGTGGTGGATTGCAGGGAGGGCAACCGCCTCCATTAACCATTTGCTTCATCTGTGTACGACGGGATACACCCCCCCCCCGGAAGTCGGAAAAGATTTGGAGATGTTTTGAACTTTCGGGGTGTTCTTAACTTACCGGGGAGGCTTTAAGGAAGAAAGTAACTCCTTGGTAAAGAAGTGAAGAACTGCAGCTTTTAAATGAAGCCTTGGCACGCTGCCAAACCCTAGACCCATTTATCCATAACCTATTTATTTCTTTAAGTTTTCTGACCGGTTCCTTTACTAGAGTGTCTCAGGGGGTCAAACTATGAAATATTCCAAATGTCTTTTAGAAAACCGATGCACCCACCCAGTAAATTATCACGGGGTATTTCCCAGAGGGCTGCTGAAAGAGTAAACTGGGTATCAAACTGTTGAAAATGTATGATGATGGCTCACGGAATGTCTTAATATCCGCTGAACAAACTAAAGGGGCACTGCTTTGGGGATTTAATTTCCAGTGCTGCTTGATTCATTACAGCATTGGAACAACTGATACTTCAATACTTTAATAAAGAAAAAAAAAAGCAATAGATTGGACTCCACGTCTGGCTAATTTGTTTTAAGAATGTATGATCATGGATTTACCACTAACTCCTGAGAAATGTTAAAGACTCAAAGACGGTCATTTCTCTCACTCTTTGTAATGATTATTGATAAATGATACCAACAACAATTCATTTAAAAAAAAAAAAAACCTGCTACCCATACTAGGAAAAGATTTATACATGGTGTGTGTGTATGAGAGAAAAAGAGACAGGAAAAAAAAACTAACTTGGGAGACCAAAGGAAGGGGTTTCTTTGAACTGACTAAAAAATCTTTACTTCCCCATCAATTCTTTATGCCTCAAATGAATATATTACTGGGGAAAGGTAGTTGAGAATCAGAGCATTTCTTACTGGAAATGATATGTAAGCACTTATCGACACATAACTTAGGCCAGACATGCTTTAAAATACATTTGTGAATTTAATACTTAAACCTGAGAGATAGGTACCGTTTCCCAGATGAGAACAAGACAGAGAAATATTGATTATTTTTATAATAGGGTATAATTTTTCCAATGTTCAAGACATTGCCACTCTACCAAAAGAAAAGTAGAATTAGTGATCTGAAAAAGAACAGAAATCATCAAAAGAAGCACTTCTATGGACTGGCTTCTGAAGAAAACGCAAAAGTCAGTGCCATCTAAAATACAAAAGGTCTGGGGCTCCCAGCTGGCTCAGTTGGTTAAAGCATGTGACTCTTAATCTAGAGGTCCTGAATTCGAGCCCCACACTGTAGGGATTACTTAAGTGCAGAGATTACTTAAGTAATTAAATAAATATCTTAAAAATACAAGAGATCTGCTTTCATGTATATGTCAGCAGCTAATCATAACCAAATTCTGACATACAGTACTTACTAAGTTTTCATTACTAACAACCTATTGAGTTCTTTTGTGAAAACCTGAATAATTTTTGGCTTGGTATAATTTCATAGTGTCCAATTACTAAGCTACAAGTAGATATGGACATGGAGATCATAGATGACAGAACGTATGTAAGAAAATAAAATTTTTGTTTAAAATTTGTTCAATGTTTATTGTTGAGAGAGGGAGACAGAGTGCAAGCTGGGGAGGGGCAAAGAGAGAGGGAGACACAGAATCTGGAGCAGGCTCCAGGCTCTGAGCTGTCAGCACAGAGCCTAACGCAGGGCTGGAACTCACAAACTGTGAGATCATGAACTGAGCCGAAAAACAGGTGCTTAACCAACTGAGCTACCCAGGCACCCCTAAAATTTTAATTTTAAAAATTAGTTGGAGCAAGAACAGTTTTTCACAAAACTTTCCATGATCTTTTCCTGTTCTATTTATAATGCCAGGGAAGCAGGAGAGGATGAAGGAAAGAGAAGTTAGGGTCTGACTGGAAAATAGAAGACCAGGGTCCCAGTATTGGTTCTTCAACTACATGATGTACTGAGTCATATAACTTTGATGAGCCTCAATTTCCCTCATCTTTAAAAGGTGGGAATTGGACCAGATTACTCCTAAGTTCCCTACCATCACTAAAGTTTTACCCTTTATGAATTTGTCTCACACCTGACTGTAGTGGTGTCTTATATTTTATTAGTAATAATTGTGCCATAGTATGAATCCAGGAAGGATTATGTAGAATAGAGAGGAACAACATGTTTTAAAATCCTGGAGCCCTGGGAAGGAAAAAAATCTTTATAAGCACCACCTCCACCAGTTAGTTGAAAAATGACACGACAAATTTGTGAGAAGTAGGAACAGAAAGGATGCTTTGCAAAATCAATAGTTTAGCATTAAGGTCTTTCTCACTTCATTTTACTTCTCATTTTTCCTGTTGCTGTTTGCATTTCTCTTATGCCACCTGGAGTCACTAGAGGGATTGGTTTCTTAAAGTGAGATAAGCAAGTAGACCCAATAGATTTATTGGCATATAAGAAGGGATTCTGACCTAGAATGGGTTGGTGTAGGATTTAGAACCAAGAGAAAAAGTTGGGCTGGAGTACCTAGCTGGCTTAGTGGGTAGAGTATGCAAGTCTTTATTTGAGGGTCTTGATCTTGGTGTTATGAGTTCAAGCCCAACTCTCTGTTGGACTGTAGAGCTTAGTTTAGAAGAAAAAAAGAGAAAGAGAGAAGGCTGGGGATATCAAAGTGCAAAGGGAAGAAAATGCTAAAATACATAGTCAACAGGAGATAAGTAACTCTGTAAACAGCTGTCATGGATTTTACAGACCCATTTCTAAGTGTCTGTACTTTCTCATTTGTTTCTACTGGAATCCTTAAATTTTGTCTGGGTGGTAGCAGAAACCATCTGGTTAGGGAAGACCTTCTGTATCACCTAAATATGTACATGTCAGCCTCAGAGTTCGTGTCAGTACTCTGTCAGGAGGACAGAGAAGAGGAAAGCAACAAAAGAAAAACGAGGAGCAGCTTGGTGGTGTTTTGTGGAAGGAGGGTCAACAACTCAACAGAATTCATCAAATCAAACCAAAACAAACTTATATGGTCTACATATTTATGGGATTTGTGAAATATTCTGAGGCCTAAAATAATTCGAATCTGCTCATTCCCTACTACCCTGATTTTCTATAAAACTTTCTCAAGTTCAGCTACTACAAATGGGATAGCTCCTTTCTTGCCTCTTGAATCCCCCACTCAGAAGATTTTAATATCACTCCTTGCATAAGGAAAAAAATTACTTTTAGATATGGTAACTTTTATATATCACTTATGTTTATAATTTATAATTATATAATTATGTATAATATAGGTATAATGTATACTATATGTAGTTATCTAATTTATATATTTATAATCCCATTACTAATTTTACCACAAATTTCCTTCAAAACCAGTGCAGCTAATGAAATACTATGTAACTAGCATGGATTACATATTAGGCACAGTAATATAAATCAACATGTACATCAAAACTGAGCAACCAACTCTGATTTACTAATTTGAAGTTTGAAATAAATATAAACCAAAGATTTTACTGGGGAAAAAAAAAAAACATTAGAGATGTGTGAAGATAATGTGCTATCTCACAGCCATCTACATTACAGTGAAAGTTTACAAAGGAACTCCAAACACCTATGAATCCCCTTCCCACTCAGAGGCCCCCCTCCCCCACCCACACCCCTCCATGAGACCTTCAGTACCTGTGGGTATGAGTTGCTGAGCTTTACCACCTTTCCTAGGGCACAGAAGAACCCTTTATCCCTGTACCCCCTCCCAACATGTCACCTAGAGTTATAAATACTAATCTTGCCTAAAATATTTTGTCATCTACTACTCTCGATTGTCTGGATCGCCTTTGATAGAGTTATCACATAAGGATCTATTCAATATTGCAGGAGCCTTTTATCTGCTTAAATCTCACCATAAACAAAAGAACTTACTATCATCCTTTCTAGGGAAAAATTGAATGATACTTCATTTTACATTCACCTTAGGTATTTATTATATCTTTACAATGATAGTGCTATCCCCAGCAGTCATTTGCGACCAACATATAAGGATGCAGTTCTCTATCTTGGCTCCATATTAGAATCACCTATATAGAGAGATGTTCTAGAATTTAGGTTTATTGACCAACATCCAGTCTCAAGAATTAGAATCCCTAGGTTTGAGGCTCCAAGTGTCTCTGGTGGTTACTTTAAAATTCTTGTTCATGATAAACTTTCAAACAGTACAAATAATAAACAAAATTAAGTGAAAATCTCCTAAAACCTTGCTACCCCTCCCCATTCTCACTACCCAGGGGTAACCATGATTTTTAAAAAATTTTAACTGACCTTCCAGAAATATAGGTACATATAATTGTAAACACCTCTCCCCAATAATCACACTTGGAAAACGTAAATGGGATCATACTATTCTACAACTTGTTTTCTCTGATTAGTAATAGATCTTTGACAACTTTCCTTATCAGGACACAGAGATACACTTCATTTTTTTATGGCTGTATAGTATTGTGGTTTAAAATGTTTTTTAACGTTTATTCACTTTTGAGAGAGAGAGAGAGACAGAGCGTGAGCATGGGAGGGGCAGAGAGAGAGGGAAACACAGAATCTGAGCTGTCAGCACACAGCCCGTTGTGGAGCTCAAACCCACAAATAGTGAGACCATGACTTGAGCTGAAGTCCCAGACTGAGCCACCCAGGCATCTTGCGAATAGTATTGTGTTTTATGGATTAAACACAGTTTTAAAAAGAAACCTATTGATAAACAAATTATCTCCTTTTTCCTTTCTTGATTTTTTTTGTGCTACTACATATGATGCTATAAAGAATCTTTTTTGCATCCTTAAGTGAATTATCTGCAGAAACTTATAGAGAGAAATTCATAGGGTTAAGAATACATCTCTCTTTCTCTCTCACACACACGCACACAAAGTGTGTGTGCATACATGTGTCGTATGTAAAACCTTTCCATACTTATATATACATATATATATATATTATGTGTATGTATATCTTAAATATTAAGTGAGTGTGTATATATGCACACATAGAATTATGTATTTTTTCATACTTGTATGAGTTATAGGAGTGGGACTGCATATCTTTATATATGTATATAAACATGTCTGTATATATAAAAATACAAATAATATCATAAATACAAATATATGCATGCATGCATAACATACACCTCTTTACATACATGTATATTGCATATAGCATATATATATTTCCATACTTATATTTATGTATGTGTGTATCTTTGCATACGTACATGAGTTATGGGAGAGGAATTGCTAAGCCAAAGGGATACATATGCATGTTCAATTTTTATAAATACTATAAAGTTGCCTTCCATGGGGCGCCTGGGTGGCTCAGTTGGTTAAGCGTCCGACTTCAGGTCAGGTCATGATCTCACGGTCCGTGAGTTCGAGCCCCGCATCGGGCTCTGTGCTGACAGCTCAGAGCCTGGAGCCTGCTTTAGATTCTGTGTCTCCCTCTCTCTCTGACCTGCCCCCGTTCATGCTGCGTCTCTCTCTGTCTCAAAAATAAATAAACATTTAAAAAAAAATAAAGTTGCCTTCCAAAACAATACACCAAGTTACAATAGTGTGTGTGATTGTTTCCTGACAACTTTACCAACACTACCATTCCTTTTTTTATTTTTGCCACATCCATAGATACTGGTCATTGTTTCTGTTATCCTTCTTCACTAATGAGTAAAACTGAGTATCTTTCCATATATTTTTCTGCCCATTTGACCATTTGTATATGCTCTACTATAAACTACCCATTGTATTCTTTGCTCATATTTCTACAAGTTTATCTTTTCATATATGTATTTACTTACATATTCTAAAAGTTACTCTTTTGTCATATATGTTCAGATGATAGTTTTTAAATCTTGCTTATGGTGACTTTGGTCTTATACCTTTGGGGTTTTCAGTTTGAACATGTGCTATATTAGAGAAGTTTCTCATGGAATTCTCATCATCAAGAGTTACCAGAGGGAAGAAACTAGTATCCTGGGACATCATGGGAGGAGACGGGCAGGTGGTACAACATAAGTTAAGTAAAATGCTCTCTTCTATCTCTGCCCGTGGGATGAACTTTCTGATCCAAAATAGAAAATCCTCTGCCTCCGTTCGAAAACTCAGAGAGATCTGAGAGATCAGTTTTTTAGGCCAAAGGAAGAGAGCAATGAAAAGAAATCACATTCAGTGATTCTGCACAAATGACCCACTGATAGCTCACTCCCTACTGACACCAGCCTTTAGTACAACAGAAAGAGCACGGGGCTTGTAGTCTAACGACCTCCTTGATGATTACAGCCCTTACACTTGCTGGCCATAGACTGTCCAAGATTTGAGCCTCTCTGGGCCTGTTTTCTCACCTGTAAAGTAGAAGTAGAAATCCCAAATTCAAAGGGCCACTGTGAGGATATAATAAGTAATACATGTGAAAGTGCGTACACATAATACTACCCAGTTCTTAAGGATGCATTTTTTAAAGATCACATAGCCAAAAGCCATTTGGGATTCCAAAAGTCTTTGTAATGCCACAAATTAGTTGTTTTGCTAAAGATTCAGCTTCATAATTATATTTTGCTTAGTCTACTATTAAAATTGCATAGAATTCCCCCTGCATACCACAACGTACAAAACACAGGTGTTCGGCAGCAGGGGAAAACCAAGATGGAATTGAAGTTTAAATGTTAAAATTTATATTCATTGGACACAGAGCTTACTATATAATGACCTTAATGTTCTTACTCAAATGGCATTCCTCTGAAGTGGGCAACTTCCCTTATCCCCAGACCAAGTTTGGGTGGAGATGAAATGGCTATACGTTAAGCTATACAGACCGCATCAATACAGACAGATTCCTGAATTTAAACTTGTCTGGAAAACTGAGGCTCAGTAAACCCCTCAGACATAATGGGATAATGTGATAGCTAATTAGGTGTCAACTTGGCTAGGCTAGAGTACCTAGATGTCTTTTCAAACACCAGTCAAGATGTTGCTGCAAAGGCATTTTTTAGGTATGATTAACATTTAAATCCAAAGACTTTGTGGGGGGGGGGGGGAGCAGATTATCCTCCACAATGCATGTGGGCCTCACCAAGGCCGTAAGTGAAAAGACAGGCTTTCGGAAGAAAAAGGAACTCTGTCTTCAGGCTGTCTTTTGACTCAAAGCTGCCTCCTCTGTTCTTCCCTGCGTCTCCAACCTCATCTACGTGTCTTGCAAATTTCAGACTTGCCAGCCCCCATAATCAAGTAAGCCAGTTCCTTAAAATAAATCACGCACAGAAACACATGCACACATGTCCTATCGGTTCCATTTCTCTGAAGAACCCTAATAATTTCAAGAGATGTGCCATACAGGTCTTCTTGACCTCACCCACTATGGTTTACTGTCACAGCTAATCCCCCCTTCCTGGAAACCCTTCACTCTACCACTTGTCCAGGGTTCTTCTAGAATACCATACTGGATATTACACTGTTCTCTAATGGTGTGCAAAGTCGCTTCCCTAAGACGGACTGAACTTCAAATTCAATATCCCTCTGCTACATGATTTTTGTATTGTTGTTATTATTACTATCATTAGCATCATTGGTGACAGCTTAGGGAGAATCTCCCAGGGAGGTGGTGTTTGAGTTTCGACTGGCTTTGAGGATTTGATGATCAAACTATATTCAATATACCCAAGGACAAATGGAAAGTATTACTCTTAATAATTACATTCATAGTAAAAGTAATGTATACGTGAAAAAAAAAAATACCTTCCTGGAATTGGGCAGCATTTTCCCTCCAGGATGCTTTCTCTACCCACCCTCTAATGTGCCCCTCCTCTATTGGCCATAAAATGAAATCCACTCATTATAATCCATCTCACCCATGAAGTGTCTGGGGGGGGGGGGGGTCATGGGTGTAAGTGTAAGACAGAACAGAATCTGGCTCCCATGGAGTTTACCTACCACTGTAAGAGACAAACCACAAACAAGTAAACAATCACATAGGATAATTTCTGTATGCTAAATGCTATGCAGGGAGGAAAGAAAGAAAAAAAAAAAAAAAAAAAAAAAAAAACAACCACCACATCAACATGGTGATAAGATGGGGCCTGAAAGAGGAAGAGTCTGTGAGCAGGGAAACTTGAGAAGAGATCTGAAGGAGAAAGAGCTAGCCTCGTGAAGACCGAGAAAGAGAATTCAGTCTAGTCGGAGAAGTAGCACGTAGCCCCAGCACGGAACACAGTGCTCAGTAAATTGAGTGAATCCTACAGGTTCCGGGAGAGGTGCGTTTGTGAAGACCTAGACATTTAGAGTAGCTACTTAAGACTGGTACCTAAGTCTCGCTTCTTCTAACCGGCCTGGTCGGCGGCTCGGTCTCGGGATGAGGGGAGGGATGGAGAACGGGAAGACATCTGCCGCCAGACCCGGCCTCTCGGTACACTGCTTGGGCAAGGCAAGCCTCGCTTTCTCCACGTAGTGAGGGGCTTGGCACCTGATCTGTAAGGCTCTGTCAGCTCTCACGCTGTGGGTCCTCTTCGGCAGCTAAGCCACCACCCCGGGCACATAGAAGAAACCACCGCGCGGCAGGCCACCTTTAGGGTTCCGCGAAGGCTGGGCCTAGTCCCACATCCTCTGTTACACGCACGGCCGGCCAGGCCGCGCCTCCAGCCCGAGAGGCTGTAGATCGATCGCTACTGACTACAGGCCCTGGAGGTTGGGGAACCGGGTCAGCGCCACCCGCCTGAAAGCTGCGTCCTGGGCTGGACTTCCCGCCTTTGGGGAGCCAGCGAGCCGGCGTCCGAGCTCCATCCAGCCCCGGAGCGGGGACCTGCCCTGCTGCGCTCTGGAACTGGGCTCCGTGTCCTTAGGCCGCCTCCGTATCCTCGACTCACCCCTCCTTTATGCTGCCGCTTCCTTTCCTTCCCCCGCTTTTCCTGTGCTGAGGGGACCACTGAGGGGAAGGGGGAGGGAGGGTGGCCGGCAATAAAAGATCAGTGGTGTGGAAGAAACCGGAGGGCAGGGGAAGGAAGCCGGGAGCGCGGGAGAGCGGACAGCGACCGCGCTGAGGAGTCGGGCAGCGAAAGCCGAGGGTGTCAGAGCGCCGGGAGGGAGGAGAGGGAGGAGGGCTCTCCGCCGGGAATCACTGACCGCGAGGAAACCGGGAAAAGCGGGGAGCAGCCCCTGGGGGGGAGGGGAGTGCCGCGGGCGGAGGAAAGAGGAAGAAGCGTTCAGATGTTGCGCCGCTTCTCGAAGGTTAAAACCGAAAATAAAAACTGCCGGGCTTCTCCGCCCAGTCCCGCGCTCTCCGCGACGCTGGAGCACAGAGGGGAAGAGGTACCCCGACCCAGCAAGGAAGCCGGGGTTGGGGTTCGGCTCCACCTACCTGCTGGGGCGCCAGGCCCGCCGCTCCGGCGGCGCCAGCGCCACTCAGTGTCCACATGTCGCGTCGGCTGCAGGCAGCGGTTTCCTTTAATTTCGCTCGTTTCCCAAATCTAGAAGTGGAGCGTAGCGCCATTTCTTTCAAAACTGACATCCAGCCTCCTGAGTGGCTGATCGAGCGCTGAGATGACCTTGCTTTTCCTTTCTTTTTCCTCTTTTAAATAATCCGGTTTGGAGGAGTGGAAGATCTCTAGCGAGGAGCGCGAAGAATAAAAGAAGTGGGGGGGGGGGGGCAGGGGAACTGGGGCGCGAGCGAGCAGGACTGGAAGCTGCCGCATGGCAACGCGGCGGTTCCTGCTTACGGCCGTGTCAGGTGACAAATGTTGCGAGGGGGCGGGGGCCTGGAGATGCGTTCTGGCGACAGGCCCTTGAGCTGTCACTGCGTGGGGCGCCCGCGCGGATCGGGCGGGAAAGAAGTCGTGGGGGAAGGGAGGAGAACCTTGGGTGCTAGCGGCCCGCGCGCGCGCAGCACTCCGAGCTTCTCCGCCGGCCTTTCCCGCGCGCGCCGGGCGCAGAACGGTTCTGAGACCTGGGGAGGTCGGGGGCGCGCGAGCGCGCGCAGGGAACGCGGGGGCGCGCCTGCGGGGCGGGGATGGGCGGGGGGCGGTGCGTGGGTCTCAGTCTGAGATCGGGGGGCGGGCGCGGCGCTACCTACCTCTGGTGCCAAAGGGCGGCGCAGCGGCCTCGGAGCACAGCGGTGGTGGCGGCTGCTGAAGTATGGTGCGCGCGTTTTTGATCACAGTGCGGATTCGGCGCGCTGGTGGCCCTCCACGAGTGAGGGCTTTTGTTGTGCGGATCGCGCGGCCAGCGGGTGAGTGGGCAGCTCCGGGTGTGCGGGCCGCTGCGGCCCTGGTGCTAAAGCTAGTGAGGAGCCGTCGCAGAGCGCAGCAGCCGCATCCTAGAAGAGCAGGTAAGAAAGGCCTCGAAAAGTCCCGGGCGCAGTCGGCCTTTGGAAGACTTTGTTTGGTATGATTTAATACAGATAAACCATCTTCTAGACCAGGATAGGAGGAGGAGGTTTCTAGGGGTGGAACCTCTTTCCCGGTTCGGGTTACAGTTGCTTAGAGGTGTGGTGCTCCCAATGTATTGAGCCCGGAGCTCCTTTCACACACCTCCTCAATCCGGTGAAACTCTGGGGGGAACCGGGAGATCCCAAACCCACCTTAGAAGTCAGTCACTCCTGAATTTCCTGGGTGAGAGCCAGTAAACACTCGGGCGCGCACACACATGCAAACACACACACACGCACACACACACTCTGTGAAGGTGTATTTCTAGGGCACTTTATTTCGCCCTGGAGGAAAGTATTACCAAAGGTCTTAGTTTTAAGGGGGCCACCTGTTGTCTCCTCTGCCAGGTCAACTCTCTCTCCTTACAGTAGTGGGGGATGTTAGAGGTTGGGGGCTGGCACGTGGTTTGACTTCCCGAAATAGTAACACTGATCGAAGAAGCAAACATTTGCTTTTGCAGTCTATAGAGAGAGTTGGGCTTTCGTAGTGAGGCGCAGACTTCTTATTTGAAATCTTGACAGATTCAAACTGCTCCGAATGATGCTTACCATCAAATGTTTAGCAAAAAATAGACCTACACTGGTGAGTCTGAGAAATCACTATTAATCATACTTTAATCCTCTCAGGCCACAATGAGCACTTGTTTAAAAATGAGGCCTACTTCTTGAAAAACAAAATCCTGGGTAGTTTTGTCTTCACAACAGACAAATCTTTACACGGTGTAATTTCCTATGACCCGAATAATTGAAAAATACACATTGCTACAATATGCAGAATCCTAATTAGAACTTGGATAATAAATCTAAAAGCAATTTAATGAGACTTAATTTTTGTGACCTTACACAAGTAAGGCATCCATTTCCACCAATAGACGTTTTAAAAAAACAAATGCGGGGGGAGGGGGAATTTTTTTCTCCCCAACGTTAATAGGCCTTTAACACGTAAATGTAAAACTGTTAAACTATAGGTGTTTAGTTAGGTACCTCCATTTCTAATGCCAAAAATTTACAAGCAGGGGCGCATGGCTGGCTCAGTCGGTAGAGCAAGCACGTCTTGATCTCCGAATTGTAAGTCCGAGCCCCACTTTGGGTGTAGAGATTACTTAAAAATAAAATCTTAAAAAAACTTACAATGTATAGGGTAAATACACATTTTCTTTTTCATATAATTATGAAAGTTCAGTATTTTTAAAGAATTAGTAAGAGCTTGTAAAAGATTTCATGGCATGTTGCTGGACTTAACTTTCCTTCATTTTAAACAACATTAACAAGACCCTGTTTGTTTTATGGTGCTTTATTCTGGCCAGCAAATGTTTAGCCATCATATATTTTTGAATATCAGAGTGGTTACTATTACTCTCTACTTAAAGCTATTTTATTTAAAGTATTAGGTTGCTTCTGGAAATCTATAGTAACAAAGTAGAAAGTTTTAATCTGTGTAAATATTATAATTATGTGTTTTCTATTTTAGGAATACACAATGTAATAGTGCAATTAACTTTAAGTTAAAGACATATTTTATATATTTTATGAAATGTTAAAAATACAAAAATGGTAGTTCTTTGAAAGTAGCCATTTACTCCTTGTTATTTAGGTATAAATCAATTTTCAGGAATAATATGTAAAGTTATTTAAAAATGTATTGACTATTTGAAAAGCCCAATTTTTAGTAAATATCTGAAGGCAGAACACATGACTTAGGTAGAATAGACTATTTCTTAAATATACGTGCAATTCTCCAACTTCATTTTTTAAGTTATACACATATATAAACTTATGGAAGTATTAATTATAAATGACATATAATTATATAGTTCACATAAATATATATTATGCCTATGGTTATATTGATTTAAGAACGTATATAGAATGGATGGTAATTATGTTGGGACCCATACAATTTCTTATGAGCCACAATGCTTAAAAAAATTCTTGTATGAATTACTTAATATTATTAATATAAGTATAGAAGGTGTTATTTTTTGTTTTTAAAGTTTCTGCAACTATGTTCATTATGACTTTTTATTTTTATATGACTGGAAAATGTATATAATAAAATTCCACATTACTAGTTTCTTATTCACACATGCCTGATGAATTACATTAATTGATTTGTTGTTATTTCTACCTTGGTGTGTTTACAAAATAGTCATATTTATATAACAGTAAGTGTTTATTTGTTTACTGCTATTTGGGAACCCTTAGGATTTTTTATCCCCTTTGACAGAATAGCATTCTCTCAAGGTAAGCTCTATACAGTTAGCATAAACCATAATTCGCAATGCGTACATGATCCCCAGGTTGTATTATGTAAAGAAACAATAACACTTAACCAAACTCAATATTTATTTACTTCTTTGGGGTCTCTTGAATTTTAAAAAGTCCATTGTCATCCTCAGGTAGCAAGGACATAACCTTGTCTACGTCCATAATATTTTATATGTCTGTTAATACACGTTAATTCATCGCTAGTAACTACCATGGTAGGGTTAATCTAAACCATTTTCCCAACATGTGAGTGACCCCTGTTAGTAAAATGATCCAAATCATCTCAAAAATACTTTCTTAGCTGAACATTTGATCCAGTATTTTTATTCTTCACAATTTTTCTTCCTTTTTGAGAAGCATAACAATCTCACTCATCCCCTCCACACTAAAACACCTTGGGCCAGAGAATCCTTCTGTCTGCTGCAAAATCTAACCTGATTAAAAAAAAAGTTGTGGTGCTTTATTTCTACAGTTTAAATTATGTAAACAATGGATATTCTTTCACTTTATAAATGTAAAATTATAGTTATTTGCTAACTTTTAAAAAAAGCTACAATTCTCTAAATTCTCATTGTCACATAATGATAGCTATTAATGCACTTCTTAAACCCCTCACTGGCAAGGATATTTTTACTGTAGGTATGAAGAACTTTTAAAATATCCATACATTTTTGGGGGCACCTGGTTGGCTCAGTCCACAGAGCATGTGACTTGCAAGTTCAAGCCCCATGTTGGGCATAGAGCTGACTTGAAAAAAAATTTTTTAATCAGAAAAAACATCCATACATTTGTATTCTCTGTGTGGGCATCATCCAGTGAAAGAAAGATTCTGACAAAGGTTAATACAGACAAATAGTAGCAAGAAATTGAAAATTGCCTTACATTCTAGCAACAAGATGTTAAATTGTGGTACAAAACTATGCTCTGGAATAATGGTCTGGAATATTCTGCACTCTGGAATACTAGACAATCATCGTGTCTTTGAAGAATATTTAGTAGAGTGTGAAATGATTACATTATAAAGTTAGGTGATTTTTCAAGATTCAAAACAGTAAACAATTCTTATTCTCACTTTTCCTCCTTTCCTCTCTCTGGACACACACATACACTCTGTTTTTGTACAAAAATTTTTATAGTGTTTTCCTCAGGATGAGGGGATTGGGATTGGTGATCTTTAATTTCTTCGTTATACTTTTGAGTTTTACAAGAAGTTATGACCATCACCAGTAAATATATATAAATATATATATATAGTCATTTTCAAACCCTGAAATGATCGTGCATTAAGGATGAACTGAGAGCTTGCTTAGCCTTAGGTTGTTGGTGGGGGGGGGGGGTTGGGGCTGGGCAGTGAGGAAACTGAGTTGTGCAAGGGTCATAAATAACAAGGTTCTGGTAAGGTCTGGAGAAAGCACGAGACAGTTGTGACTTCAGACCAATGCTCGCTGTGCCTATTCACAACCTAGTTCGTTTTTACATAGACTATAAACGCATAGCTATGTCTATTTCCAAAGAGCTTGGGTGTTAGGCCTCTGGTCACATAACTTGCCCCCTTCTAGGAATCCCTCTCGCTAGTCCTCTCAGGACGATTTCAAACTGGGGCTCACCGCCTCCCACAGCCTGGCTGGGGTTGCAAAGGGCCTCCCCAGGACCACAGAGAGAGTCTACCGTAGGAAGCGAGACTCAAAGCTGCACCGACCTAGCCTCCCCCACCTCCTAGCTGCGACCACCCTCCTCGACCCCATCTCCCCACCCTCTCAATTTCTAGAGACGCTGCGGATCCCAGAGATTTAACTGGCAGCTGGGGTAGGACCCCGTAGCAAGAGTTTAGAGGCATAGCCCACTGATCACCCCACTCCGCGAATGCACCCCTTCTGTTGTTAACCGCCCCGGGCCTCGCCCCACACCCCAACTGTTTCCTCGGGTAAGATGTGATCTGCGTTAACAGTGACTGACGCCTAGAGCGGGATTGGGGCCCAACTAAGTGGAGGACGAAGTGGGGGCCTCTCGGATTCAGGAGGGGTGCAAGGAATGATGAGGACGTCTCTTGGTCATCTCCCCAGCTTGGAACTGGCCAGGCCTTTTTTCTGGAGGGGTGGAGCGGAATGGGTCAGGTTCATGCGAGGAAAGTGTCCAAAACTCGGCAGCCAATCCCTTCCGCGCCAGTTGGCCGCCAGCGAGTGTTGAAAGGCCTCCTTCTCTTTGTTCCTCTTTCTGGGGTACAAGACGGAATGGAGGATGGAATAAGAAGTTTTTCCAGTGATGAAGAATTTGCCTCAAATTGTTCTCTCAATTGTTTTCTTCCCATACTGCAGCTTTCCTTGTGTTTGAACACTTGCCTTACGTTAAAACATTCATTTATTAGAATGAAAAAAAAAATCACTAAGCGTTAAAATAAGATCAATTTCTATGACAGTAAGCCAACCAATGGAGATAACCTTGGGAATAAATGAAGGCTTTGTTCAGTAGGGGAAGGAAGGTCTCTTTGTAAGGCTCTCCCCCATCCTAGAAAATGCCCAACTTGGGACCTGCACTGGTTTACCATATCCTGAGCCATGCTATGTCGGTGTGTATTCAGCAAAACCACGTATATTGACAACTGTTGAACTTGCTAAGTGTCAGCATTTATATTTTAAAGAAGGGAAAATTGAAGACAATCTCTGCTTGTCAGTGCAGTTATTTATTTCAGGAGCCCTAGAATAATGGCTGCAACTGGGCAGACCTACATAATCATAAAGAAGTAATAGAAGGGAAACAACGAAACCGTCAACTACAAGACTTCAAGTTCCAGTGCCTCAGAGGTCCGTTGAAAAATAATAAGTTGATTTTTATTTTTTATATTGTAAGTAACATAATGGCTTTGTTCATGATAATATAAAAATTCTATCACAAATGACTTTTTAATTCTTCTTCAACAAGATCTCACTTTTTCCCTTCACCTCAAAAAAAAAAACCAAAAAAACTCAATTTATTTAAATGGTTTCAAAGCCAGTAGGAAGAAAGGTTTTGTAGAGGTTCAGAACTATATGAGCAAAGATATGTAATCTCTTAAACAAACTGAAACTAATAAAATTGTGCAATCAGAGTGGTATAAACAAATATGCCTTTACTTTCTTAATTTAAGCATGAGAGTAATGAGAAGTCGAAGAACTGAGGCAAAGGTTATCAGCAACATCATTACCTGGAATGCTGTTTAAAAATACACATTTCTGGCCTTCCTCACAGAAAATCTAATTCAGCATACTTGCTGCAGGTGCCAAGAATCTGCATTTTATTTTATTTTATTCCAAGAATCTGCATTTTAAATAAGCACTTGGAGGGGATTCTGTTACACGTGGATTTCTGCAACATCATTTGGCACATATGGCCAATGTTGCTTTTTAACTAATCTTATGTTTGCTTTTTTATTTTTAAATCAAGGCCCAGGCTTTTAAGTAAGATTTAGATTTTAGAATCAGTCATGCTTTGGGCCCCAGGAGAGTCTGAATAATCAGTGGAGAAGCTATTTTACTAAGCAAAGGAAAACTCTTTATTATTATGTGATCCTTCATCTAAATTGAAAAAGATGATCTCTTAGATCCCAGATTTTTACTATCAGAACATATTTTAGGGGGGAAGGATATAACATGATATACTTGTGTGTTAAAGCTCGTAGCACCAAACAGAAATTTTCCACAGAAAACATTTGTGATATCTTTTTGAAACACTATACAAACTTAACTCCTGCTTACATAGGATGAATGGTTCTAGATAGATAGATAGATAGATAGACAGACAGATCGATAAGAGGTTTCTTTCATTTCATTTTATTATCCAAACCAGAAACGAGCCTGGTAAACATGACCATCTAAAATTACGTAAGAGAGGAAAAACAAAACAAAGAAGTGTTTTACAGGTTTAAATTATATTTATTAATAAAGGCAAAATTGCAATAAAATGTAGCCATAAGAGAATAAAGCATTTATGGACAAAACGATGGGACTTTGTATCTTTCTAAAGGCACACTGACACACAATATATATACATATATATATATATACACACATATATATATAATATAAGCTAAAAAAATAATTAGCCATTATAAGAAAAACTAAAATATTATGCCTTCCAAATTACAATTTTTCTGCCTTTAAAGTACAATTTGTCTAATGTTATACCTACTTTGCAGATGTATTAAGGAAGCTTATGTTTTGCTTTCTTTTCTTTTCTTTTTTTATGAGTGCCACCATTTTCTTGCTCTGAATCTCCGAGGCTGCCAGATCATCTGACTCAGCAACTGTACAGTTTTTTCACCCAATTTAAAGAAACAGCAGCCATCCAAAGAACAATGAGTCCTCCCAGTTGCAAATCTTTCTCACCTGTAGAATAAGTACCAAATTTTAACTTTGAAACAATTGTTAAATGTCCATACAACATGGGGCACTTGGAACTCATTCAGTTTACATGCTGAATAATTGAAGTTGAATATATTTTGTGTAATATATGATTTTTAAAAGAAGCTTATTGAAACTTTGTTCCAAGAGCACAGGGTCAAGTTTGCTTTCTCTTTTCCTTCAAAATAATTACAAGGACCTTAACAGTAATAGTGCACATCAACTCACAGCATCTCATTTAATTGTCACATTGTCTGTTTTAGAGATTTTATTTTCTCATTTTATAGACTGGAGACTGAGGTTCAGATAAGATGTTGCATGGTCTGCCAAAATTCACCAGTAATTCATATATAATTGAACTAGGTGTGCTTCTTGCCTCAAGTGCCCTGACGAACCACTTTATAATTTCCAGATATATATATATATATATATATATATATATATATATATCCATATATCACCTATCTTTATATCTATCTATATCTATTTCTATTTCTATGTCTATATCTATATCTGTATTGTTTCAGTTCTATCTCTTCTAGTTCATTGTTGCTTCATAAGTTACTTAACTCCCTTGGATCTCTGTTTTACTCAGCATCAGCCACATGTGTTCCAGTTAATATACATTGATCAGGTGAATGGAAAAGTTCTGAAAAACAAGTCAGTATAATAATAACTGAAGTGTCCTTATGGGCTCAAAAAGCCATTGCAGCTCATAATAAAACAGGGAGATTAATTTCTTTCAGAATTTGTTTCTTGCCCAGAGTAAAATTAATCCAAACCCCCCTTGTAAATTAAGTGTAAATTACTTATTCCCACTTTGATTCAAGAGCCATAAGTGGGAAACCTATGCACAAGCATAAGAATCACTTAAAGCACAAAGTAGAAAAGTAACTTTCTTGGAATACATTACTTGTGATTAGATTGTTTCCTTTACTTACTAGCTATGTAGTATTAGGACTAAGCATTTGAAACATTTTCTAGTCTGTAAGCATGAGACAGTAGCCTATTATATTCATCTAATAAAAACTCCATAAAATAGTCTATGTAAAGATATACTGTAAATTTTAATTTGGCATACATTTTTCAGTTGTTGTTAAAGTGCCAAATTAAACTATGCCCTTAAAAGCACATTAGTTTACTTTTGCAGTTAAATGCCTACTTAATTTGACCTTAATTATTCGGACTAGCTGAAAATTCCTGAACTCCATGTTAAAATACATACATATCATAATAAAAATGTATTTATCAATTCAAATCCCTGCCACCTTCCAAGTGTGATGTCAAATCAGTGTAAATTTGCCTACTTTTTTAACCCACGTTTATACAGAAGCCCTGTATGATGTCCTTTACAGAATGACTCTGAACTCTAGTATTCATAATCATTATGTCAATATTAAATATTCATTAACCTCTATTTTCTAAGATGAAAAATCAAATGACTTTTAGAAAGCTGGAAAAAAGTTACTGACTTGCCTTCAATTGATCAAAAAACTCAGTAACCCAGAATAATAATTTCTGGAGGGAACACTGAAATAGTGGACTCTTAATTCCTCCAGAATGGTTGCCATGGTCTGAATATCTGAATCAATAGTTTTGGCACAGAATTTTGTAAAAAAAATTTTAGTGTAAAAAGTTGTGTGTGGGGACGCCTGGGTGGCTCAGTCTGTTGGGTGTCTGACTTCAGCTCAGGTCACGATCTCACAGTCCATGAGTTCAAGCCCCGCATCGGGCTCTGTGCTGACAGCTCAGAGCCTGGAGCCTGCTTCAGATTCTGTCTCCCTCTCTCTCTGCCCCTCCCCTGCTCATACTTTGTCTCTCTCTGTCTCAAAAATAAATAAAAACATTTTAAAAATAAATAAATAAATAAATAAAAAGTTGTGTGTGTATGAGAGAGAGAGAATGCAACGAAAGAGGACTAGAAACATTAAAGTCATCCTAAAAATCTTCAGAATCTCTGCCTTGGAAGGTGGCTTGCGATTTATTAGGATATTTACGTTTATTAGGATATCAAAAAAATAAAATGTATTGTTTACATTTATTTACAAAAATATGAAATATATTATGTAAACTTCCTTAAGGCAAAATTGACTTAGGTGTATAAAATTGTTGCAGAGTAAGCATAAAATGTATTGTTATCATTGCCTTTTTAAAAATGATGTATGGCAGTTATCATCTTAACCATAAGAAAAAATATATAAAGCTATACCTTCAACCCAGAGACTCAAAAGAAAACATGAATGGAGATGTTATATCTGTGAATAAAAGGTGCTAAACATGAATAAGAAGCATTTCCTCATTTATTCAGAGTTGATACATATTATTATGAAGTTGATTCCTTCCAGAGAAGTTTAATCACATATTAGGTGAAGAATGTGACTTGAGGAAAAGCAGTCCAAAACAAGAACTATTTTTAAAGGTCTTTTATAATATCAGATGATAATTTGGTTTCAGAAGTCCAGGAAAAGCCAAAAAAAAAAAAAAATTGAACATAACAGTAAGACCACAGAGCCCCAAGAAGGCAGGCTACTCTTAAAGGGTAATTGTTGGGAGGAGGGCAATCATTTCTCCATTTGAAGAGGAAAGCTTCAACTTAGATGATGACCCTGAAATTAGAGTATCCTATGTCACTGTTAACCCAATCAACCATGAACATTCAACCCCTACCCCCAAGAGTAAAAACTTAATTATTTCTCTGTGAGTTTCAATAGTTTCTTTGCATTCTAATAGCACGTACATGCATCAGCAGCATAAGCAAAAATGGAATATTTCCCTTTTTTTTTTTTTTTTTTTTTTTTGCCATCAACAACAGACATTTATTTTCTCACAGTTCTGGAGGCTGGAAGTTCAAGATCAAGATGCCAGCCAGCAGCATTGGTTTCCTGTGAGGACTCTCTCCTAGTCTTGCAGACAGGCACCTTCTTGCTGCCTCTTCACATGGTCTTTTCCTCTGACCCTGGCATCTCTCTTATAAGGACATGGGTGATACAGGATCAAGGAGCCACTCTAATTGCCTTAGATTAACTAAATTACTGTTTTGAAAGCCCTATCTCCCAAGTAATTTACATGGATTAGGGTCTACCCATATGACCTCATTTTACCTTAATTTCTCCATAGAGGCCCTATCTCCAAATTCATTAGATTCTATAATAACTTCCTTTAATTTTAGATAGCATGTCTCATCAAAATATACTGATAACTGCCATCTTCAGGGATTCCAGTTGCTTTATAGTTATACATAAATAACCTGGATTTCAGGTGCCCACACCTCCACTACCCCTGCCTTTGGGTGAATAAGAAAAACTTGATTCAAAACCAGTTCTACCACCCATTAAGATCCAAAGGTTGTGCTGTGATCCTGGGATTGTCCATGGCTAATGTGCTTGTGGGCTCCTCCCCACTGATGATCACACTCATGGGTGCTGCCTCTATTTCACCCCCCTTAACCAGACCGTTAATTCAGCTCCTTCGGGGATCTTCACAAAACCCCATAATGAGCTTCCTCACTTTATTTAAGAGTTGGGGCTGGTGGGGCGCCTGCGTGGCTCAGTCAGTTAAGTGTCTGACTTGGCTCAGGTCATGATCTCGAGGTTCTGGAGTTTGAACCCCCCATTGGGCTCTGTGCTGACAGTGCAGAGCCTGCTTGGGATTCTCTCTCTCTCTCTCTCTCTCTCTCTCTCTCTCTCTCTCTCTCTTTCTCTTTGTGTCTCTCTGCCCTTCCCCTGTTTGTGCACTCATGCGTGCTCTGTCTCTCTCAAAAGAAATAAACTTAAAAAAAAAAAAAAAAAAAGAGTTGGGGCTGGAGCCAGAGCCATGGAGAGGCATTCTTCTCACACCCCTCTTCTCAGCACCACCACCACTTTCCCTGACTTTCTTTTCTTTCCTCTTCCCTCTTATGATTATGACAAATGCCTCTCCTTATCACATGCAGAGCAGTTTACTAATAACTTCTCTAGCTTGATGATACCCTTGGGTCTCACCCTCTGCCCCAAATGGTTTATTAAAGTATTTCTTCACCCAAATATATTCAGAGCTCTCTCTAAGAGGAATGCTGGTGAATATGATTTTCTCTCCCTCATTATGTATGCAGAAATCAGCTCCTACTTCTGATCCAGCCCCCGTGTTCATCCTATATATCCATAACCTTGTGTTGGAGCATCCCCCTGAATGCCTTCCTGTAATGGGGTAGGACACCAGGAAGGCTGCCTGCCTGGTGCAGCTCCAGCTGGACAGGGATCAGCAACATGGTTGTGCAAAGTGATGCCACGCGCACTACAAGTCTTTATTTCAGTGAGATGCAACACTCCTCCCGTGCAAAAGCTCAGCAGTTTCCCCATGTGCAATTCTCGTTACCCGCCCCGCAAATTTGTGGCTGTAGGCAGACTCTTCAAACCTGACTCTTCCAGACTTCTGAGTTTTCTCAGCTCACAGTGTTCCTGCAGCAAGGAATTCTCTCTTGCCACAGAGAAAAAAATTCTCTGAATATTTGTGTCTCATGCAGTTCAGCAGATCACAAATGATAAACAGGCACGCTCTCTTTGTTTAAATTTTTTTTTTAACATTTATTCATTTTTGAAAGGCAGAGAGAGAGTATGAACGGGGGAGGGGCAGAGAGAGAGGGAGACACAGAAACAGAAGCGGGCTCCAGGCTCTGAGCCGTCAGCACAGAGCCCGACACGGGATTTGAACTCACGGACTGAGAGATCATGACCTGAGCCGAAGTCGGCCGCTCAACCGACTGAGCCACCCAGGCGCCTCATCTTTGAATTTGGCTTCAGAAGTGTGTCCATCAATCCAAGTGATCCTGGCTGCCAGAGACCTCAGAATTCATCAGCCTAGGACCCAATTCCTCCTGTTAAGGCTCTTGATGTTTTCCTTCTTTCATGTCCCTTCTGTCATGTTCCTTAGTCCCCAGTCCTCTTCAATTACACACTCCCATTAGGACTCAAATACCAGATGGTATCCCATTATTTGACAATAACTCCCCAAATGAGAGTAAAGATACTGTCAGTGTGAGGGCACTCAAACTGTCCAATATATTCAACTCCTGTAAGCTTTCTGCAGTGCAGGAACACCTCTTATGGAATGGACATGTGCACACAGTGAGTCCTGCAAGGATGTCACCATCCTTGTCAGAAGCCACCAAGTCCTAAGTTTCTGTTACTTTAGTCTTTGAAATAAGAGATCATAACATCAGTTTTTCCCACTCTAAGCCACTGAGTCAGCCATTTTTGGTAGTTCTCAGAACTTCTTGCCAAGAAAATACATCTACTCCCTGGCCAAGCATCCCCCTGGGTCTATTTGCAAAAAGTGTTCTATTGGGTACAATATTTGAGTACCACTGCATTTCCATTATACCTGCCTCATTATCTTACAGGAATCTGTCTGTCCTTTGTTTGGAAATGTGCTGATTGTGGAGCCTGGTAAACCTCAGGCTGAAAACAGGAGTTTATGAGCTGTCCTCCAGTTCCTGTCTGCCCTCTCCTGTGGCCACAACCCCAAAAGATCAGTCACTGAAACATGTTTTGGTGTTAACTCTGAAATTCTGCTTTTTAAGAGCATACCATAATGAAACCTTGGAAATAGCACGCAGAGTTTCACCTCGTCATACCCCTGAAGATCACATGCTCTCATTCAACTTAAAGGGACACTAATCATATTCAGCATTCAAGCAGAGAGGCTTGTAGTTGGAGATGACACTATCATTTGTACAGGATGTAAAAATGAAGGACCATGAATTTTATATCATTAACTGAAGAGCAGTAGTGTTAAACCTCTATAGTTATCTTCAGTGAATACATTTCAGAGACATCTTCACAAATGGGCCTTGTGTGCGACTGCACCAGCCTATAGATCCTAGAACAAAGGCAAGGCTCTACGCTGTTCTCTTCAAGGTGCACGGGCTAGCTCATCATTAAGTTAAAAGCTTAACTTAAATCTGAATTGCTTCCTCTGAGTAGAAATAAGACATGTGGGGATTCCGGGCTCCTGGGAGGATAGTGTGCCTGGAAGAGGGGTGTCTAGAGCCTCATGCCATGTTTCTGAACCACTGAGACAGAGGACAGGGAGGAAGCCCTGCAGCCCTGGGATGTAGGTAAGGTCTCCATACAACCTCCAGAACTCTGCACTCTAGCCTATCAGCACCCCCACCAGGACCTGGCGCCATCTTGTTCCTGATTTCATCCCCATGTCCTCCGTACGTTCTACATTTACCAGTCCCATATGTTATCCCTACACACCAAACTTGGCCCAATGTGTTGGCCCACAGAGGTAAATCACTCAACAACTCACTCTGCAATGCTACCCAGCTGACTGGTCTGCAACCCCAGGTCAGCATGGAAAGCAGCACTTCTAAGGATTTACACAGAAGATCATAAAGAACCATTTGAGTGACTTATTAGCAAAAAAAAAAAAAAAAAAAAAAAAAAAGGTAGGGTAAAGGATATGGATGGGGAAGGAATAGGCATGAACTGGAAGGAAAATTCAGCCCTGTGGTCACAAGCAACATGATGCCAGGGTCAAAGGCATCAATCAGAGAGAGTCATGATGATCCATCTTTCCTTCCATATGAGTGGGTGAGAAGACAGGGTAGGGCATTAGGGATAGAAGGACTGGGCAAGGAGTAAGTGATGCCCAAGGTTTAATAGTTTGGGAGTTCTGCTAATTATGCCAACATGCAAACTTATCACCTGAAAAATAGTAAAGCTACTTTTGAAGCGTAGAGTCACAGAATCTCCCTGGTATGCAATTTAGGGTTCCTGGGGGGAAAGGTTAGGAGTCACTAGTGGAAATAAAGCAAGGCATTAGCCAATGATGTAGCATGATGTGCACACACATTCAGCTGAAAAGGCCCTGTCTCCAGAGGTGGGGAAAGAGTGACAATACCAGTAGGAATTTTAGATACCAATGTGCCCGGGTTGGGGAAGAACCTGGGGCAAACAGGCCTTTTAAGATAGGTTTTACTTGGGAACCTTGTCTGACTTTGTGATAAGCTTCTGTAGGTATAAGGGGCTCAACTCAGGATAGTGGGGGCTTCCACTAAATTCCTATATGCCTCACAGCTCAATTGGCTCTTCGTTTCATGCTTCATTTTCTTAGTTTGGTATATATGCTTTTCTTTTCACTACTTTCTTGAGGTCGATTTTGCATACAATAGACTATGTATATTTAAAGTATACAATTTGATGTGTTCACAGAAGTTTGCAATATACATACATACACACACATGCACACAAAGTCAAGATACCAAGCGTTCCTATCATTTCCAAAGTTTCCATTTTCCACCCGAAGTTCATGTTTAGCAATGAAGAGGGCAACATGTGTTTGAAAGGAGAAAATCTGTCCCATCAGGAAGAAAAAGAAGAAGGTTGGGAATAGAGGTTTAGAGGAGGTAAACTTTATAATCCCTCAGTTTTGCCTGTAGTTTCCCCATTGTACCTGGTATTTGAACTGCACACCAGGAGTGGTGGGGGGTGGCAATGAATGCAGAGAAAACTTTGAACACTGACATACTTCATTGTTACTTTCCATGATTTAATGAAGGTTTTTGTGTAAATTCTTTTGTTTTACACAGCCAACTTTATTACAAAGAAGCTTTGTTTTCCAGACTTTACAATTCAAAGACAAAATTAATCACACCTTTTGGAAGGGAGTTTGCTTGTTCAAACTGCAGATACCAGCCAGAATGTATAGTAATGAACAAAAAAATACCCCAGAGGAAATTGACTTTGATGGCCTAAATGATTAACATGATAGTAAATGCCATGTCTATTCTCCAAAAAAGTAAGTTCTATTTATTGAGCCTACTGTGTGCTTAGATTTTTATATATCTGACATTCTTTATTCTTTATAAAAACCCTATAAGGTAAGCTTTATTTTCCCCACCTTGAGAGGTGGGGAAATGTAGACTCAGAAAGTTTCCATAATTTCTTCAATCCCACAGAGCTAGTTAAATGAGGGATCAGGTCTATCAGGCTTTCCAGACTGGGATTGTCCCATTACCATGCTGCATTTGTGTCTCCTCCAAGATTAGGAAGGATATGGTTGACAATCTCACCAACCACACCTGTCCAAGTCAGAGTAAACAGCTGTAAACATAGAAAGATTATGGAGAGACAATTGATTCAAAACCCGCAGCGAATATTTATTAACTGTGTAACCATGGCAATATATCACCCCTCCATTTTCTTATCTATAAGTCAGGGGGGTAGCTTTTTGAAAAGCAATTTTGCAGTATGTGTCAAGAGCCTTATACTTTGTGAAAAACTGCAATACTATTTATTATAGCAATTGGAAACACCTTAAATATCTGACAACAGGGCATCATTAAGTAAACTGTAACATTGTTTCAGTGGAATGAGGTGCAGCTGTTAAAAGTAGTGTTTATAAAGTGATTTTTTGGGGAGAATTTATAGAAATGTTTTAATGATAAGTGAGAGAAAAATCTTATTTCAGAATTCTGTTATATCCACAAGAACTAAGCAAGGAAAAAGAAAGGAAGTATTTCAAAATGTTAACAGTCATTGCTTCTCTGCAGTGTCATTTTCCATTTTCTTTATGCATCTCATTCCTTAAAAATTTTTTTACACATGTGAACTATAATCCGGAAAAAAGCGTTCAAAAATAATAGAGTTAAGTGACTCTGAAAGGACCTTAAGATCCAAATTTCTGTCATTATGCGTGGTTTTAACCAACAGTACGTCACTGAGAAACACAGTACTTCCGGAAAGTGGAGATCCTGACACCTTGGTCAGGATCTGCCACCTGCTTCTCAATTCTCAAAGAAAAAAGAGCAATGCTGAGTTGTCCCCCATGATCTGTACAAATCAGCCAACCAGGAGACGCACCAGGGAGAGGGTGGACTTCTCAGACAGAACTGCTGACACAGTTAGCAGTTTGAAGTCCATTTCCTTGTGCGTGTTGTTCCTGAAGCACTCTGGGCTTCTGTTTTGATCTATGAAGGAAGGATAATGCTGTCCACCCCACAGGACAGCTGTGGGATTAGACATGACATATGTAAAGCTGCTTAATGTTTGTCACATAGTTGGGGTTCAATAAATGGTAGCCATTATGATTTTCTTGGCAATTTTGAATGAATTTCCTATTCTTTATTTATGTCTGTTTATCCCTCCTCTAATTATATACCTTATTACTTATTTTGTTCCTTAGGATGAGGCTAATTCTCAGTATCTCTACAGGTAAAAAAATTGTACACGTGCACACAAATACATACTCTAGATAGATATAGATAGATACATAGATAGATGTACACACACACACACACACACACACACACACACACACTGTGCTAACATTTTAGTTTTCTCAACTGGCCAAATAGCTACAAATAGATAAATACAAGTAATTCACCTCAGAAACTTCTCCATACACAAAAGCAGACATTTACAGTTGAATTTGGGAATGATGGTTTTCATGAGCTGCAAAGATTCCTCATTTCATAAGAACCCACTCTATAAATACATTATAGTAAGCTCCTTACATAGATTTAAAATCATATTTGTTTTGCACAAAATTTAGAAATGATATCTGCTATATAACAAATAATGCACTTCTAAATTTTTCTCAAAATGATCTTGGGAAGATGATAGCGACTGCAGATTCTGTGCCCAGTTAATACTTTGGAAACTAAAATTGGAAAATTGTGACTTACCTATAATAATGCATCAAGTGTATAATAAGTGAAGGCATTTTGAGTTTCATGTTCCTTGCCAAAGTCCTGTCTGAACAAGAAGAGAAAATTTACAGTAATTCCGAGTGAACAGAGATGTCATAGGGTCCCTAAAAGAGCACCTTACCTATAGCAGGCACTCGGCAATTGTGCTATATTGAATTTGATTAGAGAATATTGAGAGGGAGAAGGAAACATCCTCCACCTTGAATTTTCCATAGAGCTAATCCTGGATCCCTTTCTCAGCAAACTTGTTCAGAGGTCTGCTCTGTTTTCTCAGGGGTCTCCCTTTCATGTTAAAGGTATTTTCTTCTTGTGGGAAAGTAAATAAAGGGAAACCTTGTCTTTAATTTTCTTTGCCATTTTTCACCTAAGGAAATCCTTCTTTCCCATTTAAAATACACAGATTGGACACTGAACCCTCAGAATTCTTACCCAGGGGCACTTTAATGGAGGAGCATGTTTCTTGGATCAACAATAATCTTTTGAGGCACAGTCATTAATATACTTGCTTTGTAGATGGGGATATTTAAGCAGAATAAAGTATGACTTGTTCAAGGTGATTGGTGGCAGAAGTAGGCTCTCTTTTCCTTACAGTATTAACTTCTAAATGAAAAGGGGCACATGAAATTATCCTCCCATTGTCTTTGTCTTTGAATAATCCTCTATTGCACCCAGCATTCAATCCTAGAGCCCATCTATTCGGGCTTAACCCACCTATGTCCAGAAGCTCTATTACACAGCATAGCTTCCTCTGATAAGCTATTTCCTAAGAAACTCTCCTTAATTATGGGATCCTCTCCACGCCCTGAAACATCTTTTCCCTGGTAACACAGGTCTGGGATGTCAGTTATCAGAATTCATTTTCCTTCTCCTATACTATTAATGCAGACTCCCCTCAAGAGCCCATCCCACTTCAAAACCACCTCCCTCCTTCAGAGAAGCAAGCATGTTGACTAGGACTCTCTCTTGACTAGGACCCTTCTTTTTTTGGACCCACAGCTTAAAGCCAAGCAGCTGACTTACAGTCTGTATTCAGTTACTCTTTGTCAAAGATATGAATGATGGTTTTCAGAAAGGTAACTCTTATTTGCCTACTAAAGTTATTATGTTTAATTAATTAGAATGGCTACAGTATGCACATAGTACAAAATTCAAACATTACAAGTTGCAGAACGTGAAAAAGAAAGTCTCGTGTCCATCACAGTTCCTCATTTCCTCTCCCAACAGTTAACAGACTTTTCTATATCTTTCCAGAGATATTCTATGTATATTTTATTTTTAACCTCAAACTATATTTTGAACAATTGTTTAATAACAGTGCTAATATTGAATATGGTAAAGATATATATGCTTTTAAAAATAGCTTTTATGTGTATCTCACTTGATATCATAACCTCATGAAGTATAACAAATAGAGCAAGATAGATCTCATTTTAAAAATATGGACATTAAAGCTAAAAATAGTCTCAAAGGAGTTCATAGTCCAACAGCAGTTCACTAGATACATCAGGACTGTCATTCGGTTCCATTTCAGAATGATTTCTCCAACGCCTTTTATTTTCCCAATAAAATGTTTTCATATGATACGTTTGCACACAATTCATATCAATCTTGCCAATCCTGCAGTGCCTTGTCAGAATCAGAACCTAATTTCAGAATACTACCTTCTTAATTATCTTTCTATTTCCTTCTGCTGATGTGTTAAATTAATAGTCACATCTAGAATTACTATTCTTTGATTTGTAGGTTTACTGGGGTAGCACCATTGCAAGACTTTCTTTAATTTAAATAAAATAGTCAGATGCTCCTGCAATGTCACAGTCTCTTATTCTAGCTGGGTTCTCCAGGCTGATGAAATGCTTCTCTAAGTCCTACTCAGCCCAACCCTTTCTCCTAGTAACAGATATTCTAAATCTTCACCACTCTCACTTCCTTTTTTTAAATATAAATTTTTATTTAAATTCCAGTTAACATACAGTGTTTTATTAGTTTCAGATGTACAATTTAGTGATTCATCACTTACATACAAGTGCCCTCCTTAATCCCCATCACCTATTTAACCCATTCCCTCCCCCCCCCCCAGGTCTCCTCTGGTAACCATCAGTTTGTTCTCTATAGTTAAGAGTCTGTTTCTTGGTTTTTCTCTTTCTTTTTTCCCCCCATGATCATTTGTTTTGTTTCTTAAATTCTACACATGAGTGAGATAACAATGGTATTTGTATTTCTCCGATTGACTTATTCTGCTTAGAATAATACTCTTAGTTCCATCCACATTGTTGCCAATGGCAAGGTTTTATTCTTTTTGATGGCTGAGTAATATTCCATTATATATATTCCAGTATAAATTCCGTTATATGTGTGTGTGTGTGTGTGTGTGTGTGTGCCCACACACACACACACACACACACACACACACACACCACATCTTCTTTATCCATTCATCGGTCGATGGACATTTGGGCTCTTTCCATAATTGGCTATAGTAGATAATACTGTCATAAACATCAGGGTGCATGTATCCCTTCGAATTAGTATTTTTTGTATTCTTTGGGTAAACACCTAGTAGTACAATTGCTGGATCATAGAGTAGTTCTATTTTTAACTTTTTGAGGAACTTCCATACTGTTCTCCAGAGTGGCTCCACCAGTTTGCATCCCCACCAGCAGTGTAAGAGGGCTTCCCTTTCTCTGCATCCTCACCAACACCTGTTTTTTCTTAATTTTAGCCATTCTGACAGGTGTGAGTTGATATCTCATTGTAGTTTGGATTTGTAGTTCCTTGATGATGATTGCTGTCGAGCATCTTTTCATGTGTCTGTTGGCCATCCGTGTATCTTCTTTGGAAAAAAGATGTCCATTCATGTGTTCTGTGCATTTTTAAGTGAATTATTTGGTTTTGAGGTGTTGAGTTTTGTAAGTTCTTTATATATTTTGGATACTAAGCCTTTATCAGATATGGCATTCACTCTCACTTCCTAATCCACCATCTTATCCTCACTGCAAACAAGCCAGCCACTTTGTTCATGAAAGGAAGTGCTTCAACTTCCTCCCTGCCTTAACCTGTTCTTCTTTCTCAAATCTAGCTGTGCCTCCTGCGTCCAAATTCATGACTGCTCTCTGTGCCTTGTATTCTATTTCTTCCTGACTTTTTAAGGACCTCTGGTTCTCAGAAATACCTTATCTTGCCTGGGTCCTCGACTTCCCTTTTTTCTCTTCTGGCTGTCCTTCTCTTCACCTGGCACCTTTCCTTGTGTGTGCTCAAGCCTCCCAGCCCTGCCTCCCTTCACCCTACATTGCTGTGAACTGTGACCACTAAGCTGGGAAAGAATAGTCACTCCGGGTTTTCCAGCTGACAATCTGCGCAGCCCTTCCCACCTCCTCTGAAGGCTCTTCTTCGGGGAGTTTATTTCTCCAGCTTCTCACCATACAT
Source organism: Panthera onca (assembly GCF_046562875.1). NCBI lineage: Eukaryota > Metazoa > Chordata > Mammalia > Carnivora > Felidae > Panthera > Panthera onca. Next base: position 46,917,400 of record NC_138351.1, on the reverse strand, counting down.
CCCAGTGAATTATTTTCAGTGTTCTTGAACTTCTATGCCTTTTCACATGCTCTCACCTTTGCTTGGAACATCTTGCTCCTCCTTTTACGTCTTTAAGCTCTTGCGCCATTCTCCAAAGCCAGAGTCAGCTTTCAGCATCCGTGCAGCCTGGGCCTGAGCCACCAGAAGTTTTTTTCCTTTTTCACTTTCCTGTGTCATCCTCTGCTTCCTTTTGCTTCCACACACATTACATGCAATGCCACATTTAATACCTACAGCAGCTCCTTGAGGCATCTGTATCTCACTTAAACAGATGAGAAAACAGACCCAGATGCATTAAGTAACTTTGTTCAAAGTTATAGGAGCATTAAATGAAAAGTACAGGTTTGAACCCAGGCAGTCCTACTCTAGAACCATTATGTTTAAACACCCCCCCCCACCTCCATGCTCCACCATTAGCCTCTTAAGTTTGTCAAATGAATGAACAAGTCTTTTTCTTTTTGTTTTTTTTTTTTTAACATTTATTCATTTTTGAGAGACAGAGAAAGACAGAGCATGAGTTGGGGAGGGGCAGAGAGAGGGAGACACAGAATTTGAAGTAGGCTTCAGGCTCTGAGCTGTCAGCACAGAGCCTAATGCGGGGCTTGAACCCATGAACCCGTGAGATCATGACCAGAGCCAAAGTTGGACACTTAACCGACTGAGCCACCCAGGCACCCCATGAGTCTTTTTCTTAAAAAATTGATCAAAATTAAACAAGTTTAAATTTCATAGCATAGATTTTCAAAACTGCCAAGGCAACACAGACCTAAATAAGGCCATGATATTCTCAAGGAAGAAGAAAAGTAAGTTTGGGAATGATAATAACAATATGTAGCAGCACCTGGATGGCTCAGTGGGCTAAATGTCTGATTCTTGATTTCGGCTCAGGTCATGATCTCACTGTTGGTGAGTTCAAGCCCCACATGGGGCTCTTCACTGTCAGCATGGAGCCTGCTTGGGATTCTCTCTCTCCCTCTCTCTCTCTGCCCCTCTGCTGCTCCCTCACTCTCAAAATAAATAATCTTTAAAAAAAGATAATATGTAATAAGTTTAGGATTAAAAAAGCTCTTTGGTGTGTATCATCTCATTTTATCAACTTATGAAATATATTACAATTCCATTTTACACGTGGGCTGAGGCTGGAACAACCAGCACCAGGTTACATTTTATGTCTTCTGAAGTACTGGCCTTCAGGTATTTACTGATATGGAAGAGTAAATTGGGAGTATGTAGGCTCTTTAAAAGAAAAACTAGGAGAGTTTTACACTATTATTAACTACTTACTTATGCAAGATTTCTAATGGAGTAGGGGATCAATTTCTAGAACAAAAGGGCCACACCCAGGGATGCCATAATCTTTTGGGAGCTCCACTGCAAGTGTCAGAGTTAGGATATACCTGTCTAAAAAAAGTCAACCTCCATGTCTGTTTACAATTCATCAGTGGATGTTTTAATATGGTTCCTTTACCCATTTCCTTAAACAACAGTCCAGTATATTGCATGAGTTTAATGAGTTCTTTTTAAAACTTTTTTTAATGTTTATTTAGTTTTGAGAGAAAGAGAGAGAGAGAGAGAGAGAGAGACAGACATAGCTCGGGTGGGGTAGGACCAGAGAGAGAGGGAGATACAGATACAATCTGAAACAGGCTCCAGGCTCTGAGCTGTCAGCACAGAACCCGATGTGGGGCTTGAACTTAAGAATGGCGAGATCATGACCTGAGCCAAAGTTAGACACTTAACCAACTGAGCTACCCAGGAGTCCTTTAATGAGTTTGATGTAGGAATCCATAGGTGAGTTTCAGAAGAATTTCTGAATTCCCTGAAAGTTATATTCAGAAATACATGTGCAAATGAACTCACTAGTTTATATTTTTAAGTTTATTTATTTATTTTGAGACACACAGAGAGAGCATGAGTGGGGTGGGGGCAGAGAGAGAGGGAGAATTTTAGGCAGGCTCCACAGAGTCAGCGCAGAACCCAATGTGGGGCTAGAACTCACAAGACTGTAAGATCATGACCTGAGCCAACATCAAGAATCAGACGCTTAAGTGACTGAGCCACCCAGTCGCCCCATGAACACACTAGTTTAAAAAAGTATTGCATACTTTTTTATTTTATTTTATTTTATTTTATTTTATTTTATTTTCCTTTTATTTATTTTTGAGAGAGAGAGCAAGTAGGGAAAAGGCAGAAAGAGAGGGGGACACAGAATCCAAAGCAGGCTCCACGCTCTGAACTGTCAGCACAGAGCCCGATGCGGGGCTCGAAGCCACAAACCGTGAGATCATGACCTGAGCTGAAGTCAGACACTTAACCAACTGAGCCACCCAGGCGCCCCGCATACTTTATTTTTTGAGGAGAGGGTCTATAGCCTTCAACAGATTCTCAAAGGCCTACTTCCCCTGTGCCAAGATTAAGAAGCATTTTTTTTTTGGTGATGGAAGCTAATTTTGATACTGGTGTAACAGCCAGATACATTATAAGGGAAATCTGTTCCTCATTCCCATTACCACAACTACTATTTTCCCCTTCCCTATCATACAATACCTTCAGTCACATTAAAAGAATTTTATGTCCTTTTTTTGTTTTGTTTTTTAGAACTTTATGTTCTTAGCCACAGTTTGAATTTTCCACACCAATATTACTGAGATAATTGATAGGTGCCTAGAAGAAAATATAGAAAGCACAGTAATGCATTTTTATAACAGATTTTAACATTCCATAAGTGTTTTAACTGGCATCATTTTATTTTTTTAAGTAATCTCTAAGCCCAATGTGGGACTCAAACTCATGACCCAGAGATCAATACTCACATACTCTACTGTCTGAACCAGCCAGATGCTCCTTAATTGGCGTTCATATTTTGCCTGAGCTAACAGAAACTGAAAGTATTCTGGGAGCTTCAGGAAAAGTCACCTACGGATTGAAACATAAGTAGAACTGGATTCAAGTAGAGCTGGATTATCTATTAGGGATATTAAGCATGTGCTTTAAGGCATCAGCAAAGCCTGAGCAATCTTTTAAAAATAATATATATTGCAAAATATATTAGCCACAGGAAAAAGTAACAACCACAGGTAAAATGAGAACCTCACTGGATTTTCTTTTGCTTGCTATATTCTCAGTTGTTTAACTGTTTATTAAATTTGTGGGTGGTGGAGGGTATCCATTATCTTTTCAGTGAGTAAGGTCTGCTTGGCCTTCCCTTTTATATAATATTGATAATTCTATCCAAAGCATTTTAGTCTCTGTGCCTCACAACAAGATTGTAAAAGAATCCTCAAAATGGAAAATTTAAGAGCTAAGGTATTATTAGCTTAAGATGTGCTGCACTGTTCTAAATGCTTATATGTTCAGCAATTCATTTAAAACTCACAACAGCCTTATGAAGTAGGGACTACTCTTAGCCTCCCATTTATAACTAGGATAATTGTAAGGTTTTTTTTTTCTAGTAGGAAGGAGGGGCGGGGGCGGGAGAGGAGCGGCCCCAGGACATTGCGTGACCCTGGTCTCTGAATCACTAAGCAACTCTGCTTCTAGAGCTCTGAGCACTTTTTAAGGTCTAGGAGTAATTATTTATTTAGAACAGAGTCTAGCAGCCCAATGACTCCCTTGCCAGTTTCCTATCTGCTTGTTGGCAGAAATCTCCATCATCCCTATTAAATAGACCTCATCTTCTCGGAGCCAACCCTTATTCAAGGCACTAGTACCGGGCATTGCACAAGTCTTGGAAAAAAGGATTTGCTGTCGACATCCATTTTACACGTGTTACGTAGTGAGGACAGGCTGCTGGCCGGGCGGCCGACTCTCCGAAATGAATGTTTGAGCTAGGATTTCTGGCATAATGGGCCCAGCACGCAAAAACCAGGTGTTGAGTGGTGAAGGGGGAAGAGTCATCTAAAACTAGGAAGCCTCCGGCAGCCTGGGGAGGGGGCCGGATACAGTTAAACCGGGTCCGACTAGGCTAGGGTCATGATCTCACAGTTCGTGGGTTCGAGCCTCCTTCGGATTCTGTATCTCCCTCTTTCTCTGCCCCTCCCCCCCTCAAAAATAAACAAACATTTTTTTAAACTTAAAAAAAATTAAAGTAGGTAAGCCACGCAGTGCTACCAGTGATACCAATGCTGGGCAGGGCTCCTACTGCCAGAAGAGTTAGATGTTTCTTCTGATTAAAAGAGGAAGCAGTACTTTGCCTAAGACATCAAACACCCTGGTTCGAACTTGGCAGTTAGGAATCCTGTGCGGCTTTCAAATGCGAGGTAGTAGTACAGGGGAGGAAGGGAAACAGGGGAGAAGCACCGCTTTAATCGCGGGAACTCGCTCGGAGACCGCGTGCCTCCGCTGGGGGCGGGGGGAGTGCAGCACCGAGAGGAGGGCGGGCGGGGGACGCGGGGGCGGGGGGTAGCAGGGGAGGAGCCCCGGGCTCCCTCTCCCCCAGGGCCGCGTCCCGCTCCTAGCGCCCGTCCCCCCGGCCAGCCGCAGACCCCTTGACAGCAGAGGCCCCGCGCGGGGCGACTCCACCGGGTGTCACATTCGCAGCGAGTTAAGGGCGGACGGCGCTCCCCGGGAGAGAGACTCCTGCAGGAGGAGGGGAAGGGCAGAGTCTGGGGGCCGCTTCCGCCGGCCGGGGAGGAGAGAGGAGGGGCGGGCTGATCACGAGAGGCCGGGGCGGGCCGCTGGCGACCGACAGCCCCAGAAGAAGGGAGGGAACGGGACAGCGAGCGCTGGAGAGCAGCATGGAGCCCTTGGCCGACAGGCTCGCGACCGCGGCTGCACGGGGTCGGGCCGAAGAGGTGCGGGCGCTGCTCGCGGCGGGGGCGCAGCCCAATGCGCCGAACCGCCTCGGTCGGAGCCCGATTCAGGTGGGTGAGCCGGCCTGCCAGCCGCGGGAGAAGGGGGTGGCGGGCGCCTTTGGAGCACAAGGTTTGCAAGAGAGTTGGTACCGGTGAGCGTTGCGATTCTCGGGTAAGGGGAGACTTCCTGGTGAGTTCTCTGGTGGAGTTTGGAGCGGGAGCCCCCCCTCGTCCAAGTCCTGGGGGCTTAGGAAGCCGCGGGAGGAATGAGGAGACCTTTGGGGTGCAGATCTGTATAATGTGGGGAAGATCCGGGCGGGGGGAGCCTATTTGTGTTAATATAGTCCGAGGTATGTTCTCTATCAGATATACAGTTACGAACGCTTGGGGGTAAAAGCAAGATTTTTAAGAAATGTAAAGTTTGTTGGGCCCACTTAGCTCGGAATTCACAGACACCTGAAGGGAGCTGACCATCTTCCTTGCTGGGGGGGGGGGGGGTTGCAGTGGAAACTTTCTGCTGTTTTTGTTGAATAAATATCAGCTGAAATTATTCAGAAGCAACTATATATTGTGTTTATTTTTTATTTTAACCGAATAAAGAAAATATATGCTTGTTGTAAGAATTTAGAAAATACAGACATATATGAAGAAAAACGTTAGTGTGACCTTGCCTGAAATGTTGTCAATTTACTCTTTTGCGGGTATCTCCTATTTTGTTATTTTTAACTTTATTTGTTATAGATTAACTTATTTGGGACAGACTTTTAAATTCCTCATTGTTCAAAAAGGTTGTTTCTCCCCTTCTCCAGTTTGGGGGGGGGGGTGGGGCGGGGGGAAGAGGTATTTGTCGTTTTTGTTTGCCTTCACTAACTTCCTAAATCCAGGCTAAAACAAAACGAAACAAAACAAAAAAACGATTTCTTCCTGGCAGTCACCCACCCTAGTTTTATTTCCAGTGTCGACAGTGATTTCTAATTCTGAAAAATAAATGTATATGAAAGAAAGGTTCGCACAAACTCCAGCGAAACGAGACAAAGGAAAGTAACTGTACTTGCAATTTCACAGATTTCATGAGTCCATCTTCCTTTCTTGAAACTATGCTACGTCGAACAAATTTTACACATTTTAAAATCCAGATATAAAAATAGGGGCGCCTGGGAGGCTCAGTCGGTTAAGCCTCCTCTCGATTTTGGCTCAGGTCATAATCTCAGAGCTCTTGAGTTGAGCCCTGCATCCGGAGCCTGGACCCTACTTCCAATTCTGTGTCTCCCTCTCTCTCTGCCCCTACCCCGTGCTCTCTCTCTCTCTCTCTCAAAAATAAATAACATTAAAAATCTTTTAATAAAAATAAAATAAAATACAGATATGAAAGTAAAACCAAAATGCCTTAAAACTTGAGATTATTTGGGATTTGTAGTGTGGAGAGATTTTGTGAGTAGAGAGGTTTTGTGATAGAAGAAAAGCATGAGTCCTTTAAAAATAATGCATGCATGATTCCTAATTTGATATCTCGAAAATTTTACCTGAAGACTGAATTGGCCTTGAAGTTCTGGAACATGTTAGAAGAGACTTCATTTGTTTAAATACTAAAAGAAAAAAATAATTGGATAGTTAGTTTTAGCAATTTTTTAAATAGGGAGGCTAAAAACATAGAGAAAAGGGGGCATGATTTTGGTTTAGAACCCTAACCAAACTTGTGTTTAATATAAAACTATTTCGTTTATAGAAAATTTTAACTACTTCATGGAACTCCATGTCTTATCAAATGGATTTAACACTCTACAAATATTCATTTAATTGATTCTTTTTCTTTTTGCTTTGGATTGCTATATTTAAATGTTAGGTTTCCTTTCATACTTTAACATGATGAAAACACTTAAAAGCAATTAAATGATGAAGCACTTCATTGGATAAACAGAACGTTTCATCTGTTATATTTTCACTTGCATCATATACAGACATGGAGGTTGATGTCTTCTAAGAACAGGTTTTAGACATGTGTTTCCTAGCTCTGGCACTTGCACTAGAGCTCCCAAAAGATTCTGGCATACTTGGGTGTGGCCCCGTTGTTCTGGTAGTTGACCCTATAATCTATTAGAAGTCTTGTGTAAATAAGCAGTTAACAGTGTGAGAGCTTTTCCAGTTTTTCTTCTAAAAACAGTGCATTGTTCTAATGCACTGCAAGGTTTTTTTTTTTTCTTTTTGTAGCTGTAATTTGATTCACTTACATATTCTCTCTTTTTCCAAATCAGTTTCACTTTCTCTAGGACAAGAATTAACCACCACACTAGAACTTATTATGGTTCCTTGGTCTAGAGAAATTAAATAATTCATGTTTAATACACAATGTAACTAAAAATAAGTAATTCCTCCTTATAAGCCACTGTTGTCTAGCTAATATAATCAAATAATGGTTACCCTAAAAAATAATTATCTATCACTGCCATCCACCATGCAACACTCAAATTATAAGGTTGCTGTGATTGTGGATACTATTTAAAAATTCCTCTTTGGTGATGACTTTGTTTCAAAGATGATTTATGAAGCAAATGACGGGAGCACCTCCTATTTAATGAACTCTCAGAGTGTAAACTTGGAAAGTTGCTTAGTTTCCTATTTCTGCTATAACAAATTGCCACAAATTTAGTGGCTCAAACTAACATAAATTTATTATCTTCTAATTCTGGATATCTAAATGGATATCTAGATATCTAGATATCTAAAATGGATCCACAGGGCTGCATTCCTTTTGGAAGTTCCAGGGGGAGAATCCAGGGGGAGAAGTTGCCTTTTGCAACTTCTAATGACCATCAACATTCCTTGGCTCATGGCCCCTGCATCTTTTCTCTGACCTCCATTCTTAGATCTTTTCTCTGTGACCTTCTTTAAAGGAAACTTATGATTACCTTGGGCCCATCCTGGCAATCCAGGTTAATCTCCCTCAAGATTCTTAACTTAATCACATCTGGAAAGTCTCTTGCCATGTCAGGTAATATATTCACAGCTTTCAAGTGGACATCTTTGGGAGGCATTATTTAGCTTATCACAGGAAGGAATTTGGGGGCTGGTTAGGCAAGCCTCATTTTATACTTAAAGAAAGTGAATTTCAATATTCCGGGAGGCTTAAGTATAGATTAAAAGTTTTATAAGAATTAAAGGTTAGTTGTTTTCATTTTAGCTTTCTAACGATTATCTGTACTTGGATATACAGCAGAAAAGCATATAAAATCTCTGGGCCTTATATAACTGTACCAAAACGAGGGGGGAAATACAAGAGATCAGGCTGTTGTTAAGCCAGTTTTGTCCCTCACCATTTTGCTGTTGTCTGTGCATCTGGCAGTGTTGTGTGTGTGGCTGGAAACCCACAGAAGTTTGGAGAATATAATGGAATTCAATGTGTACAGAAGATGGAATGAGTATACTGGAGAACTAGCTAAGAGAGTTGGTAACTGAATGCAAATAGAGAGTAACTAGACACCAGTTGCTTGTACCGGAGTCTGCGCGGGGAGGAGGCTTCACAAAGAGTTTCTCTAAATGAATCTTGCCCCTTCCACCTGTCACCGCCCTGACCACTCTGCTCTCTCCGGCAGGTCATGATGATGGGCAGCGCCCGCGTGGCCGAGCTGCTGCTGCTCCACGGCGCGGACCCCAACTGCGCGGATCCCGCCACCCTCACCCGACCTGTGCACGACGCCGCCCGGGAGGGGTTCCTGGACACGCTGGTGGTGCTGCACCGAGCCGGGGCGCGGCTGGATGTGCGCGATGCCTGGGGCCGCCTGCCCGTGGACCTGGCTGAGGAGCGGGGCCACCGCGACATAGTCCGGTACCTGCGCGCAGCCACGGGGGGCACCGGAAGTGGTAGCCACACCAGTACAGACGGTGCAGAAGGTGTCGCAGGTGAGGTGGAAGATTTGAGTTGGACCCCGAAGAGCTTCAGCATTCCACTGCACTCCTTTTTCAGAAAAGAAAGCTGGCGCCGGGAGAGCAGGATCTTGGGTCCCTTGTCAGCTCTCACACTGCCATCCTGTATAACAACCCCAAGAGTCCAGTCTCGCTGCCTGGCCAGGGCTATGGACAGGCAATAGCCTAGAAGGATTTCTGCACTTTAAAACCCATCCCATAAACCGTGCCCCTATCCTCCGCCCCAAATACTCACCCTCCCCACAGCTCAAGGACTTGACTAAGGAGCATTGATGACTCAGGAGGCTAGAGGTCTAGTAGCCCCAGTTCCTCCAAACTAGCTGGCAACCGCATCCATTCAACTGCTCTGTGTCCACATTAGCATGGGTAGCTGGACCAGCCCTGCTATTTCTACAACCATTTGCACGTGGCATCATCTGACAGAAATCTATCACTCCCAGCTCTATTGCAAAATTCAACTAAATCTGACCCTCAGCTCTGTGAGGTGTTGTTTTCCAGAGCTGTCCAAGGGAGAGTGACCTCTCCAACCCTGGCAGTCTGCGTACGGGGATTTGCTGCACTCTCTGAGAAACAGAGACCCTCTCTTAAGCTTTTCTTTCTCAAGCCTTTTTTTCTTTGTGAGAGAGATCACTGAGAGGGAGATGGCTATATGGTCCACCTTGCCTTCTCCTACAACCACAAGCCTTCTCTCGTGGCCCTGTTTCTCCACCTCCACTCCAGCCTGCCTGAAGTACCAATTTTCCTGATTTTTTTTTCCTGAAGGGAGAACCATTATATATACATGACATTAACACGATTATTTAAGGTAAACCATGACTTTGAAGATACTGAGATCTACTCTATTTTGGCTCAGAATTGGGGCACTAGGCCCTCTGGGCCTTAGGGGAACCTAGGAGGACAGAGAGGAGAGGCTCCCTCTGGGTCCTAGACCGGTGATGCAGCGAGTGATGTGCCTTTGACAAGAAGCAAGAAGATCTCTTTTAGTCTGCCCACCCTCTCCTCCCATTGAAGCTTGTATCCGGACACAGCGTAGGACGAGGGTCCAATCATAGGGCTGCTGAGCGGCACCGAAGAGAAGGATTAGGTGATTGAATCGAGTCACAAATACATATTGTAACCCTTTATAAGCAAAACTAAGAGATTTGACCAAGCACACAAGTCCCTCCCTCTCTCCCTGCCTCCCTTCTCTTTATCCTACTACACGACCTCCATTTTAGATGGGGCACAAAAATGAACGAGACAAAACAGGAGACTTGCCCTCATAGAGCTTATATTCTGGGAAACAGACTTTAAACAATATATTTTCAGAGTTAGTTTGTAAAACCAATTTAGTTGTAAATAGGGAGACAGGATTAGAGTGCTCAGGGAGCCTGATGAGAAGAGATTAGCCACTGGAGGCAGAGACACATTCAAGTCGCAAAGACTGTGGCAGGAATGAATGTGGCGGGTTAGGAGGACAGACAGGCGGGCACTGGAGCGCGCACACAAGGAGATCAGGGAGGAGGGCAAAGGCCAGATAATGTACCAGCTTGTAGGTCAAAGAAAGGATGTTGGGTCGAAACGTGGATTTTGAGAAACTTTAGGATGCCATTAGTGGGTTTGGGAGAGGGAGCCTAGGGAGAAAGAGGACAGGGCTGGAACTGAAGTTTCTAGATTGCCCAGCCGCTCCTAAGCCTCAGATGCCCTCTGCTTACCCGTGTTCGCCGAATAGCCTGCAGACGCGCCAAGAGCAAGGCGGTATTTTCACGCCCTGCGCTAGGCGCTGTGCGCGGCACGGCCGCAGCACGCGTTATATACCGGGATTTTCCTGTTGCAAGCCTGCGAGGCGGAGTGACCGCGCGCTCTCTGCCCTCGCCTGGCGGGCCCGGAGCTGCTGGCGAGCCCGAGCAGCCAGCCGCGCAGTGGACGCGATGCGATATCAGAGAGGCTGAGGAGCGTACCTGCTGGCAGGGTCTAGCCTTGGTGGACAGACCCTGTGCCGAGGGTTGGTGGATATTGAGAGGAGGTGTACATGCCAGGGAAGCCGTTTGAGAATCTTGTCCATAAATGTCTGAATATTAGGTGGGAGATTACGAGAGAGGAGGGATCGGTCGCGCATTCTTGACTTCTGGTTTCTAATGTCTTTTTCTCTTTCTACCGCCTGCAGACAGCCGGACTTAAAGAATCATTGAGATCTGAAGACCCCTCAATATGGTTTTGATCTTCCGTCACCCAAGAGAAATAACCCCATCCCACCCAGCTCTTCCCTGCTTTCTTAGTTGCCATATATCAAATAGCGCTTTTTAAATCTGCCTTCCCCTTCCCCTAAATTTACATTTGTATTTCCATTTATACATTGTTATAAAAGCTAAAAAGCAACACTGTTTCTGCCTTTTTATTACTGGGTTAGAGTTTTCTGGAGCAAGTTCTTAGGCCCTGAAAACACATCTATGTGGGCACTTCCTCTTTCCAGCCTGGCACCTCAAAGGGCACTGTTGTTTTTACAGACACTTGTGAACTAAAGATACCAAACTTAAACGGGTTACATGGCCTTTCCTGTGTCCAGCAGCCATTAAGTGGCAGTGCCAAAGCTCACTTTTTAAAAAGTGTTCTTTTGTTTACTCATTTATTCAGTCAACATTTACTGAGTACCTATTATGGCATCTTGCCATGGGCATGGGAAATGGAGACAGATATCAATTAATGAACCCACAAACGCATGACTAGAAATTTTTATGCCGATTTTATTGACTAGAAGGTAGTATTGTTTCCAAAAGATAAATGTACACTGCAGTAAGAGTATATAGCATGGATTGTAAGACATCTGAATTTCAGATGATAAAATGTCAAGAACTGGGTCTTAAGATCAATGAAATGGGATAAAAAAGTGATGAACAGAAACTCCAGGGAGACCTCAGATTGACAGACTCACGGCTGGCCTTCCCCTACTTACCTGGCTGCAGGAGTTGAGCCCCTCAAGGTTTGGGGCATTTTGCCCAAATCTTCAAAGCAAGCGTGTGACTGAGCCAGCAAAGTGTGGTCTACAACCACAGAGCCTGGTTCTGCAGTCTGCTGGGGGCCTGACTGAGCTGCCCCCAACCATGCCCAGCGCAGCTTCCTGAAACCCTCCCACAGTGGTTCCAGAGGGCTGTGAAGTAGCTACTGACCGTCACTCAAACCAAAAGCAGCTCCAGCTTCTCTGCCATGGCAGAAGGAGGAATGTGGCTTCAACTTCAGCAGACGCCAGGAGGCCATGCTGCCTCCTCTGCAGTAGAGGTATCATACCTTCATTACTTATTTTTTTGAGGTGCAATTCATATAAAATTAATAATTTTATGTGTATTTTATTTTAATGTTTATTTGAGAGAAAGAAAAAGGGCATGCACTGAAGAGAGAAAGGAGAGAAGCAGAGAGAGAGAGAGAGGATCCCAAACAGGCTCCATACTGAGTGTGGGGCTCCACATGGGCCTGTATCCCACCACCTCCAGATCAGGACCTGAGCTGACATCAAGAGTTGGATGCTCAACTGACCGAGCCACCAAGGTGCCCCAAAATTAACAAATTTAAACCGTACAATTTGGTGTCATTTAGTCAACTCACAACGTTGTGCAGCCATCACCATTTATCTAGTTCAGAAACGTTTCCATCACCTCCAAAGGAAACCCTGTATCTATTAGGCATACTCATTAAATACTCCCTGTCCCCAGGCCCTGACAACCACTAATCTCCTTTTGTCTATGGATTTACCTATTTTGGACATTTCATGTAAGTGGAAGCATACAATATGTTGCCTTTTGTGCCTGGTTTCTTTCATTTAGCATAAGTGTTTGCAGTTCATGCATGTTGTAGCACATACCAGTACTTCATTCCTTTTTATAGCTGAATAGTATCCCACTGCTTATGCCATCTCATAATGAATGTTTGGGTTGTTTCCACCTTTTAGCTATAGCAAACAGTGCTATATTCACATATAAGTATTTGTTCAAATACTTGTTTTCAATTATTTTGGGTATATACCTAGGAGTGGAATTGTTGGATCATATAATTCTATGTTTACCTTTTTGAGGAACTGACAAACTGTTTCCACAATAGCTGCACCATTAAACATTCCCACAACAATATACAAGGGTTCCAATATCTCCATACCCTCAATAACACTTGTTATTTTGGGATTTTTTAGAAGCCATCTAGTGGGTACGAAGTGGTATCTAATTGTAGATTTCATTTGCATTTCCTTAATGACTACAGATGTTGAGCACTTTTTCATGTGTTTATTGGCGATTTGCATATTTTCTTAGGAGAAATGTCTATTCAAGTCCTTTGCCCATTTTTAAATTGAGTTTTTAAATTTTTGTTAAGTTCTAGGAGTTCTTTGTATATTATGGATACTAGACCTTTATAAAATATATCATTTATAAATATTTTCTCTCATTGTCTGCTGACACTTTCTTGTGTCTTTTGATGCACAAAAGACTTTAATTTTGATTAAGTGTAATCAACCTTGTTTTTCTTTTGTTGTGCTTTTAGTGCCATGTCTAGGAATCCATGGACAAATTCAAGGTCATAAAGATTTACCTCTATGTTTTCTTCTATGACTTGTACAGCTTTATATCTTGCATCTAGGTCTTTGATCCATTTTTGGTTTTTGTTTGTTTTGTTTTCTTGGAGTCTTTTTTTTTTTTTTTTTTTTTTTTTGCATATAAGGTAGGGCTCTAACTTCATTTTTTCATGTGGGTATCCAATTGTCCCAGCATCCTTTGTTAAAGCAGCTGTTCTTTGCTAATTGAATGATCTGGGATCCGTGTCAAAAATCAATTGACTATACAGATATTAGTTTATTTCTAGACTCTCAATTCTATTCCATTGAGATATATGTCTATCTTTATGTCAATTCTACACTATTTTGATTACTGTAACTTTGTGGTTACTATGTTTTGAAATTGGGAAATGTGAGTACTCTTTTTTCTTTTTCAAAATAATTTTAATCTGTTTTAAGCTTGTGTCTGGGGTCCCTCGCAATTCCATATACATTTATGGATCAGCTTTTCCATTTCTACCAAAAAAAAAAAAAAAAGGCCACTGGGATTTTCATGGGGACTGCATTGTATATGTAGATCATTTTGGGTCCTACTGCCACCCTGAGAATATTAAGTCTTCTAATTCATAAACAAAGGATGTCTTTCCATTAATTTAGTCTTTAATTATAGCATTTAAAAAAAATTTCCAGTGCACAAGTATTGCATGTATTCAGTTAAATTTAGTCCTATTTTATTATTTTTGAATATACAGAAAACTGAATTGTTTTCTTAATTTTTTTGGTCATTACTAGTGTATAGAAATACAAGTGATTTTGGTGTATTAGTCATTTATTGAAGCTTCACTAAATTTATTAGCCCTAATAAAAGTAAATTAAAAATCTCCAGGATTTCCTATATGTGAAATTATATCATCTGCAAAGAGGAATAGTTTTACTTGTTTCTTTCCAATTTGGATGCCTCATTCCTTTTTTTTTTTTTTTTTTTTTCTGTGCCTAATCGTTCAGGTTAAACTTTTCAGCACAATGTTGCTTATACCATTTTGAATAGAAGAAGCAGAAGCTGGCATTCTTTTCTTGTGCCTGATATCAGCAGGAAATCTTTTGGTCTTTCACCATTGATTATGATTATGATGTTAGTGGTAATTTTTTCATAAGTGCCATTAATCAGATTGAAGAAGTTCTGTTCAATCCTACTTTGTTGAATGTTTTATCATGAAAAAGTGTTGGATTTTGTCAAATTCTTTTTCTGCATCAACAGATTGTATGTTTTCCTTGATTCTATTAATATATTACACTGATCCATTTTTGTATGTGGAACCCCTTGCATTCCTGAGATAAATCTCACTTGATCATGGTGGTGTGCAAGGACTTTCTTGAGGATTTTTTTTCATCTTTGACTTAATTTCTTGTAATGTCTTTGCCTGGTTTTGGCATCAGGATAACGTTGGCCCCATGGAATGAGTTAGGAAGTGTTCACCATTCTAAGAAGAGAGAAGGACTGGTGTTAATTTTTCTTTAAACATTTGATACAATTCACTAGTGAAGCCATCTGCTCCTGGGCTTTTGTCAGGAGGTTTTTGACTACTGATTCAATTTATTTACTTGTTATAAGTCTATTTACATTTTCTTTTTTTCCCTTGAGTCAGTTTTGGTAGGTTATGTGTTTCCAGGGAATTTGTCTATTTTACTTAGGCTTGTCAGCATACATTATTCATAGTTTTATCTTATAATCCCTTTTGTTCCTTTAATGTCGCTAGTAATGTCCCCATTATACTGTGTTCAAGTCATCTTTTTCTTGATCAAGAGTTCAGTTGGTTGCTGTAAACCTGTGACTACTTTCCAGCGTTCCCACAAAGTCAATTCTGACGCTTATCTTCTTGACGTTTCTTTTTAGGGATGGGCTCTTGGAGCTTCCTACCCTGTTATTTGCACCGATGCACTTCTACTTTTTGTTTTCTATTAGAGTAGAATGGCCAACTGCCTCTGAAACGCGAAGTTCCTTCCCCCGTACATCCCGCCTGACTGGGATTCGGTTCCCCACTCCTGGCCTTCCCACCATCTGGGTATCTGTCCTCCACCATTTCTTTGAAGCTCTCTAGCTCTAGCACTAAGCTATGTCCCTCCAAATGTTTTCCACCCTCCCTCCTCCTCACGCTCCCCACCAGCACCACCCAAACCCCCGCTCCTTCTGATTGTAGGAGCTCGCCCTTCATTGTTTAACCCTCCCGCGCGCGCGCACGCGCACAACACACACACACACACACACACACACACACACACACACACACACACACACGTGTCACTCTCTTACCCTTAGCCAGCAGGCTCCGCTGTGGTGAGGGCGCCTCAGAGACTGCACTGGCGCCGACTCGAAGGCCCCAGAGCCTCTCTCTGGCAAGACGGCGCTTCCCTCCGGGGCTCGGCGGGGCCCCGGGCTCGCGGAGGCTCCACGTGAGCGTCTCCCCCCACGCCGAGCGCGCGCACGCCTGCCCGCCAGCGCCTTCGCGGAGGGATCTGGGAGTGAAGCGCCGGGCCGGGCGCGGGTCGCACAGGTGCTTGGGCCGGACGCGAAACGGCTTTCAGTGGTTAGAAAGAGTAAGGGAGAAAGAGAAAAGGGAGGGTGCGAGAACTGGAGCGGAAGAAGAGAGAGGGAGGGGTATCATCAAGACGGTCCGAGCGCGGCGAGGGGGTAGGACGGCCGCTCAGCTCCGCGACAGGGGTTTTCCCTTGGTAACGGACCAAACGACCGAGTCAAGCAGCCGTGGGCTGTATGGTGGTGAGGGGTAAGGAATAACGATAAAAAATAGAAAAGGCGCCGCTAGACTGCAGCATTTTCAAGCTTGGGTTGGAGCGCAGCCCAGGTCCCGCGAACTGGGAACCGGGAAGGCGGTAGTGGACGCTGCCGCGTCGCGAGACGGAAAGCTGCCGTGAGCCTCCCTGGGCCCCGCGCACCCCCGGGCCGGCCGTCGGGAAGGGCTTGCACCCCACCTCTTGCACCTCCTGTCAGGCCTCGCATACGTGATTTAGGCAACAGCGTTCAAGTAATAAGCAAATAAGCATATATATTTTTAAGTGAATATTATTATGACCTCACTTTTTCCGGAGTTGAGCTGCTTTGAATGGTCTTGAAACGGTTTAGTAGTTTTCTGAATTCTCAAGTGTCTTTTCATCAGATAGCGGACTCAGTAATTCGGTGTTGCCGCAGCCCTATCCGTCGATAAGAGGACTTTTTCGAGAGGCTGCAGCCAAGGAACGAGACTGAGAAAGTCGCTCTTAAACGTTTTCTGTCTACCGACTACTCTCTGAGATTAAGTTCTCTTTAAAGTATTTCTGAACATTTTGAGAATAATCAGCTCCTAACCTTTGTCTCCATTTAGATGGATGATGTAGCTGCCCCACTTCCTACTTGCACTCTTGTTTACTGGAAAAATGGATGGGAGATCTGTGGAGGCGGTAAAGCGAGGAGTTCTAACTCTGTAAGTAAGCTTACCATTCCCTAATTCATTCAATCAATAATCACTGAGCACTTCTTGTACGCCAGGCACTGTGCTAGGCAATAGAAGTAAAGGGCTCATCATCCCGAAAGAAAAAAAAAAAATAACAAAACAGGAGGTACTGTAGGTGTTCTTAAATCTTTCCATGTTTTGTTCTAGTTATCTCCTGAGGGAGTCCTTCCTTTCCATGGCAGGAGGAGAACAATATTAACTGACTAAAACCATACCTGTTCCCCAACCAAGCCAGTCTTTCTTGATTCGGTAAAGAGCACCAAAAATATTTTTTTTTAATTTTTTTTAATGTTTATTTATTTTTGAGACAGGGAGAGACAGCATGAACGGGGGAGGGTCAGAGAGAGAGGGAGACACAGAATCTGAAACAGGCTCCAGGCTCTGAGCTGTCAGCACAGAGTCTGAAGCGGGGGCAAGATCATGACCTGAGCCAAAGTTGGACGCTTAACGGACTGAGCCACCCAGGCGCCCCAAAAATATTTTTAAATAAGAGAACAATTCACCATATTAGTCTACCTAGAAGAAGCTAGTGATGGTATTTTTTCTTTATTGGAGGTGAGGAGGGAGAAAGGGAGAGAGAGAAATAGCGTTCCTCTCATTATAAATCATTTAATGGAATGATTTTTGTTGTTGTCAATGACTCACGTGTGAAAACTGTTGCTACAGATGAAATTTGAAGTTAGCAACCTGGGAAGTAAATCTTGAGTCCTTCTACCTATCAGCTTCTAAAGTAACCAAGTCTGATAAATTGCTACATGATTTTAAAGCTGTTTTAACATGTAAAAAAAATATATATATATTGGTTGCCATACACTTAAGCTTTAGATAGGAACAGCAAGGCAAAATAGGTTTGGTTTTTACAAATCAAGGAATCTCTATAGATAGGAAGCTGAGAAAATGACTTTGCAGGAAGCTAAACAATAATCAAATAAAATGTTTCCCTAAGGACCCTTGAGATGAGATTGATGAGAGGAGGGAAGAGAGAAATGGGGAATGTCTCTCTTTTTGACAGAAAAAGTCCCTGAAGTAAATAGTTCTTAGAAAGGGACACTTGTCCACTGGGCCCACCGTAGAACCAGAGGTACCATCAGAAAGTGAGTCAGGGTTGTGAGGGGCCAGTCAGCTCCAAAGCAGAGTTAATAATTTCCATGTCTGCCCTATATGAAGTAGATCAATCATGTAGAAACCAAAAGAGAAGGGAATTGATTTCACAGTTTCAGTTAGAAGGTAGTACCGTTACAGGAAACCAACCCCTGAACAAGGCTAAAAAAACCTAAATTTGGGTGACGAGTGTATGTAAATAAGACCAATTTTCCTTTTTCCTTTTCTTTCTTTTCCTCTTGTGCAAAGTGTTTCCATAATGTTGAAAAGGGCGTGGATAAATATTGCTGAGGGGAGTAAAATTACATAAAATCCACAGAGAAAAATTAGCAATATCGATGAAAAATTTAAAGGGACATCTCTTCAATTAATTCCACCTCTAGAAACGATTCTGCAGATATATTTGCACATGTGCAAAATGGCCCATGTGTAAGAATAGTAACTGTAGTTTTGTAATGACACAAGAGATGAGACTATTTCAATGGCTATAAATGGAGAGGGATCAATTAAATTATGAGGCTTCCCTAAAATTAATAATATATAGCTATTAAACAATGCAGCAGATCTGGCAGAAATATAGTGATTTTCAAGATACGTTGTTGAGGGGAAAAAAGGGTATAGGATAATGTGTGTAAAATAATTCAACTTAAATTTTAAAAATATTTGTGTATACATAGAATATTTCTGGAAAGACATGCAAAATGTTGTTGACTGTTGCCTCAAGGGAAGGATGTAGGTATCCGAGGGCTGTGTGGAGGGAAATTTATTTTGTACAGAACACAATTTGCTACCAGTTTTAAAAACAAGTGTTTGAACTATCTAATACAAATAAATAACTAATAAAATAAGCCAAGCACTGGTAGCAGGAAGTTTTTCTAGAACTTACCACATTCTATTTCGTAAGAATTCTGCAACTGTCAAAATTGCGTTAACAGGAAGAGAGAAAAGAAACCATCAGGATAAGTGATTCAGTTAGGCCTCATCTAAGCCTTAGTTTCCTCATTTGTAAAATGGGTACAAGGGTAACTATTTTGCAGAGTTGTTGTCTGGATTAGACATAAAGGCTATGAATTATTATAATAGTAGTACACACACACACACACACACACACTCCTCTGACTCAGGCCTTCAGTTTCCCCAGTGTAATTCCCAGAAAAAGATCAAGCTGGACCTGAAACAGGAAGAATTTATTTTCTCACCAGCACAGGATTTAGCACTAGTAGTAAGTCCCATCCCCTTGGATTTCATTTACTAAATGGGAAAATGGATCCCTGGATACCATGATGACCAAGACAAAACTCTGTGCTTTCAACAGTATTATGCAGTTTATACATAAGTGGATTTGCACTCAAATAATAGAGAACAAAACTAGTATTTCCCTTTGCTGTTACTCTTCTCCGCAGAGATTAATTGCTGATATCGTCGTAAAGGTGAGGGAGATCCTTTATGACTTACGGTTTTGTTTGATGCATGTTGTTTCCCCCCTTCATTAGCATCATAAAGTATACACTGGCTAAAATATCAATATGTCTTAGAGGTTTTTCGCAGGTCATAAAGATTCTTCCCTATTCTTTTAAACTGCTGCAGGTAGCCTAGTGTATGGATAAATGTGCCATTTATTTAATCATTTACCTGTTGATGGACATTGAAGTTGTTTTCAATTTTTACTAGTATAAAATGCCCAAAAGAGCATGGTTATACATATATCTGTTTCGTATATTCAAACCCATATTTTTTTCTTTCTTTCTTTTTCCTCTGAGGCTATTAATCTTGGTTATAAACATTACAAATGTCTGCCAGCTTGTTGCTTGTATTATTACTTTGTATATGGTATCATTCAACCTACAGAATTAAATTTTTTGATGGAAATAAATGTACCAACCATTATTTTAAAAAGATGTTTTTCTTACAACTTTGTTTTCTTGTTTAAGGTCTTTTACACACCCAAGATTATATGCACATATTCTCCTATATATTCTGTTATTATTTGAAATTTACATATTTTATCAACCTGGAATTTATTTTCAGTGTATGTCAAGTTGTAGTAGGCAGTATAGTGCTCCTCCACACAAGATGGCCGTGTCCCAATCTCCAGAACCTGTGAATATGTTAGGATACAGTATGCAAAATGAAATTAAGGTTGGAGATGGAATTAAGGTGGTAATCAGCAGACCTTGCGATGATGTATTAGTTTCCTATTGCTGCTATGACAAACCACCATAAATTTAGTAACTTTAAAACAACACAAATTTCTCCTGAAAGTCAGAAGTCTTCTTCTGAAAGTCAGAAGGCCAAATGAAATAAGTTTCACTGGGCTGGAGTGAAAATGTAGGGCTGATTCTTTCTGGAGGCTCTGAGGGGAAAGTCTGATACCTTCTTTTTTTCATCTTGTAGTGGCCACTTGTATTCCTTGACATGCAGCCCTCTCTTCTACCTTCAAAGCCTGTCTCTCTAATCTCTGCTTCTGTCATCATATCTCCTTCACCTTCCTGTTGTCAAATCTCTGACACACTTATAAGGACACTTGTGATTATATTTAGGGCTCATCCGGATAATCCAGGATAATTTCCTCATTTCAAGATCCTTAATTATGTATGCAAAGTCCCTTTTTCCATATAAAGTAACAATCATAGGTTCCAGGAACTCAGGCCCAGATATTTTGGGGGACATTATTCAGTCTGCCATATATAGAGTGATTATTTTGGATTATCCAGATGGGCCCAAAGTATCACAATTCTTATAAATAAAAGAGGGAGGCAGAACAAAGAGAGCCTGAGACATAGCATTGTGAAAAAGACACAGCCTGATGTTGCTGGCTTTCAAGATAGAAGGAGGGTGTAATAAACCAAGGAATGTGGGTGACCTCTAGAGAGTGGAAAAGGCAAGAAACAATTATCCCCTAGTGCCTCCATAGCCATGTTAACACATTAATTCTAACCCAGTAAGACCCATCTTAGAAGTTTTTTTAAAAAACCTTAATTTTAGTAAGAACATTTAACATGAAATTTACCCTCTTAACAAAATTTTAAGTATACAATGCAGTATTGTTAACTATAGGTATAATGTTGTACAGCAGATCTCTAGAATTTATTCATCTTGCTTAACTGAAACTTTATGGATATTGATTAATAACTTACATTTTCAGGGTACTTGGGTGGCTTGGTTGGGTGTCCAACTTTGGCTCAGGTCATTATCTCATGGCTCATGGGTTTGAGCCCTGCATCGGGCTCTATGCTAACAGCTCAGAACCTGGAGACTGCTTTGGATTCTGTGTCTCCCTCTGTCTCTGCCCCTCCCCACTCATGCTCTGTCTCTCAAAACTGAAAAAAAATTACAAAATTTTTTAAAAATAATAATTCACATTTCCCCCTTTCTCCAGCCCCTGGAAACCACATTACATATTTTGATTCTATGAATTTGACTTTTTTAGATACCTCATGTAATGTGAAATCATGTGATTTTTGTCTTTCTGTGACTGGTTCATTCCACTTAGCATAATGTCTTCAAGGTTCATCCATGTTGTTGCATATGACAGAATTTTCTTCTTTTTTAAGGCTTCTTTTCCATTGTATGTGTATACCACAATTTCTTTATTCATCTGTCGATGAACATTTATATTGTTTTCACATCTTGGCAATTGTGAATGGTTCTGTAATGAACATGGGAATGCTAATATTTTTTTAAGATTCTCTTTCAATTTTTTTGGATAAATATCCAGAAGTGGGATTGCTGGATCATATTTTTATTTAAAATTTTAATCTCCATTCTGTTTACCATAGTGGTTACACAATTTTGCATTCCCACCAGCAGTGCACAAGGGTTCCAATTTCTCTATATCCTCACCAACATTTGTAGGTTTTTTGTTTTTTTTGTTTTTACAATAGCCATTCTTAAAAATGTGAAGTCATAGGGGCGCCTGGGTGGCGCAGTCGGTTAAGCGACCGACTTCAGCCAGGTCACGATCTCATGGTCCGTGAGTTCGAGCCCCGCGTCAGGCTCTGGGCTGATGGCTCGGAGCCTGGAGCCTGTTTCCGATTCTGTGTCTCCCTCTCTCTCTGCCCCTCCCCCGTTCATGCTCTGTCTCTCTCTGTCCCAAAAAAAAAAAAAAAAAAAAAAACCTTTGAAAAAATGTGAAGTCATATTTTATTGTTTTTTGATTTGCATTCCCTAATAATTAGTGCTGTTGGAGCATTTTTCATGTACCCGATAGCCATTTATTTATATTTCTTTTTTTGAGAAATGTCTGGTAACTCCTTAGCTCATTTTTAAATCAGGTTTTGGTTTTTTTGCTATTGAGCTGTAGGAGTTCCTTATATATTTTGGATATTAACCCCTTACCAGATATATGGTTTGCACATATTTTCTCACATTCCACAATTTCCCTTTTCACTCTGCTAATTGTTTTCATTGCTGTACAGAAGCTTTTTAGTTTGATGCAGTCCCACTTCACTGTGATGCCTTTAGCTTTGTTCTTTCTCAAGATTGTTTGGCTATTCTGTGTCCTTTGGGATTCTATATGAATTTTAGGATTTTTTTTTCTGTTTCTGAAAAAAAAAAAGCCATAGGATTTTGATAGGGAATGCTTTGAAATGGTAGGTCACTTTGTGGACCTTTTATCCACTGTGTGGATATTTTAATAATATCAGTTCTTCCAATCCATGAACATAGGATGTCTTTCCATTAATTTATGTCTTCTTTAATGTCATTTATCAACTTTTTAAAGTAGGCTCCATGCCCAGTGTGGGGCTTAAACTAATGACCCTGAGATCAAGGGCTGTATGCTCTACTGGCTGAGCCAGCCAGGCACCCCTCATTTATTGAAGTTTTGAAGCATTCGGTATACAAGTCTTTCACCTCATTAGTTAAGTTTATTTCAAAGCATTTTGTTATGTTTAATGCTATTGCAAATGGGACTTTTATTTCTGCATAGTTCATTGTTAGTGTATAGAAACACAATTGATTTTTTATATTGATTTTGTATTATAACACTTTACTGAATTAATGTATTAGTTCTTACAGGTTTTTTTTTAAGTCTTTAGAGTTTTCTACATGTAAGATTATGCCATTCGCAGAGATAATTTTACTTCTTCCTTTCTAATTTGGTTGCCTTTTACTTTATTTTCTTGTCTAATTGCAATGGCTAGGACTTCCAGTACTACGTTGAACTGAAGTGGAAAGAATAGGCATCCCTGCTGATTTTTCAGTTTCAAGAACAGCTTTCCATTTTTCACTGTTCAGTATGATGTTAATTGCAGGCTTTTCGTATATGGTCATTATTATGTTAGGGTAATTTCTTTCAGTTCCTACTTTATTGACTGTTTTATCATGAAAAGATGTTGAATTTTGTCAAATGTTTGGTCTGTTATCTATTGAAATAATTACTGTGGATAGTGTTTTTGTTACTAATTTAATCTTTTATTGTAGGTCTGTTCAGATTATCTTCTGCTTGCGTCATGTTAGAAATTTGTGTGTTTCCAGGACTTTGCCTACTTTATTTAGGCTATCTAATTTGCTCATACAATTGCTCATAGTATCCTTTTATAATCCTTTTTATTTCTATAAGAAGAGTAGGGGTGTCTCATCTTTCATTAATAATTCCAGCAGTTTGAATGCCATCTCTTTTGTCTTTGTTAATCAAGCTAAAGTTTTATCAATTTTGTTGCTCTTTAAGAAAATAAGCTTTTTAATTGATTTTCTATATTTTTAAATTTTGTTTTATGAATTTCCACTCTGATTTGCTATTTACTTTCTTCTTCTTGCTTTAGGTTTATTTTGCTCTTCTTTTTCCAGTATTTTAAAGTGGAAAGTTAGGTTATTGGTTTGGGATCTTTCTTTCTTCTTGAAATGTTTCTGTGAACACTGCTTTTGCTACATCCCTTAAGTTTTGGTGTGTGTCTCCATTTTTATTCATCTCAACTTTGAGATGTTTTTGAGATTTTTAAAGTTCCCTTTTGATTTTTTCTTTGACCCATTGATTATTTAGAAGTGTGTTGTTTGATATCTTATGTTTCTGAATTTTTCAGTTTCCTGTCTGCGGTTGATTCATAATGTTGAAAAACATATCTTTATATCATTTCTATCCTTTTAATTTTTTAATGATTTCTATTCTGTATACTTTATTAAAACAATCCTTTAATTATTTCTACTATACTTTAAATTCATTGAGTTTTGTATTATGGTCTATGATCTATTCTGGAGAATAGCTCATATACACTTGGGAAGAGTATGTATTCTGTTCCTGTTTTGAGGACCATCGTATAAATGGTTGATTTATAGTGTTGCCCAAATCCTCTATTTCCTTGTTGATCTTCTGGATAGTTTAATTGTTCTATCTATTATTGGAAGTGGGGTATTGAAATATTAAACTATTATTAAGTTCTTATTATTAAACTATTATTAAGTTCTTTATTTTAATTCCAGTACAGTTAACATACAATGTTATATTAGTTTCAGGTATACAAATAGTGATTCAACAATTCTATACATTACTCAGTGCTCATCATGGTAAGTGTACTCTATTCCCCTTCACTTATTCCACCTATCCCTCCAGAACATTTTTAGTGTTTATTTGTTTTTGAGAGAGAGAGACAGAGCATGAGCAGGGGAAGGGAAGAGAGAGAGGGAGACACAGAACTCAAAGTGGGCTCCAGGCCCTGCGCTGTCAGCACAGCCTGACGCAGGGCATGAATTTACGAACCATGAGATCATGACCAGAGCTGAAGTCGGATGCTCAACCGCCTGAGCCACCCAGAAGCCCCGTTTAGAACCTTTTTAATGTCTGCTTTTTCTGATGTTATAGCCACTCCAGCTTATTTGTTGTTGCTCTTTGCATAATGCACCGCTTTCCGTTCATTTGCTTCAAGTCTTTGTATTTTGAATCTAAAATGTGTCTCCCGTAGACAGCATAGAGTGGATCTTTAATGCACTGACAATCTCTGCCTTTTAATCAAATTATTTAATATAGTCACATTTAATGTTATTGATATATTTGGATTTATATCTGCCATTTTCTTTATGTTTTTGTATGTCTTACATCTTTTTAGTTCCTTTATTTCTTCTTTACTGCTCTCTTTTGCATTAAACTAATATTATCTGATGTACCATTTTAATTTTTAATCGTCTTTTATACTATATTTTTTCAATTTTTATTTAAATTACAGTTAGTTAACATGTAGTATAATGTTAATTTCAGGTGTATAATATAGTGATTCGTCACTTCCATACAATCCCTGGTGCTCATCATATACTATATATTTTTTGAGTAAGTTTCTTACTGATTGCTCTAGGCTTACGATATACATCTTAACTTATCAGAATCAGCTTTATATTTATATTTATATTAATATTAATTTAATTCCAGTGAGATTTAGAAACATTACTGGTAAATAGCTCCATTCCCTTTCCTCCGTTTTCTGTTATTATTGGTATACATATTATATCTGTACGTTACAAACCCAATGCATGATTATAATTATATAATACTATGTCTTTTAGACTAGTTAAGAGAAGAAAGGAGAGCAAGTACATATTTATAGCTTTTCTTATATTAACCTTCTTATTTATCATTTCTGATTCTCTTTATTTATTCTTGGAGAATCAAGTAACCATTTGGCGTTATTTCCTTAGCCCAATATAACTCCCCCCCCCCCATACCTTTTGTGCTGTTATTAGCAAACGTATTACATTTGTATGTATCATAGGTCCAAGAATACATTACATACATATTGATTTACACAGTTGCTTTTTAAATTGGGTAGGAGAAGAAAGGAGAAAAATGGATTTATGTTGTCTTTTTTATGACATAATTATCATTACCAGTGCTCTTTGTTTTTTAATAAGAATTTAATTACCATTGGGGGTCACTTACTTTCAGTCTGACTAACTTCCTTTAGAATTTCTTATAAGGAGGGTCTGCTAACAACAGATTCTCTTTGTTCATCTGGGAATATCTTTCATTTACTTTTGTTTTTTAAAGATAGATTTGCTGAATATAGGATTCTTGGTTAACAGTTTCTTACTTTGAGCACTTCAAATATATTATCCCATCGTTTCCTGGTCTCCATTGTTTCTGCTGCAGATGTCATATTTTAATAATTTTGAGGTTCCCTTGAAAATGAGTCATTTTCTTACTCCTGTCAATTTTCTCCCTGTGTTTTGTTCTTTCAGAATTTTTTTAAGTTTATTTATTTAGAGAGAGAGAGAGAGAGAGAGCACGTACGAGCAGGGGGGGGGGCAGAGAGAGAGGGAGAGAGATGGTGAGAGAGAGGGTGACAGTTTCCTCACTATCAATGCAGAGCTCAATGCAGGGCTCAGACTCACAAACCATGAGATCATGACCTGAGCCAAAATCAAGAATCAATGCTTAACCCACTGAGCCATCCAGGCACCCATGGTTCTTTCAGAATTTTTACTATGTTTTTATTTGTGGAACTTTGTGTTTTCCTACCTGGAGTTTGTTGAGCTACCTATATGTGTAGATTATTGTTTTTCAGTAAATTTGAGATGTTGTTCATCCATTATTTCTTCAAATATTGCTGCGCTTAATACTGTCCATATTTCTCTGAAGCTCTGTTCATTTTTCTTCATTAGTTTCTCTCTCTGCTCTTCAGGTTGCATAATCTCTATTATCTTTATTCACATTTGCTAATTATTTCTCTTTTTAAAATTTTATTTATTTATTTTGCGAGAGCATGAATGGGATAGGGGTAGAGAGAGAGGGAGTGAGATTTCCAAGCAGGCTCGGTGCTGTCAGCTCAGAGCTTGATGCAGAGGCTTCAGCTCAGGAACCATGAGGTCATGACCTGAGCAGAGTCAAGAGTTGGACACTCAACTGATTAAGCCGCCCAGGGCCCCACTACTAATTATTTCTTAATCACATCTACTGTTGAGCCTCTTCAGTGAAGTTTTCACTTTAGTCATTGTACTTTTCTAGTCTAGAATTTCCATTTGATTCTTTTTTATAATTTCTATCTCTTTATTGATATTCTGTATTTGCTGAACATGTTCATCATTCCTTTTTAACTCTTTAGTCATGACTCCCTTTAGTTCTTTGAACATGTTTATAATGACTACTTTGAAGACTTTGTTAAATTTGACATCTGGTTACTCTGTAGGCAGTTAGGCACTTTCTGTCGTCTGCCTTTTTTTTTCCCCCCAGGGTGCGGGTCATACTTTCCTGTTTCCTTGCATGACTAATCATTTTTGTTGGAATCTGGACATTTTAGATAATATATTTTGGCAACTCTGGGTACTGGTGCCTCCCCTTTTGTTGTTTGCTTGTTTATTTGTTTAGTAACATTATTTTAATAGAGTCTGTTTCTTGCACTGATAAGCTTCTGATATTGCTCTTCAGGGAGCATATCCTTGGGTTATATGCACAGTCACCCTGGGTTAATGGTGGTTTTTTTCAAGGTTCTCTTTGGTTGTCTCTTTTCCTGATCATACCCAGTTGTTAAACTCTAATCGCTGGGTGATTTCTTTATGGCTTTCAATCAGTACCCTGGGGTATAAATTGCTCATCAACTAAACCAAAGAAATTCAAACTCCTTTGAAGGGATAGTTCTGGAAGGCAGTTATTAATATTTGTTCTGACCCTAGACAGTTTCCTGTAGCTATGTTCTTCCAGGTTCTCTCCTGCACACTAGCTGGCTCACAATTTACCTTATATGTCCAATGATTCTACCCATATCATCCCAATTGCCCTTCAGTACTTCTTTCACTAATAGTGAGAGTAGTTTTGGGGGGCACCTTTAGGCTTGAACTTCTCCACACTCTCTTGCAAATAAAGTCATTTCCTTTAGGAAAAGCTTTATTGCCTACTCTCCCTCCAGGAAAAGTCTTGGAGTTATGGCTATGGACCTGGAAGCGAGGACAATGGCAAGCTTCTCTCTAAATGACATTCCCAGTTTAGGAGCTGAGTGCTCAGTAGTGGTGGTTAAGGTGGGGTGGGCAGTATCTTCTGCTTTTTGTTTTTGTTTTGTTTTGTTTTGTTTTGCTTGATTCTCCCAGCATGTAGTCAACAGACTGGTGGAAAGATGATTGGGGTCCCAATATTCTCAGCAACACCACACCCAGGGTAGAGCTCCTTAGGGACTGGGTAGAAGAAAAACTCCATCTCTATGCTTGCCTATAACTTAGCCTCAGTAGCAGATCGGTGGGGGAAAGATGAGAAATACTGACTTCCTGCCCCTCCTGGGATGATAGCTTTCTAACTGGGAACTAGAGGAGATGAAACTGTGCTCTTGCCTGAGCCAGCCTAGAGTGAAGTTTCCATCTTGCTGAATTGGGAGGAAGGGGAAGCAGATTTCTCAGTTCAAATACCACAGACTGTCATGGTTCTTCACACATTTTAATAAATTCTCTTGAATGTGTGTTTATTCAGATGTGTGTACTTAACCATACTGAGCAATTTTAGCTGGTTGTTTTAAAATTGTTTTCACTGGGTTTGCTGGTGACTGAGACTACGGAGTTCCTCAGGCTGTCATGCTGAGAGTCTGAGGAATGCTACCCATCTTTATTTCCTCTTTCTGGAACATGTATTCTCTTCAGTAAGATTTACATTGGAACTTCTGCTATGCTTTACATTTCAAGCTGTCATATTTTCCATCTCTTTATTTCTGTTATATTCTTTTCTGTGTGAGCTCTACACCCAATGCGAGGCTAGAATTCAACTCACAACCCGGAGATCAGGAGTCACATGCTATGCCAACTGAGCCAGCCAGGCACCCCTGTTTCTCTGTACATTCTGAGTTTATTTTCTTTAGTTCATAATCCATCTAACCAATTTTCTCTCCAACTCTGTCTAATATTCTGAGTTACTCTTGAATTTTTAATTTTATTTGAGTAATTTCATTTTGATTTTAATTCAGTTTTATTGAATTTAATTTTAATTTTATTAAAATTTTATATTTTAAATTTTCTTTAGTACTATTTAGTTCTTTTAAAAATCTGCCTGGTATTTTAAGATAGGGTCTCATTGATTTCTTATATTTTCTCCTCCTATGGCTTTGTTTCTAATCATTTATCCAATATGTATTTCATAGTATATATCTGATCCATTCTTAAATTCTAAGGAATTTCTGTTTCTTGTTTACTAAGCTTTTTTGCCATGAATGACTTAAATTTTATGAAATGCTCTTTCTGTATATATATTAAGATATTTTTAATCTTAAACAGGGAGGCTGTCACCTTACATTTCATGTGTTTAAATGGAGGTAACTTTGAATCAGAATATCATTTTTTTGCAACCCAATTTAAATTAATGGATAGATGGGTCATCTGGGTGGCTCAGTTGGTTGAGCTGTCCAACTGGACTCTTGATTTCAGCTCAGGTCATGATCTCAAGGTCATGGGATTGAGCCCCATGTCCGGCTCTGCACTAAGCAGTGGAGCCTGCTTAAGATTCTCTCTCTCTTCCTATCTATCTTCTCTCCCTCCCTCCTTCTGCACCTCTTCCCTCCTCACACACTCTAAAAAAATTTTAAAAGTAAATTAATGGGTAGAGACATTAAAAGCTGATGGCTACTAACATCCAAGAGAGATGAGACATTATGTGCCTCCTGATGAAAGAACATACCACCTCCTCTGAAGTAGCCTTGAGAAAAAAATCTATCTAGATTCAACTAATCAACTTAGAGGAAATCAGAAGACCAAGGATTATGTTAAACTACACTATGGAGATGCAGTTAATAGAATCTGGATTATATGAAACTCTCCAGGACAAACAACTGGCTTTCCTCACCAAGTAAACTGTAAGGAGAGAGAGCAGGAGAGAACACATGAAAGATGGGGAGGGAAAGGGAAAGCAAAAGAGCCAGCAAGAATGGGAGAGTGAACTCAGAGATTAAAAGGAACATAAAATACATACAAACCAATTGCTATGTGTGGAATTTAACTGGATCCTGATTCAAATAAAGAATATGTAAAAAAAAAAAAAAGTGGCATTCAGGAGATATGTGAAGTTTTGAATATTCACTGCATATTTGATGTCACTAAGGAATTTTAATTTATTTTCAAATGTGTGCCAATGGCATTGTGCCTATCTTAAAAATAGTGATCTTTTAGATGTAACATTGAAATACTCATGGTTGAAATTATATAATGTATGTAAAATGCTTCAAAATAACATGTGAGGAGTATAGTATAGAAGAAACATATAGGCTATGAGATAATTCTTGAAGCCAGGTAATAGATAAAGGTTCATTACTATTCTTTGTATTCTCTTACACATTTGGAATTGACTTTGCTATTACTTACTGCTTTAACCTTGTAATCTTGATTCTTACAGGGAAGGAATTTTGCTAAAATGAGGTCAGAAAGAGCAGTTAACAAATGCATCATCACATTCCGATGTGTAGACTTTTTAAACCTGAATCATCTGTAAAGCTGAGGGCATCATTTGAAAACACTGACAATTTCCTGTTAATTTTCCCTAAATGAAATCATCAAATGCATTTGTTTTTATTCTGAAAAAAATGTGCTTTGCTACAAAATACTTATGGAATCAAGCACACATCTCTTTTTTCGGTTCTGAAACACTTAAAATATTTCAGTGTCTGTACTTTTTCAAAAATCATTTTTTCAGGATCCTATTGATATCACAAGCTGTTCAGTTTATGTGAGTGTTCAGTTTACACTACTGATTGAGGCAAAACCAACAACTTTTTATTTGTTGCTCATTAAATGTAATAAGACATGGGCACCTTGGGAATGGCATCTAAATCAATCCATAATTTATAGAAACCTACAGTCTCCTTGGGAAGACAGATTACATGACAAGATGAACAAGAGAAATGTGTAAAAATAATTGTCAAGGCAACAGAATAAATTACATATATGTATTTTTTGTCAACTCAGAATTCAGTACCCAGAATTCCTAATTCCCTCCATCGTAAGTATTTTTTAACTGTATTAAACCTTGATTCACCCCCACCTCTGCTGAGATAACAAGGGGATATAAATGGGCAAAATAGAATGGGTAAAGGGCTCTAGTAACGTTAATTAGGGCACCAACATACTATCTGTAAATATATTCTTTCCCTTCTTGAAAAACATGGACTTTTGGTTTCTGCCATGCCAGGACACTATGATCTTTATCCTGAATTGAACTGTTACAAGGAGCCAGACTCTAGTCCTAGGGAGAAGTGATTTGAAATGGAAATGGAAGCATCACTAAAATTTCAATAGGCAGAAGCATAATGGGTGTATACATTTCACAAATATATATAGTAATGCTTATGTGTCAGTCACTATGCTAACTGGACAATCAGGCAATTTAATACAGTGTGAACAGGGTGTTTGGGGAACACAAAAGGAAGGACAGCCAGCCAAGTGAGGCAGATGAAAGAGGGTGGTGGTGGAGCAGTCAGGTGGAGAGACAACAAAAGGCAGAAGTAAGAGGGGGGTATCCTGCTTGGACCAGAAGTCTAAGAGCTGCTCTGATATGGCGGCCATTAGACACATGTGGCTGTCGAACACTTGAAATAAATTTACTTGACTGAGAAACAATTTGTAATTTTAGCACATAACTTAAATTTAAAAACTGATGTTTTTTTTTTACTCTTATTATTTTTTATTTTTTTTTCAGTATATGAAATTTATTGTCAAATTGGTTTCCATACAACACCCAGTGCTCATCCCAAAAGGTGCCCTCCTCAATACCCATCACCCACCCTCCCCTCCGTCCCGCCCCCCATCAACCCTCAGTTAAAAACTGATGTTTCAATATACTTGCAATGATGGGTATGTGGATCTACTTTTTCATAGTAAAATTTATAAAATTTAATAACATCAAATTACTTCTAATGAAAGTTTAGCATCAGATTTGAGATGTGCTGGTAAGTGTAAAATACACATCTGATTCCAAAGATTTAGTATTTGCAAAGGTGTGTAAAATTTTTTGACTTTTCACTACTGATTACATGTTGACATATTTTGGATAGAGTAAGTAAATATATTATTATAATTAATTGGCTTTTAAAAAATGTGACTCCTAGATTTAAAATTACATATTGGCTCACATTATATTTCTAGGGATAGCACTAGTCTGTAGTGCTGTCAGGTGTGGGAGATAGAAGAGGCTGGAGTAAGCCAGAATATGTCAGGACATGCAGGGCTTTGCAAATTGTGATAATCAATAAGAAGCCGTACATTCAAAATAGTATTGGCTTCTAAGCCTACCAAGTGCCACTTCCTGGTCCCTTGGGATATCTATCAGTGAACAAGATTTCTGCCTTCACAGTGTGTACATTTCTAGGGAATGGGGGTGGAAGTTATCAAAAATCAAACAAGCAAACACAAATAAATATTAGATTTGTTGGGAGGTGTTAATAGCTTATGGAAGAAAAAAATTGAGTCATGTGGGAATGGGCAGGAGGGCAGGGGCTGTGGAGTGAGAATCATTGCCCTCCATTAAAATAGGATGTTGGGTTGATGCACTGTGATTTTTGAGCAGAGATTGGAAGGTGATAGAGTGAACCACGTGGTTATCTAGGAGAAGTTTTCCAAGTAGAAGGAATATAAAGCAAATACTCTGGTATTAAAGGCAGGATAGGGCCTGATCTGCTCCAGGAAAAGCAAGGCCGGTGGTACAGAGGATGGTTGGTAGGAAGTCAGAGATGAGGGACATGTGCAGATTCCATGAGGACTCATGGACTATTGTGAGGATTTAGGCTCTTATTCTGAGTGAAAGAGAGTTTGAGCAAAGGAATGACTCATGTTTTACAAGGATCATTTTGGATCCTGGGTTGCTGTATGGGACTGGAGAAGAAGAAAAGAGGACCAGTTAGAATATCACAGCACCCAGGTGAGAGGTGAGTGGCTCAGACCAGGGTAGAGGTAGTAGCTGCTGTGAGGGTGTCAGTTTCTGGATATATTTTGGATGATAGAATGAATAAACCTCTTCCTGGTGTGAATGTGGGTTTTGAAAAGTCCAGGATAACTCCATGATTTTGGTCTGAGGGACCAGAACCATAAAACTGCCAACTACCAAGAAATGGCAGAGATTTGGTGGCGGCAAGGGTGGGGGTGGAGATGGGAAACAGTCACTGAGGAATGAGTGAAGATAGAGAAGTCCAAGAATTGAGCCCTGGGGCAGGTAACATTAAAAGATCTGAGAGAACAGCAGGAATCAGAAAAGAAGATTGAGTAGCAACCATTGACGTAGAAGGAAAACTGACTGTAGCATCCTTGGAAGCCATGTGAGGAATATTTATCAAGGAGGAGGGACAGATGAAAACTATCAAATGTGTCTGATAGAAAAAGAAAGATGAAATCTTAGAACTGACTGATTTAGTAAGGAGGTGACCTTGAAAATGGTGGTAGTGGTGGTGCTGAAAGTAGAGTGCTGGAAAAGCTAGATTGGAGTGAGCTGAAGAAAGGCGGAGGAATTGGAGACAGAATAGATCTTTGGGGGTTATATTCCAATGAAAGGCAAAGCAGTAAGACAAACAGCATACTGGATTGTGGCCAAGAATTCTTTTTTAATGGGAGAAAGTAACAGCATTATTTGTGTGCAGAGAGAAATGATGCAAAGAGGGAAAATTTGAGCATGGAGAGATGGGCAACCACTAGAGTGAGGTCTTTGACCAGGTCAGAATTACACAGGAATGATCAGATTTTCATAGATGCAAATATTCACTGAACTTGTGCCAAGCACAAGGAACTGAGGATTCCAGTGAAAAAGACACAGTTCCTGCTTTTATGGAGGTTTATCAAAGAGTGAGGGAGATAGGGAAGTCCTTAACTGAATGATAGCCCTTTATATATTGGAAATTCTCAAAAGTTTTCCCTTCAATGGTTAGAAATTCTCAATTCCTTTAACCACTACTTATGTGGCATGGTCTTCCCAATCCTCACACCTTCCTAAACTGGTGCTTTTTAGATGGTCAGTGTTCTAAAAATGTTGTGCCCAGAACTGGATAGTGTTCCAGACATGATTTAACAGAATTCAATGTCAAACTAAGAGAGATTATTTTATTTTACAAAGCCAGGTCTCCTCTAGAGTCCACTCCTTAAAAGGTATCAATTTAAGGGGCACCTGGGTGATTCAGTGGGTTAAACTATCCAACTCTTGATTTTGGCTCAAGTCATGACCTCACAGTTTGGGAGTTTAAGTCCCGCATTGGGGTTTCAGACTGACCGTGTGGAGCCTGCTTAGGATTCTCTCCCCACCCCCCCCCCCTTCCCTCTGCCCCTCCTGCACATGCTCTCTCTCAAATAAACTTTTTTTTTAAAGGTATCAATTTAAGAGAGTAGATGCTTACAGTAAAAAGCTCAAACAGTGCAGAAAGACATGAAGTACACAGTAGATCTCTTGATTCATACCTCAGAGGTTATCACCAAGCTTCTTACCAGAAACTTTCTATGAACATAAAGCATAAATACACTATCCACACATCCAGTATTTTTCTGACTTCCACTTGTAACAGACATCATTCCATTCTGGTGCATAAAGATACACATCATTTATTTGAGCTGATGTATCTTATTTAGATGCTCCCACTCCTTTGAGAATTTTAGCCATTCCTAAGCTTTCGCCTACTATAAACAACTCCAGAATGCACTCAGGCTAACTTGCAAAACATGTCAGGTTTCAAATATAACCCTGGTATTCCAGCCTTCTCCTTTTTTGGTTAACACTCTACATATGAAGGATTCTGGTTTATCCACAAAATCATGAAAAACAATGCAAAACAATGCATTATCAATAAAGTTTTTAAGTAGATGCAAATGCACAAATCAGTAACTTGGCACTCTTCCAGAGGGTTAAGTCACTATGCTACAACTTTTCCATTACGCCCATAACCTTCACTAGGGAAAATGAAAATATTTCAAAACTGACCAATGCGTTCCCTTAATTTTGTAGCTAAAAAAAAAAAAAAAAAAAAAAAAGTGAAAGATCATGTAAAAAGCATCCCAGGAAGAAAGTCTACATAGTCCTTAAGAATAAGGTATCAGCTGGGGCACGTGGGTGGCTCATGTGGTTAAGCATCTGACTTTTGATCTCAACTCAGGTCATGATCTCATTGTTCCTGAGTTTCAGCCCTGAATCTGCCTCTGCGCTGATGGCTAGGAGCCTGCTTGGGATTCTAGCTCTACCTCTCTCTGCCCCTCTCCTGCTCGTGCATGTGCGTGCTATTTCTCAAAATAAGTAAACTTTAATTTTTTTAATGTTTATTTTTTGAGAGCGAGCGAGCGAGCAGGGGAAGGGCAGAGAGAGAGAGAGGGAGACACAGGATCTGAAGCAGGCTCCAGGCTCCAGCTGTCTGCACAGAGCCCTATGTGAAGCTTGAATCCCTAAAACCATGAGATCATGACCTAAGCTGAAGTCGGACGCTTAACCAACGGAGCCACCCAGGTGCCCCAAAATAAATAAACTTAAAATGCCCCCCCTTTGCTCATGCTCTTTCTCAAAAATAAACATTTTAAAAAAATGAAAAAAAAAAAAAAAAAAAAAAAAAGACTGACTGATGGGTAACAACAAAAAGACAGGAGTATATGCCAAATGAGAACTCTGAAAATGAGGTTGCTAGAAAAGGCTACTGAATCAAGAAAAGTACATAAGTCATTGGGGGAAAACTGTGCTTTCTGAAGGCAGCAAGAAAAATGCCCACGTTTTTGCCTTGATATCCTCAGACTTCTAAGAATGAAGGAAAGGAAGGCATAGTATTACAGAGTAGTGAATCAGGGTTTACAGACCCAGACAACCCTGGGTTCAGATTCATTAGGCCATCTGTGCATCTCTAATGTGCAACCAGAGTTGAATCACTGTATTGGAGAATGCGAGAGTCATAATCACATGTAACCCAAACAGCTCCATGTTTTAATGCTGGGGGTAACTGGTTTATTTTATTGTTTATAATTAGCAGATTATCTTGAAGCCAATCTCCTAGACACAAACACATGGACTTTACAGACTCTTTAAACAGGATATATCACTAAAGGATCCAGTAACAGCCCACAGTGAAAAGTAATAATTCTGAGGAAAAAAAAAAAGATCTCCCTGTGACAGAACAAAACACATTCCTATAAAATTAACAAAAAGCAGTGTAAGAAGCAAGCTTCTATTTTATGAAAAAATCTAAACCACTAACTCATGTAAAGTAATTCATCAACTCAAAAAGTAGAAACAAAGATCAAATATTAATTTTAAAAATACCTGACACACTATAATGTGTGTATATAGTCTCTTACATGGTTTAAGACTATCTGAGTATTAAACACCCAGTTTTTCTCAAGTTGTGGCAGGCCCAAATATCGTTCTGACTGTACAGTCACTCATGAAGATCGAACTCAAACAGAACTCTTCTTAGAATTACCATCTTAAATTTTGTATCATTACACCTGTATTTTTTCAAGAACTGGGTCTTTTTTATTTTTAAGACAGCTTTACCATTTGAGTATATTCACTGTAGAAAAATGTGAAGACACAGAAAAATATAAAGAAAATTAAATTGTTTCCCTCCCCCAAATATGGTAACAAAAGATTATAATATATTCATTTCTAGTCTTTTTATACATCAATGCAGAATTTAAAGACAAAATTAGCAATGTAAAATGCTTACGCATATCCTTTTGTCATTTCATATTACAGAGCAGTCATTTCTTTAGGACATTAAATATGTGAAAACATGATCTTTACTTGGCTGCTTCACAATCTAATTAGAGCTAGGTCATAATTTACCTCCAGCTGTTGGATATTCAGATTGTTTTGTATATTTGTTATTATAACTAAAACTATATTAGACATCCTTCTTTATACATAATTCTTTGTATCTCTGATAATTTTATAAAGATAAAGTCCTAGGACTAGAGTAGCCAGCACATAGGGTGTAAGTATTTTTAAAACTTTTTAAAACTGTAGGAATTTTACCAAACTGCCCTCCAGAAAGACTGTATGAATTTACAGTTACACCAATAAATAGTCTAAGAATTCCAGTTCTTCTTCATATTTCCTTGGTAACATAGGAAGCTGGATGTTATCTCCTACCCTGTATTATTACAAACTTACTGGGGGAAGGGCAAATGGGGTCTTGTCTTTTTAAGAATTTTTCCACGTGTTTAACTGGTGATTTGCTTTCCTTCTGTTTTCTGAAGCAGTCCAAGCCTTCTAGAAGGCATTTCTGATATGTGCATGTCTTGTCATGTTCTTCCTTAGCAGGCAGGGGCATGAGAGCTGCATGTCTTTCCATGTTTTTTCCATTAACTAGGCAGAAATTTCCCAAATGACTGGAATTAGAAAGTCTTCTGGTCTTCTAGGCAGCCACGCTCTTTTAATGTCTTGGTAATAAAACAGAAAACTGGGCTGTATTCTAAAAGGAAGAAAGCAGGCATAGATTACAGTTAACCAAGCACTTGCTGTAGGTATTGATTCTTAGGATCAGGATAATCACCTGGAGTACTTATTACAAACCAGATTTTGATTTTAATGTTTATTTTTGAGAGAGAGAGAGCACGAGAAGGGGAGGCCAAGAGAAGGAGACAGGGTCTGAAACAGGCTCCAGCTCTGAGCTATCAGCACAGGGCCCAACACAGGGCTTGAACTGACAGACCTCAAGACAGTGACCTGAGCCAAAGTCGGATGCTTAACCGACTAAGCCACCCAGGTGCCCCAAACCAGATTTTGATTTCAGAGAGTGAGGACTCATGGTGTACACTCCTCAGAAAATTCTCATGTTCACCAAAGCTTAAAAACAACCAACCAGAGGTGGGACTTGGGACATAGCTCATAACTCTTTGTTCCTCTGTCTCTCTCTCTCCTTTCCTGTAAAGTGTGTTTATTTCAAGAAGGTTGTTCAGATTCTCTCAGATCTCTATTCCCTTTCACATCCACTAGGACACATTTTATGCACCAACCTCCAGCCTCGATTAATTTAACGCAATCTCTGTCATTCACCTTATCCCACTGGAAAAAATCCTTGAAATTTTAACATACTGGTATCTCCAAACATAATAGGATCTTCTTTATCACAGCAAGTCTTATATATCTTTATAAACCACAGCTGGACACATAACAGGTACTAAGTGTTTCTGAAATGCATGAGTGAATGGATGATACACATTTCAGTGTAGAGGTCTGAACATGCTACCCCAGAAAACCCCAAAAGAATAAGCGGTTATTAGTAGGGTGTCCCTTAATGTGACAGAATGGAGGTCATGATTCTTAGTTTTGTCTAGAGCAGCAATTCTTAATTTTCTTTAGAATCTGATGATCAATTTCTTTCCTGAGAATCTGATGAAAGCTACACATATTAACCCTCTTTAAAAATGCATATATACAGAAATACACTATTTTTACATACTTTCAGAAGTTTCTCAGAAGGAAAGGAACACATGAATTTCTACCATTCAAGCATTTTTTACTTAAAAATGAGGCTGAAATAATTTATTGCTTGGGAAATTATCTTCAAATTTAAAAGACCATGGTCAAAATACGGTCAGTTGGAAAACCTAAAAAAAAAAAACAACCCATCATATTTTGCAGGTGACATTAGCCTCAGCAGCTGCAAAGGTATGAGTCATATTTCCCACAATCAATAGTGTGCTTGTTTAGACAAGCTAACGTTATGCTGCTCCTACTGCACCACACTCAGGGAAATATAACGGTTTCTGGTTATAACACTCCCTATTCTTAGAAATTATTGTTTCCCTTTCCTTCTCAATTATAGTAAGGATTGCCTGCATTCAATTATGATGGGGGAAAAGGGCTATCGTTTACTTACTTAAGAACATGTATCTCCTAGGTATACAGGTTGAAACCAACACATGTATTTCCTGTCCCTTATGGACTTGAAGTCTAGTGGGAAAACAGAATACAAATTCCAATATTCTTGACTTTGCCAGTCCTTAAGGCTGACAGACATCTTGTTATAGGGTGTGCTGCAGCCTGCTATATCAGTTTGCAAGAACCAGCTCTGTGTATCTATCAATGGCTTTGTGTGGACAGCTTGAAATCAGCTGTGCTGGAGCATTTACACCATGCAGTCAGCATCCACTCCAAATCATGGTTCCTCTAAGCCCAGCAGTTGTCCATCACTGACCACCACACGGTGTCTTCATCACACTGAAATCGTGGCTCTCATTCCAGGGCTCCTTGGTAGTAGCAGTTCAGGTAGGGAGGGCTTTTACCAACTTTTCAAATCCTCTCTCAACTACCTGTCATAAGATCCAAGAGTACAGGTGTGTTCTAGACCTTAGAACATGCTAGTTATCTTCTCTGGATAGTAGGGGAATATAATATCCAATCAATTTGAGGCAATTCCTTATCCAATGGGGTTAATCATGAGAGTCACAAAATGTCCAAGTAAAAATCATGAGTCTCTGAGTTTAGCAGTCTGTTTAAATTATATTCTGGGAATGACTACTAGAGTTGAAAAGCTACCAATCTACAACCCATCCCATGTTTATAATTAATCACTGTCTTAATTTGATACAACATCAGCCCTAGGTAGACATTCCTTGGCACCGTTTTGGTATTGCTATCTTAAGTGTTTTGGCTTTAAATTTTGCATGGATCTGCCAAACAGCAAATAGCTTTGTCAACAATGTAAGCCATGTGCACAATAAGCACAATCAATCTTCTTTAAAGTATGACTTAGTGATACCTTGCAAAGCATGACAATGTTAAGAACCTGGCGGACTAGGTAATAAAACTCTCACCACCTCGACTTTCAACAGTCTTGCATTATTAGCCAAAATATAAAACTACTCAATTTTAGTATGATAGTAAAGAGCATGAAAACTTGTAGAGAAATTCTAGACTAGTATAAAATACATGACGGGCTAAATCAAGGTGAAGTGAAAATAAGAGAAAAAGGCAGCTGAAGGTCTATGGAAGGGTCTGCTTGAAGATAGCTAAGGATACTTACCTTCAGGTTCTGGAGGGTTTCTGACCATTCCATGGACCCTATCTGAGGTATGGTAGTGAGGAGTAAACTTTTGGCTTTATTGGCATTTTCTTTCAGGGTCTTTAAGACCCGGTCCACTGAAACCTAGAGAAACAACAG
This sequence comes from Panthera onca, assembly GCF_046562875.1. NCBI lineage: Eukaryota > Metazoa > Chordata > Mammalia > Carnivora > Felidae > Panthera > Panthera onca. Next base: position 46,877,538 of record NC_138351.1, on the reverse strand, counting down.
CACAGGATGTTACTAGCAATTTAGAATTCCACTGCTTTTCGCAGACCATTTTCCTGAGTTTCTACCTCATCTGTGAAGTCAGTTTACTCCAATTCCAATCCCCTGAGCACCAGCTCTGCATTTTTCAAGGCAGTCTTGCTTCCAGGGGGAAGGTCTTGGAGAAACCTAATGACATCTCTGAAAAGCACCACTGGTTCTCAATATAATGTCTGAGAAACCATCTCAGAAGTATGTGTTAGCATGGTCTAGAAAGATGTGGCTAATTCTCCTCACATCCACAGTAAAATGGATCCCAGTCTTAAAACCATTGCTACACTGGCTAACCAATCAGAAGATGAGCACATTTCTCTTAAAAAAATTTTTTTTTTTTAATAGAACTACCTTATGATCCAGCAATTGCACTATCAGGTATTTATCCAAGGGATACATGCTGTTTCGAAGGGGCACATGCCCCCCAATGTTTATAGCAGCACTATCAACAATAGCCAAAGTATGGAAAGAGCCCAAATGTCCATCGATGGATGAATGGATAAAGAAGATGTGGTATATATATACAATGGAGTATTTATTACTCGGCAATCAAAAAGAATGAAATCTTGCCATTCGCAACTATGTGGATGGAACTAGAGAGTATTATGCTAAATTAGTCAGAGAAAGACAAATATCATAGGACTTCACTCATACGAGGACTTTAAGACACAGAACAGATGAACACAAGGGAAGCAAAAATAATATAAAAACAGGGAGAGGGATAAAACATAAGAGACTCTTGAATATGGAGAACAAACAGAGGGTTACTGGAGGGGTTATGGGAGGGGGGATGGGCTAAATGGGTAAGGGGCTTTAAGGAATCTACTCCTGAAATCACTGTTGCACTATATGCTAACTAACTTGGATGTAAATTTAAAAAAAAAAAATCTTTTTTAATGTTTATTCATTTTTTGAGAGAGAGCGAGTGCATGAGTGGGGGAGGGGTAGAGAGCAAGGGAGACACAGAATCTGAAGTAGACTCCAGGCTGTCAGCAGAGGGCCTGATGCAGGGGCTCAAACCCATGAACTGCAAGATCATGACCTGAGTCTGACATTTAACAGACTGAGCCACCCAGATGCTCCAGCACGTTTCCCTTTAGAGACGTCTTCAAGACGAATCAGAGTCTCATCATTTTTATAGCTCCCAATGAATTAATGGATGAGCTGCTAATATCACAGAAACAACAACAAAAAAATCCCAAACCAAACAAATAGTCCACTTTAATGAGCTTCCTGATGGGAAAACTAAACACTACATCTGAGGCCTGAACTGGATCAAAAAATCTTTAGAACCAGCTGTCAATTTACAGAAAATAATACAGCAGACAGAGAAATCTTTCAAACTACCCCAAGGAGATGATTTCAGTGATCCAGATGGTGGGAAACTCTGGTGGGAAACTCTATAGGTCAAAAGACCTGGTTTCTTCTCAGAACACTTGGAAGTAAAAAACTGTGGTATTAGAGATCACTAGAAACGTGAACTCTGCCTCGATAGGTTAAGGAATTATTGTTGGAAAGTGATGATAATGTATGTTAGGTGTCTATGGATAAAATTATGGATCAGAGTACAGATGAAATATGGTTGGCCATTAAGTTGGTATGTTCACAGATGAAGCTGGGTGTTGATTTACAAAAGCTCATACTATTATCTACTTTTGTATATGACTGAAATTGCTTCATAAGGAAGTTGAAAACTGTGAATGTAAAATGGATAATTAGAGGTGGAATATTTGTCACACCTCACTATACTTCAGAACGTATCTGAGGTTCAGGGACACAAGGACTGTAATACTTTACTACTTATTTCCTGGTGTTTATATAAAGTCCAAATCCCTCCCACAAACACTGAGGTGTGTTTTGGAAAAAAATGATGGGCACCGTTCACTGCGGGGATACGAAGCAGTGACGGGCTGGGTGCTGCCAGGTACATGGAGAGGCATATTTTAAGCAGAGTCTTCCAGGGCAGGCTCATGAAGCACCCAAGGGATTTACCTTATATTTGCTTTTTTTTTCCTTACGCTTTTCCTTTTGACTGATATTTCTATATAGACTCTGACCTCTCTTTTCTTTGTTCCTAATGTTGGGTTCTACCTAAAATGCCCACTCTACTAACCTCCTCATAATAAAATCTAACCCTCTGTTTAAAGTTTATTATTTATTTTTGAGAAAGAGCAAGTGAGAGCTAGAGCAAGGGAGGGGCAGAGAGGGAGAGAAAGAGAGGATCCCAAACAGGCCCTGCAAAGCCCAATGTGGGGTTCGATCTTATGAACCATGAGATCACAACCTGAGCCGAAGTCAGATGCTTAACCGACTGAGCCACCCAGGCGCCCCTCTAAATCCTCTGTTTAATGTCTAGCTCAAATGTCAAGTTTTCTTCACACTTCTGCACCCCCCTCCGTCATAGCTGCCATCCGATGACCACCCCTGCATAGGAGCCAGCACTATGGTACTTGCTCAACATATATCATTTGGTTTAATTCTCCCAGAAATCCTGCAAGGTCAAAACTATATACGCCTCCCTCTCACCTTTGGCTCCATCCCACAGAAGAGTAAATGGATCGGGGCGCCTGGGTGGCGCAGTCGGTTAAGCGTCCGACTTCAGCCAGGTCACGATCTCGCGGTCCGTGAGTTCGAGCCCCGCGTCAGGCTCTGGGCTGATGGCTCAGAGCCTGGAGCCTGTTTCCGATTCTGTGTCTCCCTCTCTCTCTGCCCCTCCCCCGTTCATGCTCTGTCTCTCTCTGTCCCAAAAATAAATAAAAAAACGTTGAAAAAAAAAAAAAAAAAAAAAAAAGAAGAGTAAATGGATCAAATAACCTGCCCCATCTTACAAGTAAATGGAGCAACAGGAATTTGACAGCAGGTTTAGGCAACTCCCAGATCTTCACACCACGCCAGGCTGCACATCTGGTCTAAAGCACAGTGACACACATGGCTGGTTGACGATGCGGCGAACTTCATCTATGCTTTTCTTGTGGCATTCAGCATTATCTGCCTTCATGCCTTACCACTTACACCCAGCTCAGTTTCTCTGCTTTCAACTCAAGCGACTCCAACTGACTGCTTTCCAAACCTCATGTAGTAAAGGAAAGCACCATTTGCTCTGCAGAGGAGACCGATATTACCAGACTGAGCAGAAAGCCACAGGCAGGAAGCAATCTGCTCTTGGGTAGTGGCAGGGGCTGGAGCCTCCTGCTAATTGGAGGCAGCTTCTCAACACCACAAGTCTGAGCTGTCCCTTAGGTGACCAGAGCTGCCAAGTCAGAGATTATGCTGTGTCAGGATCTGGAAGTCTCTTACACACCAAGCTACTGATGCAAAACAAGGAACCTGTGTTCAAGTATAACCCAAACCCCATATACACAGATGGACAGACAGCAAGAATATCTTATTCGGTTTTGTATGAAAATGGACGGTGAAACAAGCAGTTCTGACGTAGTGGGAAGGGTCACCTTGGAGAAGATGTCAGTTCCCCTACATGTGCTCAGAACAGCCAGCCCTGTACTTGTTCTTTACTTCAAAACTCCTTGACTGTACTTTTGTCCCTTTCTCTATTTTAGTCTATGTGCTGCTGAAGCAAGCACTCCCTTTCTCTATTTTAAAATGAGATAGAGGACAAGACAAATGATCCAGTTTCTTCAAGTAAAATCCAAGGAGTGAAAAGACAGGGGAATATTAGATTGAAAGAGATATAAGAGGTGTATCATTCCAGGGGCACCCGGGTGGCTCAGTTGGTTAAGTGTCTGACTCTTGATTTCAGCTCAGCACATGATCTCACGGTTGTGAGATCGAGCCCCGTGTTGGGCTCTGTGCTGAGTGTGGAGTCTACTTAAGATTCTCTCTCCCTCTCCCTTTGCCCTTCCCACACAAGCTTGCATGCTCTCTCTCAAAACAAAACAAAACAAAACAAAACAAAAAAAGGCATATCATTCAAATGCAATGTATGGGTTATAAGGGACCCTGATGTGAATGGTTGTAGAAGACTGGAAGGAAAATGTAAACAGTCTAGATATTTGATTACACTAGGAATTCATATCAGTATTTTGGGGTACAATAATGGTATTGTGGTTATTTTGTTATTTTATTTAAAAAAATAAAAGAGACTCCTTTTCGAAAAATATTTACTCAAAATAATGAGGGCAGGGGAGAGAGAAGCGGGTAGGGGTATATTTATATGACCCAAGACTGGCCATAGCTGGTAACTGGAAAGGTGGGTGATGGGTAACCGGGGGTTCATTATACTAGACTCTCTACTTTTGTAGCTGTTTGAAGTTTTTCACAATGAGAATATTTATTTTGGAAGCCTGACTGAAGTGGTCCAGTGTCTTCAGATACCAGTTGGACCTTGCCGTCTTTCCTGCCTAGAACTCCTTACTAACCTCCCCGCTGAAATCCTTATATAGCCTACATGGCGCTGCCTGCCTCCCTCCCTCCTCTCCACTCCACCCACGCATGCCTGCCTTTCCCACCGCACATACACCAGAAAGGCTTCCCAGACTTCAAATGCTTGGTTGAGTCAACTGGATATATACTTCTCACCATACTATTTCTTTATAAGCCTGAGCTTTCTTACATTGGTCTGCTTAACCTCTGTACTTCCTCCCTAAGCCCCCAAAAAACTCAGAATGTTAGACCCTTACAGGCTTGACTGTCTGCTGTCATATTCCTGCACCAAGCATCATCCATCCAGTCATGGCAGGTTAAACAGATATGAACACAGAGTCCTCTTACCAGGAAGAGGTAATAGGTCTTTCCCTTTGAAAACAAACAACCTGTAGCGCAGGATAAGGAAATTACAACCAAAACACACTTTCATCTTTAAAATAAGGCCCAAGTCTCAGGGTGCCTGGGTGGCTCAGTTGGGTAAGCGTCTGACTTCTGCTCAGGTCATGATCTCATGGTTCGTGGGTTTGAGCTCTGGGTCGGGCTCTGTGCTGACTGTTCAGAGCCTAGAGCCTGCTCCGGATTCTGTGTCTCTCTTTCTGCCCCTCCCCTGCTTGTATTCTCTCTCTCAAAAATAAACATTAAAAAAATAAAAAATAAGGCACAAGTCTCAAAATGAATTCCCACTGCACCTACATGTCTACAATGTACTGTTTACTGTTGATCCTTGGAAAGAAGTGTCTTGTTCTTCTCTCTGGAGACCTATTTTGTATCTTCCAATGAGAACTATATAGAAAATATTTGACCATATATAAAAAGCTGACTTTAAGACCTGGTAGAAAGGTGCTTTCTGGAACTAATACAGTAGAAACAAATGGTTAAGGCACCCTCTCAATGGCTCTCGTGGCACCCGGAAACCCAGGTCGTATATATTCAGAAGGAAATTCCACCTACCGCTTCCTCATGCTCCTTCCAGCAATCATAATCTGTCGCCATGGCGATACTTGCATAGCAAATTCCAGCCTCCTTAGCAAGAACCACCTCGGGAACCGTGGTCATGTTGATAACATCCGCCCCCCAGGTGCGGAACATGAAGCTTTCTGCCCGGGAGCTAAAGCGAGGTCCCTCAATTGTGACCATTGTCCCTTTTGAGTGGCACCGGAGCCCTAACTTTTTAGCAGTCTCTATGAGGACCTAGAAAACACAGAGTCACAAACTCAAAACATACAAATGTAAGTAACAGTTTAATATTGGTTTTTTTCCCCCCAATGTTGAACAAGTTAATTACTTAAGTATTTTTCTATAAATGGCTAGTACCTGGAGGCCCTCAAACAGAGCCTGGGAGATCACGGAAATGTGTTTCCTGGATCCTCACCTTCCTTACATAATCCTGTTCCCAGCGCCTTGCACATATGGCTTACAGCAACAAAAGCAAACAGTGAGCTTTTTCTATACACTAGGCATTTGTTTTTATACTTTAATTTCATTTATTAACAGCTTGAAGAGACTAAGCTGGGTTGTGAATATGGATTTGAGTCTGAGCTCTTCACCCCAGAGGCTGAGCTAAGGTTCTGATTCTAGTCACATCTCAAAGACATGCTAGGAACAGTTTCCAAGCTCCTGAAAGGTCTTTCATACACAATCTAAAGACCATTGTAAAAGCTTTTCTTGGCTAGAAGATGATTTCTTCATAATCTCTTTTGCCTGTTGCCTCTTCCACAAACATACAGAAACAGAATGAGGCTGTGCAGGTTTTTTCTCTCTAGGGATAAATTTATCATGGCATCTCTTTCAATGGTAAGGCTATGCATGGATTTTAAAAACATTATTTATTTTTAACGTTTATTTATTTTTGAGACAGAGAGAGATAGAGCATGAACGGGGGAGGGTCAGAGAGAGGGAGACACAGAATCGGAAACAGGCTCCAGGCTCTGAGCTGTCAGCACAGAGCCCCACGCGGGGCTCAAACCCACGGACTGTGAGATCATGACCTGAGCCGAAGTCGACCGCTTAACCGACTGAGCCACCCAGGCGCCCCTAAAAACATTATTTAAAAGCCTGATCAGTTTTTCCAGTATCTAATTAATAATGCACATCTAACCTTTAGGTTATTAATTTCTAGCCTGTGCTTCAACATTCCTTTTTAATTAAAAACAAAAATGAAGTCCTAAAAAAAAAAAATTAAGTCTTTTAAACTTAACTGTTAACCTACTTAAGCACTGCCAGAAATTCACTTAATCTTTGTATGTTGTTTTCTCATCTGTAAAATGGTAATAAGATTGTATTATAGAAGTGTTGTGCAGGTTAAAGGAGCTAAGGAGTATACATTACAGAACTGTGTTGGGCATATTGTAAACACTGTGTAAAAAGCCAAACCGGTCTTCTAACAATTGTTAATTTTGGCACCTTCTACACACGTTTGCCAAATAATTGACAAAGGTTCCTGGGGTGCTTTAAATATAAAATGAGAGACTCAATGTCAATAAAGTCTCCAATTTAGGCCAAAGTATGTCTAGCCTGCATGTGTCGGAACCACATAAGCAAATTAACCTATTTCTTAAATAATTTTGGCAAGAGCCTTGGCAACTCCAAATTTAGAAGCGTGACAAGTCATAGGACAGTGAACAGTTGATGTTATATCATGTTTATTTATCCCAGATTATGTTGAAAATAAGAGTATGCTTAATAAAAACTTTTCCCTAGAGTACAGGTTATAAATTCAAAGGCCTAAATCACTCCTCTTTCCCCTACCTACCCCCGCCACCTCCAAATTAAGAATATACCCAGCCTAGGGGTGCCTGGGTGGCTCTGTTGGTTGAGCATCCAACTTCGGCTCAGGTCATGATCTCCCAGTTCGTGAATTCAAGCCCTGCGTCAGGCTCTGTGCTGACAGCTCAGAGACTGGAGGCTGCTTCAGATTCTGTTTTTCTCTCTCTCTCTCTGTCCCTCCCCCGCTGGTGCTCTGTGTCTCTCTCAAAAATGAATGAACATTTAAAAAATTGTTTTTAAAAGATATAGCCAGCCCAGTCCTGTCTTCATTAAATGTCTTTTAAAATCCTGAATAACTAAGCTGTATGTCTGGCCAAACTTGAGCACCTCTAGAGATGAGTGAAGGAATAGCACAACCACTTGGTACACTGGATTATGGCGTGTTAAGTTCTCACGTCACTCTGGGAGGTGGGTGCATGATGGTGAGGAGGAAGAAGAGAAGGCTTCTTTGGGTGTGGACCAGCTACAGTGACAGACCCTGGGGTCTCGTCACTTTGCACCCCCCACAAGAACAGAGAACTTCAACACTATGTACCAGAGATACAAACCACAGGCTGACTGAGAGATCTCTGGGTCTGAGGTCAAGATGCTTTCATTTACATGTTTTGAGCAATCATGATGGAATTCCTGAACCTACCACCATCCTTCAAATATTATCAGCAATATTAGATCACCAAGCTAAATATATTTTATGTGTTAGAACTTGCAAAGACTGTGTCTTCAGATTACCTCCTAAAACGACATGAAGTGAAAATATTTTGGGGGTACAAGTGACATGGGACAAAAGATAAACACTACAAAAGGATATTATTCTGTGACGAGTATTTTTTCCACCCATGTCCTAGTGAACCAATTCACCTCCCCAAGGGAAATCACCAGTTTTTTGGGTCAGTTTTCCAAAAAGACTCTATTTGCATGTAAATATTTTCATATTTACCTCTTTATATATAACACAAGTGGTAGAGCAGTACAACCATTGTCCACACCTTGTTTGCCACTTGACAATTCTTCCTCATCAGTACATGAAAAGTCATGTGAATGTTCAAAGTTAAAGTAATAATTACCAAGGGGCAGCACCATCTACTCTTTACATTTCTGGACAATATTTACAAATCTCTCAGAGTATGTAGGAATAAAGTTATATTCCAAAGGTTTATTTTTCTTTTTTCTTTTTTTTAGTTAGAGAACACACACAAGAGGAGGAGGGGGTTGGGAATGGGGAGAGGGAGAGAGTGGGACAGAGGGAGAGAGAGAATATCCCAAGCAGGCTCAACATTCAGTGTGGAGCCTAACGTGGGGGCTCCATCCCACAACTCTGGGATCATGACCTGAGTTGAAATGAAGAATTGGACGCTCATCTGCCTGAACCACCTAGGCACCCCTTTCCCATTTTCTTAAACTGCCTTTCCTAGCACTCTAAATGTTGGGGGGGTCCCTTGACTTGGCTAGACCAATAACTGCTGAGTTAATGTGGTCTCAAGGGAGGCCAAACTCTGTTACTGGAAACTATCACCAAGCCACCACATTTGCATGAGTTCTGAAGACATCATTAGTATTTCCCTTACCCTACACCTCTACTCCTAGTACTGTAAATCAGTGTTTTCTCTATGGGACAAGATCTCAAGCGTATCTCTCCCTAGTCTATTTCTTCCCAAGCTGCCCCCATTTGGAAATGGATGAGAATTTTATATACATCTAATTAACCCTGGAAAACAAATTCATTATGTGGACAGATCTGTGTTTCAGAGGGAAGACTAGCACCAACATTTTGATATATTCTGCTGCTAACTACCCAGAAACATATACATCCAAATACAAAAATACAAACTTAACCTTCCATTTTTTAAAAACAAATAAAAAATTACTTTCACAGAAATCAGAGGGAACCAACAAGCAGTGGTATATCTGAAATGGCTTCCCTGCCCCCCGATCCCCCGCAACTCCTGGTTTCAGATTCTAGAATTTTGAGATCACAGTGAGGTTAAGATGCCCTTGCTGTTAACCACACGGAACCTATTTTTACACAATTATGCAGGGTTGAACATAAAAGTTCTTTTACTTTCCGTATGTAGGTGTTGAAATTATCTGAATGAGTGGCATGGTTAGGTACTTCCACTGGCATTTGTAGGGCTATCCCCGTAGTTCTGAGATTTTACTACAATCCTGGAAAGGAGGCTGGACAGTAATAGCCAAACTCATCTTAAAAGTCAATGATGCCATTCTGAAAATTTACAGATTATCACTAATAACTTAATTCATAAAAGCAGTTACCACTCATTGGATGTCTCATAACAGGTATAGTTCAAAGCACTTTATGAGTGATAACCTATCTATCCCTCACACATTTCTATCAGGTACATGTTATCATTATCTTCATTTTCCAAGTGGGGAAACTGAGGCTCAGAGGCATTAAGAAGTTGTCCAACAAAACACAACTAAGCAGAAGAGCAGAGGTTTGATCCCAGAACCAAGGTAATCTTGTTCTAGACTATACATCCTTGACTAATACGCTGTCCTACACTAAATTATTTAAAAGGTATTCTGGGCCACCAGGGTGGCTCAGTCAGTTAAGTATCCGACTCATGGTTTCAGCTCAGGTCATGATCTCATGGTTCATGGGGTCATGCCCTGAGTCGGGCTCCATGCGGACAGCTCAGGGCCTGCTTGGGATTCTCTCTCTCCCTCTTTCTGCTTCTTCCCTGCTTGTGTGCACATGCACCCTCTCTCTCAAAATAAACTTAAAAAAAGGTTTTCTGACAGCAAAATCAAGTCCTATAAAAAGTAGCTTACAACTTTGAGTGATTCAGCTTATAAATGACTGAGAGGCATTACTGACACAGAGAAACTCTTCGTGAAACCTTGCCCAAGAAGCAAGCTTGAGAGGTGGAAGAGGGACCATGTGCTTAGCCAATTAGTCTAACTCTAGATGCCACCCCAAGCCCTTACAACTTATTTTAGCGCACCTTCTAGAAAGACTACAAACCTCTCTCGTTTTGGGGCAGAACGGCTCAGCCATGGGAATATGGCATACTCCTCTGGCACAGGAGTGACTTCCATCATAGAAGGTCTGAGGCCTTATGGTGGTCCTATAAAATAAAGTGAAAAAAAATCTTTTTTAAAAGCCATCACTCCATCCTCTGGCGGCTGGTGAATCAACTTTATCTAGGTCAGCATCTTGGTGCCTGCTCCAGAATCAATAGCTCTGGATATGGTGAAGGCAACTATTGGAAAAGCCACTCTGGAATGGTATTTGGCTTTTTTGGCTCTGGGTTGGTGGCAAAATGCTTCCCACCAGGTCTGGTGACTATGACAGGACAACCAAAGTGGACTGTAGGCACAGCTCAACTTTGGGCTCAGGAGGCTGGGTAAACCACTTAAGAAGTCACTATAAAATCCCCAATCATTATAGATGTAGAGGACTGTACAGTGAACCCCATATATATCCATCACCTGGATTCAACAATTCAAATGTTGTCAAGCTTGCCTCATCTGTTAGCTTTTCCATGATTGCAAATCTCAGACTTTGTCATTTTACCCCTCATTAGATGGACCAAAATATGTGTACTTTTCACTGCAATGTCATTATCACATCTGATTAAAATTAATTCCTCAGCACCAACTAATACACAGACCACATGCAAATTTCCTTGATGCCCTCAAAAATGTCCCTTTTTTTTTTTTAATTTTTTTTTTCCAACGTTTTTTATTTATTTTTGGGACAGAGAGAGACAGAGCATGAACGGGGGAGGGGCAGAGAGAGAGAGAGACACAGAATCGGAAACAGGCTCCAGGCTCCGAGCCATCAGCCCAGAGCCCGACGCGGGGCTCGAACTCACGGACCGCGAGATCGTGACCCGGCCGAAGTCGGACGCCTAACCGACTGCGCCACCCAGGCCCTTTTTTTTTTTTTTTAAACAAATGCTTTTTTAGTTTCAAGTTCCAGATGAGGTCCTAAACTTGCATTTGATTGACCTGTCTCTAATGAAAGTAATTTCTGCCCTCTACCCCCAATCTTATTTTTTCATGCCTTTGGCCCACTGAAAAAGCAGCCATTTGTCCTGCTCCACTTTTGGGAATCTCTTTGCCACCCCATTTAGCTTGTTGCTCTACCCATCATAATTAGTTCTGAACTCTCTTAGTTCAACTTTTTGGTAAAACATTTTTGAATCCACAAAGAAGAGGTTAAAATTAACCCAGAGCCAGAGCCAAATCACCCTGCAATTTTCACCCAAAGTTTTCAGAATAAAGCACTTTCTATGTCCTTTATATTGTTCTCAACTTGAACTCATGAGTAATACAGGAAAGAGACTCTTCATCTTTCCTACAGAGGGGAGGGCTGGAGAGGGCCAGACCAAGGGAAAACAGGGGAAGGTAGATCACTTAATGTCTACTTCCGGGGACGGGAGAGAAGGAAACGGCATGGAGAATATACTAGTTCAGTTTATACAGCTGGTGGATCCGCCTACCAAAATTAATGTTACTTTCATCCTGTCACATACCAAACAGGGACACTAGCTGGCACCAAAGCCACCTGGCTCAGTAAGGAGGCCTCCGTGCTTTGCAGGGATGAAAACCTAGCCTGTACTCCTCCCAACCTTTTGTCATGTGTCTCAGGGGAAGGCTAAGTTAACTCCAAAGCAATTCCAGATGGGGTTGAAGAACAGGTCAAATGACTGTTCCAGCCCATATAAGCAGAGGCTTTTCTCTTTTTGTAAAACTAACCAATAAAATGGTGCCACGTACTCCAGCTCTGGCTTGGTATCTGCCTTCCATGAGTCAAGTATTAGCAATATCCCCATTTACAACCATGATCGAGTACAAAAACAGGGCCACAAAAACCTCTAGCAGCTATACCCCAATGTCCACGCAATAGAACCCACACCGTATCTCTGTCCCCCTCTCTTCTATTTCTACCCCTTCTTTGCCTAATCACTCCTCTCTGTTCTGAACTTCTATCTTAAGACAAAACATGTATTAGTTATGCTTTATGTTATGTCATATACATGTGATATTATTAACTATAGTTTTCATTTCCTCTGTCAAGTGGAAGATTTTACATTTTTCACTTTAAATAAAGCTCTTTAACCACTAGCTATATGGCTTAGAGCAAACTGCCGTATCTTTTTGATTTTCCATTTCCAATCATAAAATGTAGTTTATCCACCCATTTATACAGGTATTATGAGGATTAAGTCAATCAAGATGTCCAGACAAATGCCAGCAGCTCGGAAGTGAGGTCTGGGCTGGAGATGGAACAGAGAGCCAGCACCAAGGAGAAGCTGTGGTTGAGGCTGGAGCCTCAGAGCACTCAAGCCTGCAGGGGCAAGTGAAGGGGACAGCCCTGAGGAGGCAATGAAGACTTTAATACTAATATTTCCAATGGTTTCAGGGCTAGGCTGTCGAGATCCAGCAAAGAAAGGAGCAAATGAGAAATACCTTGCTTCACACACCTGCCCACCTATCCGTGGTGTTTCATATAACTTAAGTGTCAGTACATTCAATGAAACATTTAATGACCTAAACTTCAATTGCTATAAATAGCAATACTCCTGTCCAGCATAAAATAAGGCATGATTAATGCTGAAGGAAATGCTGACCAAGGGCAATGGGGGTTTACAATCATAGGGGACAAGAGTGGAGTACATTTTCTTTGATAAGTACAGTAAAGTATATAAGTGTATTTTCTTTATGATTTTCTTTTTTTTAAATGTTTTTATTTATTTATTTTTGACAGAGAGAGAGAGAGAGAGAGAGAGAGAGAGAGAATGTGCACGCGCGCGACAGAGAATCCTAAGCAGGCTCCACGCTATAAGCACATGGGGCTTACGCTTGTAAACTGTGAGATCATGACCTGAGCCACAATCAAGAGTCAGATCCTCAACAGACTAAGCCACCCAGGCGCCCCTTCCTTAGAATTTTCTTAATGACACCTTCTTTTCTGTAGCTTACTTTATGGTAAGACTATAGTACATAATACATATACCAGATAAAATTCACGTTAAATGACTGTTATCAAAGGCTTCTGGTCAACAGTAGACTATTAGTAGTTAAGTTTTGGGGAGGTTAAAAATTATACATGGGCTTTCAACTCAACAGGAGTCAGCACTCCTAGCCCCCATGTTGTTTAAGGGTCAACTGTAATTTGTTACAGCATCAACAGGACACTAATACATATGCTCACATGGTTTAAGATACAGTCAACTGAGTTCTGGTTTCTGCAAGTAATAAAGAAATGACGCTGAAGGCTGTCCCAACTCTTGCTACAGTTAGCAAACCTTCCCAGCTAGGCAAGAGGATTATCATTTCACTTCCCCACTAGCTTAGGACCCCACCTGGCAGAAAGACTCTTGAAGTGACTGATCTGGCTGGCTTTACCGCTTACTCAAGAACTCTATGCCTCTAGGAAAGTCAATCTGATGTCTATGCACCTCAGTTTTTATCTGTTTTCTCATATTCAGAATGAGAAGTAAGTAATACAACCTGCCTTCCAAGGTTGATGTGAAGACTGAATGAGACACATGAAGCAAGTGCTCAGCACTAGCAACTACTGTTCAGGGAAAATCTACTTCTGTACTTGCCACGTGCCAACCTCAGAGCCTGACGTGTGTGTGGACCTCAAGGCAAAGGTGCACAAAAAACTGTGTGAGGCTATCAAACCCGAATACATGCTAAGAGACGTTATGTGTACATACAAACAAAAAACTGCCCATGGTAGAGTGAAGGAGGCAAAATTGTGTTGTGTACTGGCAAGAAAAATGACTTCAAGACTGCCAAGGCACTTTCACACACAGAATAGGGAAAAGCCTAGAAAAAGATGGACTGGTAGGTTGTTTCTGAATCAAGACTCTTAAATCAGCCGTAGGACAGTCATTTGTTAATTTTCTTTTGAAGAAACGCTGAGTTGCAAACAACTTGTCCTACAGCAGAAGCAAACCTAACTGCACATCTCTGAGGAGGCACATGTCCCCAACAGGCCTCAGCATGCAGGAACATGAGTCAATGAATATACTGGCAAAGCAGGGCCAACGGCTACTCATAAGGAGCATGGCTTTGGGGAAATGATTCCACCCACATAACTTAAAAGATATCCAAACAATAATGTGCATGGGAAGAGACAAACTCAGTTTCTGAGAAACCAAATTCAAACAAAAAAACCTCCCAGTCCCTCTTTTCATTACAGCCTGGGCTCTGAGGGAAAGTGGAGGTGTTCTATGTAGGTCTGTCACAGCCACCTTGACGCCCAGAAGCTGTGCTAGCAATTTATCCTACAGGGATGTTCACACAAATACAAAGACAACTGGACACACCAGTGTTAACTGAACCAGTTAATACAAACAGGAAACTGAAAACAAATTTCTCACTTAGAAGGCAACTTAAATAAATCACATACCCAACAATGGAAGAGCGTATAGCTGTTAGGAAGAAAGTGATGGTATCTGACTACACGTATGGAAAGCTAAGAGAGAGATGGTGAAAAGGGAAAACCGCATGTTGTGAACTAGAATAGAATAAAAAGAAAAACTGTTCTTTTTCTAGAATTCCTACAGTCATACAAACGTATTTTCTTTGTGTTAAAGAATATATAAATGTATATAATATGGACTCACAAAATGCTTGATTTAGTTAATAATATCTCTTTTTTTTAGTTAATGGTACATCTCGACGATTTTTCTAGATCAGGACATAAAAATCTATTTGTTTAAAGTGCTAAATAGAAAGCCACAGGTAGGCCAGTATATTTATTATACAAAAAATGGGTAATTAAAAAGGGTACAACCAGTATCTCTGCATGAGCTACCTTGTACACAGTTCTCAAAAAAACAAGAAAAGGAACTGTTTCGGTCAAAGGCCACGCACTTTTGAAGTTTAATAGATCTTACCAAGATAACAACAACAATAGATCTGCTTTTCAAAGGGCTATAGCAAGGCATACACCCACTGGAAACATAGGAGGGTGTCACTTTCTACCATATGCTCTCCTCCACCATTTTCATTTTATTCCATTACAAACATGCATTACTCTTTAAATGCTTTAAAACACAAGACTGTTGGATAGCATTTTAGTTTTAGCACATATTACAACACCAGAGACAATTTAAATTAAAAATCTGAAAAGTATACAAACAGGTGAAGATGGCAAAAAAAAAAAAAAAAAAAAAAAAAAGGGCCAAGTCACCAACTGATTAAATCAGAAGGGTTATTTATATCCTAGGAAACATGCATAATTTTAAGATCAACAGGATTAAGAATGAACCTTCTAAATTTCTAGGAGTATATATGTGTGTAGGTGTACACACACATATTTGTGAACAGCACTGTCATGAGCATGTTTATAAGTGAAGGATCAAATCCTAGAAGACTTGGGTCAAGGGTTCTTATCTGGAAAAGAAAGGTAGGGCACACGGGGAAAGCAAGATAGTATTTAAAACTGCAGTGGGTAGAAGTAGAGGAAATTCTGATGTGAATGGCAACAAATTATGCCACGACGGAGTCTGCTCTATTAATCAAAAGAAACTGAAACCTTCTAAATTTGGACAAAGGTCATTAAGATCCCACCATTGCTCTGATCTAATGAGTGCTTATGGTGCTACAGAAAAGGAGAAAACCCAATGATGTTTATATCCCAATGAGGAGGCAATACTGCTCAATAAATAGCTAACAGTTTCCCTTCTTATTCTGGACTTTTCATGAGGTCTTGCTAAACAGAGGATGCAGAGCAGTAGCCCAAGAACAAAATCTCGACTCCGACACAGGTGGTGAGTAACAATCTCTTTGGGTCTCAGTTTTCTCATCTGTATGAGATGCTTTCCAGTGCTGTGATAATTAGCAATACTAGGAACATGTTACGACTATAAAAGCAGCTTTGTTTTGCTGTAAAGTATCATGGACACCACTCTAGGTCAACGTATGTAGCTTTACAAGATCCTGTTTGCAACTTCACGACATTCCACAGGATGGCTGTCAACCACTGCTTTAGGCTGCTCACTCAGGAAACAATATACATATATCCTGGTATGTGTCTAGAAAAATTTGGTGCTTTTATTCTTAGGACTGCAAACTGCAAAAGGGAAAGGCTGGTTGGAAAGACATGCATACTTTAAACCTTAATAAGAAGTCAGACTGCCTTTTAAGAAGAGTTCTAACAATCTCTACCAGCAATAACTATGTGAGTTAATTATCCAGGACCTAACAGCACCTAACATGTGGGAGGAGCTTAATATTTTATTTCACTTCAGAATTACACAGAAATAACAACTTCATGTTTATAATCATTTATAAACATTAATAACTCACTGGGGAATCGCTTCTTGGCCTTTTGGCTAAGATCAAGTGTAATAACTCACTGGGGAGAGGGAAATGGGCAGGGATACTAAGCACAAAGGCAATGGAAGAAACTACCACAAAGGTGACCAGATATATGTCAAAGATCATTGGCATCGATGACAAAAGGAACTAGGAAAAAATTACATCAAATTACAGGAAGAGCTGAGGTCTTCTACAAGAGCTTTTTTTTTTTTTTTAATTTTATTTATTTTTTTTTAATTTACATCCAAGTTAGTTAGCATATAGTGCAATAATGATATCAGGAGTAGATTCCAGTGATTCATCCCCTATGTATAACACCCAGTGCTCATCACAAATGTCATCCTTAATGCCCCTTGCCCATTTAGCCCATTCCCTGACCCACAGCCCCTCTGGCAACCTTCAGTTTGTTCTCTGTATATAACAGTCTCTTTGTCCCTCTCCCTATTTTTACATTATTTTTGCTTCCCTTCCCTTATGTTCATCTGTTCTGTATCTTAAATTCCACATATGAGCAGAATCATATATTTGTCTTTCTATGACTTCACTTAGCATAATACCCTCTAGTTCGATCCGTGTAACTGCAAACGGCAAGATTTCATTCTTTTTGACTGCCAAGTAATACTCCATTGTACATATATACCACTTCTTCTTTATCCATTCATCTGTCAAAGGACATTTGGGCTCTTTGCATACTTTGGCTATTGTCAAAAGTGCTGCTATAAACTTTGGGGGCACATGTGGCCCCTTCAAAATAGCACAACTGTATCCTTTGGATAAATACCTAGTAGTGTAATGCTGGGTCATAGGGTAGTTCTATCTTTAATTTTTTTTTAATTTTTTTTAACATTTGAGAGACAGAGAGCATGAGCATGGGAGGGGCAGCGAGAGGAGGAGACAGAATCTGAAGGAGGTTCTGGGCTCTGAGCTGTCAGCACAGAGCCTGACGCGGGGCTAGAACTCACAGACAGCGAGATCATGACCTGAGCCGAAGTCAGACACTTAACCGACTGAGCCACCCAGGTGCCCCTATCTTTAATTTTTTGAGGAACATCCTTACTCTTTTCCAGAGAGGCTGTACCAGTTTGCATTCCCACCAGCAGTACAAAAGGGTTCCTCTTTCTCCAGGTCCTCGCCAACATGTGTTGTTGCCTGGGTTGTTAATATTAGCCATTCTGACTGGTGTGAGGTGGTATCTCATTGTAGTTTTAATTTGTATTTCCTTGATGATGAGTGATGTTGAGCATTTTTTCATGTGTCTCTTAGCCATCTGGATATCTTCTTTGGAAAAGTGTCTATTCATGTCTTTTGCCCATTTCTTCACTGGATTATTTCTTGGGTTTTGAGTTGGGATCAATTCTTTGGAGATTTTGGATACTAACCCTTTATCTGATATGTCATTTGTAAATATCTTCTCCCATTCCCTTGGTTGCCTTTTAGTTTTGCTGATTGTTTCCTTCCCTGTGCAGAAGCTTTTTATCTTGATGAGGTCCCAATAGTTCATTTTTGCTTTTGTTCCCCTTGCCTCCAGAGACGTGTTAAGTAAGAAGTTGCTGCAGCCAAGGTCAGAGGTTTTTGCCTGGTTTCTTCAAGGATTTTGATGGCTTCCTGTCTTACGTTTAGGTCTTTCATCCATTTTGAGTTAATTTTTGTGTATGGTGTAAGAAAGTGGTCCAGGTTCATTTTTCTACATGTCACTGTCCAGTTTTCCCAGCACCACTTGCTGAAGAGACTGTCTACATTCCACTGAATATTATTTCTGCTTTGTCAAAGATTAGGCAGCCATACACATCTGTGGGTCCACTTCTGCGTTCTCTATTCTGTTCTATTGATCTGAGTGTCTGTTTTTGTGCCAGTACCATACTGTCTTGATGATTACAGCTTTGTAATACATCTTGAAGTGCGGGATTGTGATGCCTCCAGCTTTGGTTTTCAGGATTGCTTTGGCTATTCAGGGACTTTTCTGGTTCCATACAAATTTTAAGATTGTTCTAGCTCTGTGAAGAATGCCAGTGTTATTTTGATAGCAATTGTGTTAAATATGTAGATTGCTTTGGATAGTATTGATATTTTAACACTATTTGTTCTTCCAATCCATAAGCATGGAATATTTTTCCATTTTTTTGTGTCTTCAATTTCTTTCATAAGCTTGCTATAGTTTTCAGTGTATAGATTTTTTACCTCCTTGGTTAGGTTTATTTCTAGGTATTTTATGGGTTTTGGTGCAATTGTAAATGGGATTGATTCCTTAATTTCTTTTTGTTGCTTCATTATTGATGTATAGAAATGAAACCAATTTCTGTGCATTGATTTTATATCCTGCGACTGCTGAATTCATGGATCAGTTCTAGCAGTTTTTGGTGGAATCTTTTGGGTTTTCCATATAGAGTATTATGTTGTCTGCAAAGAGTGAAAGTTTGACTTCCTCCTTGCTGTATCAGATGCCTTTTATTCTTTTGTGTTGTCTGATTGTTGAGGCTAGGACTTCCAAATACTATGTTGAATAACAGTGGTGAGAGTGGACATATCTGTCCTTCTCTGACCTTAGGGGGAAAGTGCTCAGTTTTTCCCCATTGAGAATGATATTAGTGGTGGGTCTTTCATATATGGCTTTTAAGATCTTGAGGTATGATCCCTTTATCCCTACCTTCCTGAGGTTTTTTTTATCAAGAAAGGATGCTACACTTTGTCAAATGCTATCTCTGCATCTATTGAGAGGATTATATTGTTCTTGTCCTTTTATTGATAGGATATATCACATTGCTTGTTTTGCAGATATTGAAACAGCCCTGCATCTCAGGTATAAATCCCACTTGCTCATGATGAATAATTTTTTTAATGTATTGTTGGATCTGGTTGGCTAGTATCTTGTTGAGAATTTTTGCATCCATGCTTCATCAGGGAAATTAGTCTGTAGTTCTACTTTTTAGTGGAATCTTTGTTTGGTTTTGGAATCAAGGTAATGATGGCTTCATAGAATGAGTTTGGAAGTTTTCCTTCCATTTCTATTTTGTGGAACAACTTCAAAAAAATAGGTGTTAACTCTTCTTTAAATGTTTGGGAGAATTCCCCTGGAAAGACGTGGACTCTTGTTTTTGGAAAACTTTTGATTACTAATTTGATTTCTTTACTGGTTACGGGTCTGTTCAAATTTTCTATTTCTTCTTGTTTCAGTTTTGGTAGCTTATGTTTCTAGGAATTTGTTCATTTCTTTCACATTGCCCAATTTCTTGATGTATAATTGCTCACAATATTCTCTTATTGTTTGTATTTCTGCGGTGTTGGTTGTGATATCTCCTCTTTCATTCTTGATTTCATTTATTTGGGTCCTTTTTTCTTTTTGATCAAAGTGGCTAGGGGGTTATCAATTTTTTTAATTCTCTCAAAGAACCAGCTCCTGGTTTCACTGACCTGTTCTACGGTTTCTTTTGGTTTTGTTAGCATTGATTTCTGTTCTAATCTTTATTATTTCCCATCTTCTGCTGGTTTGGGGTTTTATTAGCTGTTCTTTTTCCAGCTCTTCAAGGTTTAAGGTTAACTTGTGTATCTGACACCCTTCTTCCTTCTTTAGGAAGGCCTGGATTGCTTCCTGGATATACTTCCCTCTTATGACTGCCTTTGCTGCATCCCACAGGTTTTGAGTTGTGGTGTTATCATTTTCATTGGCTTCCATGTACTTTTTAATTTCCTTTTGAACTTCTTGGTTAGCCCATTCATTCTTTACTAGGATGTTCTTTAGTCTCCAAGTATTTGTTGTCTTCCAGATTTTTTCTTGTGGTTGATTTCAAGTTTCATAGTGTTGTGGTCTAAAATATGCATGGTATGATCTCAGTCTTTTTGTACTTGTTGAGGGCTGATTTGTGTTCTAATATGTGACATATTCTGGAGAATACTCGAGAAGAATGTATATTCTGCTGCTTCAGGATGCAATGTTCTGAATAATATCTGCTAAGTCCATCTGGTCCAGTGTGTCATTCAAAGCTGTTGCTTCCTTGCTGATTTTCTGTTTAGGTGATCTGTCCGTTGCTGTAAGTAGGGTATTGAAGTCCCCTACTATTATGGTATTATTATCAATGAGTTTCTGTATGTTTCTGATTAACTGATTTATAAATTTGGGGGCTCCAACATTTGGAGCACAAATGTTTACAGTGGTTAGATCTTCTTGGTGGATAGACTCCTTAATCATGATAAAATGCCCTTCTTTATCTTGTTAGTCTTCATTTTAAAATCTAGATTGTCTGATATAAGTATGGCTACTATGGCTTTCTTTCGGCAACCACTAGCATGATAGATGATTCTCCATCCCCTTACTTTCAATCTGCAGGTGTCTTTAGGTCTAAAATGGGTTGCTTATAAACAACATATAGATGGATTTTCTTTTCTTATCCATTCTGTTACCCTATGTCTTTTGATTGGAGCATTCAGTCCATTGATATTTAGAGTGAGTACTGAAAGATATGAATTTATTGCCATTATGTTGCCTGTAGAGTTGGGAGTTTCTGGTGGTGATCTCAGGTCATTTCTAGTCTTTGTTGCTTTTTTGTTTTGTTTTGTTTCATCTTTTCTCCCCTCAGAGAGTTCCCCCCTAAAATTTCTTACAGGGCCGGTTTAGTGGTAACAAACTCCTTTAGTTTTTGTTTGGGAATTTTTTTTTATCTCTCCTTCTATTTTGAATGACAGCCTTGATGGATAAAGAATTCTTGGCTACATATTTTTCTGATTCAGCACAATAAATATATCCTGCCACTCCTTTATGGCCTGCCAAGTTCTGTAGATAGGTCCGTTACAAATCTGATCTGTCTTTCCTTGTAGGTTAAGGACTCTTTTTCCCTTGCTGCTTTCATGATTCTTTCCTTGTCTGTGTATTTTGTGAATTTGACTATGATATGCCTTGTTGATGATTGGGTTTTGTTGAATCTAAAGGGGGTTCTCTGTGCTTCCTGGATTTGGATGTCTATGTCTTTCCCCAGGTTAGTAAAGTTTTCTGCTATGATTTGCTCACATAAGCCTTCTACCCCTTTTTCTCTCTCTTCATCTTCTAGTACCCCTATGATTTGGATGTTACTCCTTTTTAATGAGTCACTGAGTTCTCTAATTCTTATATCATGCTCTTTTGCCTTAGTTTCCCTCTTTTGTTCTGCTTCATTATTCTACATAAATTTGTCTTCTATATCGCTGATACGCTGTTCTGCTTCTTTCATCCTTGCCCTTGTGACATCAATTCGAGATTGCATCTCAGTTATAGCATTTCTAATTTTGTCCTGACTAGATGTTACTTCTTTTGTCTCTGCAGAAAGGGATTCTATGCTTTTTTCAACCCTAGCTAGCATTCTTATTATTATGATTCTAAATTCTGGTTCAGACATCTTGCTTGTATCTGTGCTGATTAAGTCCCTGACTGTCATTTCTTCCTGGTCTTTCTTTTGGGGTGAATTTTGTCATTTTGGAGGAAGAAAAAGAATTAATAAAATAAAAATTGAAAAATTAAAAACACCACAAAATCAAATAAAGAACTGAAGATCCTAGGTGTGTTTTGGTCTAGTTGTTGAAAGAAGCTGGACAGAATAGAGAAAAAAGGGAGGAAAAGAAAAAAAAGGAAAAAAGGAAAACGTTTGAAAATTTAAAAACATAAATACAATAAAAAAGAATAAAATGGAATGACGAAGTAAAATAGAAGTAAAAAATTTACAAAAAAGTAAAAGTATAGTAGAAAAAATTAAAGAAAAATTTTTATTAATATGGAAAATAAAAATAAATTTTTCTCTTTATGTATTCAAGAACAAGAGAAGAAAAAAATTCAATAGACGGACCAACAGAATGAAATATGATTGGAATTATGTCCAGTTTCTCTTGGAAGTCAAACTATGAAGCACTTTATGGTCTTAAACTAAGCAGGCAGAGACGTGTGGTGTTCCTCTAGAGCACAGTTGGCACAGTTGGATGGGGTTTGGTATAATGGCTCTGTTCTCCACTAGATGGTGCTGAGTTTACCAGGGTGGATCATTTGTGGTGCATGCACAGGAAGGGTGAAAATGGTGTCACCCAGCTACCCAGTCTCTAGTATCAGAACTCTGTGCTCTCCCCAACAGGCAATCAAGCGCCCCTCCTTTGTCTCCAGCTTCCGTCCACTCCCCTCTTCTACACTGTCCGTGACCAAGCCGTCAATCAGCCTGCCAGGTGGCACCTCCCTCCTGAGCTTTATCTCAAATGGAGCTGTGTTTCCAAACCCCTCACTTCTGAGGGCCCTGTGGCTTTGACCCACTCCAATCCTCTGGGGGAGGGTCTCACCGAGCAATGGCCAGGTGCCAGCCTGCCCCAGAAAAACTTCAGATCGTGTAGCAGCAGCATTCCAGGGATTATGGTAAATCACAACACACATCCGGTGCCAGGCTTCACCTTTAACATCCTTGTTCCAACACCAGCAAATGTAGCTGTTCTCCGGGGTCCACTGGGACCTTTGCCTGCGGGGAGGCCGCACAACCTCTACCAAATGTCCTCTCAACAAGGGAACCACTTCTCCTCATGTGGCCTGAGGACCCCTCAGACCCTGCTGTCTGCTCCTAGGAATTCACCTTTCCCACTACAGCTCCAACAGGTATCAAGCTGCGGAGTTTCAGACTCTGCACTCCCCTGTTTATAGTGTCTTAACGGTATTTAAACCCTCTTCTTTGTATTTTCTCCTTTCTCCCTTTCTTGTTAAGCCCCTTAGAGGTGTTTCCACTCTTTCTCTTTCTCTCCAGCTGCTTTCGGGGGGACTGCTTTTCCTGTATTCTCTCCCCCACCCCAGTCTCCATCATCTCTCCGCAAGCAAAATCAGCTCTCTACCCTCTACGGCTTCTCTCTCCCCTAGTTCACTTCTGTGTGCCATGCAACTGCCAAGTTCTGTGCTTCAAGTTGTGCAGCCTGTTGTGTTAATCCTCAGATCAGTTTTTAGGTGTGCAAAATAGTTTGGTGTTGATCTAGCTGCATTTCAGGGATGAGAGAGGCAAAAAAACCTTCCATGCTGCTCTGCCATCTTGGCCCCTCCCAAACAAAGAGCTTATTAGGACATTCCTTCTCCCCAGGCTGTATTGTTAACTCAGCCTTGTGGGTCTGAGCTGGTACTAATCACCACTGTGTGACAACCCTAAGCGAGTGCTCCCAGAGAGTAGTGGATGCTTTGTTTCCAGCACTTTTCTGATCATGTCTTTGTTTCTGTTCTATTTTCTGGGAGTCGTCTGGAAACCAGCTTTGCAGGAGACACACTGGAGAGAAGGAGGGATGTGAGGGAAGTGGTTGACAGAGAACAGAGGGTGGTTCAAAGCACACACAGGTATGACCTGAGGATGGACTCTCCATGCAGGGGTGACCCAGAGCCATGGCACTGACTGCCAGGTTGAGGCAGTACCATGGGTATGATCAACTTAGGAATTTTCCAAGCAGGGAAGGAAGAGCTGAGGTGGGGTGAGAGTGTGGGGTTAGAAGACATCCAAGGGGGGTAATTTAATCTTGAATTACAAAGTGTGAGGTATCTCTGGGACCCTGTCCTGTATCTAGTGGCCAGTGGGATCTGAAGGGGGAAGGCACAGCTGGGAAGTCTGTGTGTGAAGGGTGGGTGAGGTCACAGGCTCTGGATGCTAACTGGACTTCAAACTCCATGGATCCCACTTACTAGAGAGTAATGACCAATATCTTTGAGTTTTAAGTCTCTTCAACCATAAACTGAGAAAATTACACTTGTACGTGATGAACAGGATTAAGGGATTTGTGGCACTTGGTAATAACCCCCAAATTGGAAGCTTATCAGCATTTTTAATAAGAGAAGGGATATGAAGCGAGGCAGTAATAAGGGAACTAGGTTGCGGAGCAGAATGAGGAAACTCTCGGGAACATGGGTATAGCTGCCCCTGCTTCCTGGACAGGTGGGCAGGAAGACGGTAAAGGCTGGGCACACAAGTAACTGATGAGAGGGAGGGGGAAGGAACATGGTAAGTTATGCCTAATAGCTTCTGTTTTTTTCATAAAGAAGTAATACTCTCAACTAAGAGTGAAGGAGAGGGGCAGGAAGCAGTCAGGGTTTGAAATAGCTGCTCACGGGCATGGAAAAAGGGCTAAGGGAGGGCTTCCTGTGAAATCCTTTACCAGAAGCCCCGTTAGTACCGATAAAAATCCACGCCATGCCCCAGAAGTTCAAAGACTGGTGATATAATGGACAGCAGAGCACACCTCAACCTCCGGGTCAGTCCTTGGCAGGGGCCCGTTCAAACAATATTACACCATGACCTCAAGGGGGGAAGCCCAGGGCTTTGGGAGGGGGAAATAAACTGACATAATCCCTTACCACTGTGTTTACAGCGGGACTTTCCTGATGAGTAAGCAAGCAAGCATCACAGCCACATTACTCAAACCTTTCCCTGACGTAGTGAAAAAAGAACGCTAAGAAGAGGGAGGCTATCAACTCAAGAACCAATCCAGCACCCTCATTTTGCAGATGAGGACACTCAGTGACAAAAGAGTTTGGGGGCAAAGCCAGGGAACAATTCTGGACGTTCTCACTTCTAAGCCGGGGCTTCTCCCACTGCATTCTCCACCAGAACCTAACTGGGGGCCTCAAACGTAACAGGCTAACATGTTAACGGCATTTTGCAGAAAACATCTGGCAGTAGGAATCACACCCTGTTTTTCATCTCAAATTTTTTATTGTATTTTTCTTAATTGTTTAAAAAAAAAAAATCCTTATCTGCATAACATTCCTGATAAAAGCCACTATTAGAAAGTAAGAATCTCATCTTTGTCCTTCACAGATGTTTGCTAGCCCCAGCTCGAGATAGTTCCGATAGCTATAGCAGTTTAATGGGTCCTACTAATCTGCATCTTAAAAAACAAACAAACAAAAAAACAAACAAAAACTTAATAGAACGTGGGCATCTTTCCAAATAGCGTACCCACATATAGAGAATTCAATTCCTTTCAGTAACTATCAGGATTGATGGTGAAGAGAAGAGTCATGTATGGAACTGTTGGAGTCCTCTACCCATGTGTACCAGGCACGACATGGAGAGTCAGTAGTTCGGGGTGACAGGTATACGCTACACACACAAGAGTTTGCATCACAGAAGAACCCCCAAATTATGAATCTCGGAGCATCTCCCTTGTGAGATCCTTTTAAAGTATAAACAGCCTCTCAACAGTCTCTTAAGACAGACAGAAAGATCAAATTCCTTCCCTAGTTCAAAGGGACCACGGAATGACCGTCAAGGAGTGAAACAAGTCCCATTCTTAACCATGTTTTATCCCGAACTGTCAAATGACCTGTGGCTCTGACAACAAGAACCTCCATCAAGGTAGAAGAAATGGATCAATCAAACCCAGTTCCATCAGAAGGCATGAGGCACTGAAAAAACTTACTGTGGACGAACCTCCCACAAGTTCTCAGTACTTGTAGAACGCCATTTGTAACTGGTTTGTGAAGAGCGTTGTGCCTGAAGCCCAGGACCCAGGGCAAGGGAAGAGTGAAGAAACCTGTCACCGTGTAGGAAGAATAGGAAAATGACAAAACCAACACATTCTTCTGGTATGTAAATTCTAGACCATCCATTTTGCTTTCCACAGCTGCCCTAATCATAAGCACAAGATATTATTTTCACTTTAAATATTTGCTAAGGCATTTCTTTGCATGTCTGAGAAAGAGATGCATGACTGCACACACCCCAAAAATACTTGGAGCCACTCCCCTCCCCACCTGTCTGCTGTCCTGCTCTCTCCATGTCAGCCACACCCAGGATTCCCCTTCTCTCAGGCCCAGGCTTTCAACTTTTCACAGGCTGGAACACAGCTGGAGAGAAAAAAATTACTTTCAGAAGACAATGAGCTTGGGGCACCTGGGTGGCTCGGTCAGTTAAGCGTCCAACTCTTGGTTTCAGCTCAGGTCACAATCTCAC
Organism: Panthera onca; assembly: GCF_046562875.1. NCBI lineage: Eukaryota > Metazoa > Chordata > Mammalia > Carnivora > Felidae > Panthera > Panthera onca. Next base: position 46,851,136 of record NC_138351.1, on the reverse strand, counting down.
AGCTTGTGAGTTCAACCCCCACACGGGGCTCTGCGGTGACAGTGTGGAGCCTGCTTGGGATTCTCTCTCTCTCTTCTTCTCTCTCTGCCCTTCCCTAACTCATGCTGTCTCTCTCAAAATAAATAAATAAACTTAAAAAAAAAAAGAGGACAATGAGCTTATTTTCTTAAAAGAGCTTCTAGTCCATCATACTCCTTTAAGGGTGTATTCCATTTTTAGGGTAGAAATCTAACATTTTAAAAACCACCATAAAATCAGAGCCTGCTGTCACTCTTAACCTTAATGGCCTCTAAGGTAGGCATGGCTGATAAGCCAGGCTGGTGGTGGTTTTCTCTATGCTGGGCACTTTTTCTATGGACGGCAGAGAAAATGACGTGTTTTAGTTCTGCCATCTATTAAGTAAGAATAGCCACACTACTCCTTCCTGATTCTTTATCACAAGTTTCTGTTAGGGATATTAAAACAATCCTACTTAATCCTCTGATGACCACTTTAGGACAAGGATATTTTTTCTAAGATAATGTGCCGACAAAGTGACAGCAGTAAGCAAAAATATGTTTCTAGATCAGTCCCTGTAGAAGAATCCGTATGTAGTGCAGAGAGAAAGAGCCTAAGTAATGGTGGGGCTCAACCTGGATTTAAGAGAGGGCAACGGGCTGCTGATTTGGCTGAGGATAAACAGAGCCAAGAGAAAACCTCATAATCCAGGGCTCCTGTCCCCGTGGCTATCACCCACTGGGTGGCTTTGCAGAGTGTTGCAATTTTGTCACCCAAGCTGAGGCTGGGTGGGTGGCTATGGGAACCTCAAGCTACAAACAGCACAGTCACTCACTCACCATTCTGTGTCTGAGGCCATCACCCAGAGAACGCATCAGGTGCCTGCCTGAACACACCAAGGTTTACCTTAAATACACGAAGGCCATTACTCATAAGGTAAAAAGTACCGATTCTCCTCTCCTATGACATAAACCTACTCACAGTGACTCAGGTACATACCCAAGCTTGGTTAACTGGCCCAGCTAGTGGCAGCATTATTCAGAAACACTGTCCAATAGCAGTATAATACAAGCCACTTAGTCATTTTACGTTTTCTAACACATTAAAAAAAAGTAAAAGAAATAAGTAAAATTAGCTTTAGTATCTTATCTAGCCCAATAAATCCAAAATGTCATCATTGCAATATGTCATCAACATAAAACTTCAGATTTCTTCTAAATGATATTCCCTTAAGAGAAAGTCTCTTCTATTGTTACCAAATAATGTTAACTACAGACCCACCCAACCAACATGCCACAAGCACAATAATGGCACCCAAGTACTGGGAAGGTAGTACGTGCTAGATAAAAGGCACTTGCTAGACTCTGAATTTCCAAGGTAAGAGCAAGGAGTCAGGTTATCCCCACTTCACATAAAAGAAAACAGGTATCAGAAGGCGTTAAGGTTACACAGCTAAGGAGTGCTACGACGGAATGAAACCACATAGAAGGGCAACGCTTGTTCTCTTTCTCTTCTCCATCACCCCAACTGCTTTCTTGAAAGAGCCAGTATGGGAAACATCTACATTTGCTATATATATGTAAGGAAAATATCTGGCAAACACCACAGTTACACCATCTAAGTAACAAATTAATCCAAGGCTTAACGCCCAAGTCAGACATTTCTTTCCAGCACCATCTTTGATACTTAATAAATTTGGATTAGTCTGAATACGGAGTTTTATACTCTGCTATACTTTTTTTTTTTAAGTAGGCCCCACACCCAATGTGGGACTTGAACTCACCACCCTGAAGTCAAGAGTTCCATGCGCTCTCTACTGACTGAGCTAGTCAGGCATCCCATGTACTCTGCTTTATCAAACACAAGCATATTACAGCCATTTTCTCAAGTCATTACCTCCAAGCACAGGGACTCTTGACAACCATAGAGATTTTGATCAAGAATTCCAACCTCTCTCTTCCTTTGAACGATCACGTTCATGCAATTGCTAAACAATACTGACTGGCTGGTTCAGCCGGTTAAGTGTCCGACTCTAGATTGCAACTCAGGTCATGATCTCACAGTTTGTGATATCGAGCCCCGTGTCCAGCTCTGCGCTGACAGTGGAGCCTGCTTGAGATTCTCTCTCCCTCTCTGCCCCTCCCCTATTCATGCACTCATGCTCTCGCTCTCTCTCTCAAAATAAAGAAAAGAAACTTTAAAAATAAATACTGACGGAGCAACTACGGGCCATGCACTGTTGTGAGTGTTAGGGATAAAGTGGCAGATAGGGTCTTTACCCTCACATGGCCTATATTCTAGAGGGAAAGATGAATAATAAACATATGGTGTCAGGTGCTGAAAAAATGGTAGGAAAAATGATACATGAAGGTCATGTAATGATTTTCGTCTACCCCCATTATTTGTTAGGTGGAGCCACATGAAACTGCTGATATTCAACCATTTCTGACCTAGAGAATGGTCAATTTCATGTAGTTCAACCTAACAGTTTCACTCCATCAGGGAATAATCAAGAATGCTTCTGATGGACTCTAAATAGAACAGATCCCTGACAGGCAGAAGGCACAGAGAACCAGACTGAATAAACTTTCCTTGCATAGAAGAGGTATGAGAGGTGTCTGGGTGTAGTAAACTCAGACAGAGCAGATGGGAAGGGAGTGACAGACATAGGTTATGGTCTGGGGACTCCAGTAGGAGCCACCAAGTGGCTTCCACTCTGCTACTTCTCCCCATTATTGACTCAAGGCGCAGAGCACAGCCACCTGTCTCCATCCAAAACACCTTGGGAGGTGGTTCTTTTCACCACGAATTGTAGGGGGGCAGGGTGCAGCAGGCAGGAATCCCTAGGAGACCACCCATTCTCCCTTGTGACCTCTTTAACTATTTCTAAGTCCAGAAAAAGCCCAGGAGCTTGGCAGTCTATTACTACTGAATTTTTTTGGTAAAGGACAGTTATAAATTACTTGTGCAATTAAGTAACAAAGAAGTCCGTAGTTCCTGAACCAACTGATCAATCAACACCGTGTAAAGACAAGCAGATATCACGTGCCTGCTGGTACAACGCGGAAGGGAGGGTTCTTGCCAAGAATTTGAACCTGGTTCTTATCAGGCCTCCAGAGCTACCCACTGGTTTACAACAAACACAGGACACAGGGGAACACCCTAAGTGACACTTAAGGATGCAGTCAGTAAAATCCAGACTGGGGACACTACAGAATAACAAGAAAAATGAAAAAAGGAGGTGGATGAAACATTATTAGCTCTTGCATGTATGAGTGGACCCCCCCTCTGGACCCGTATTTGAACAAACCAACTTAACAAAAGTCTCTAAGATGGTAGAGAAGAGGGGAGCACTGTCTAGACTGCTAATACTAAGGAAATATTAAGTGATTTGCTTGTTTCTAACAGAGTCCTTATCTTTTCAAGTTACAGGCTGTAGTGAACTGATATATGGCAAAGCTGGGAACTGGTAACCGGAGAGATTCTTATTCTGTTTTGCAGATGTTTAAAACTCCCACAATGAAAAGCTTAGAGCAAGTCTGTGGGCCTGCCCTCCGCATCTCTCCCAGGTACCCACCAAATGTCCATTTGAGCTGGGAATGATCTTACATGAGCCTAAAGCATCTTCAATGATCTGCTCACCTGTCGATGAACTGATCGATAATGACGATATCACCAGGTTGAATCTCTTCCCTCAAAGAACCGCAAGCTGTGGTCACTATGACATGTGTACAGCCCTCCTCCTTCAGAGCCCAGATGTTCGCCTGGTAGTTGACTTTGGAAGGCATGATGCTGTGCTGTCTCCCATGCCTGTGGGAAGAATACAGCAGATGAGTGAGCAGGGCACTCGAATACTGTCAGAATAGAAGCAGTATTTCATAGAGTTAAAATTATTCTGGGCTGCTTGAAAAACTACCAATACTACATGGAATGTTCCACCACAGAAAGGCAAAGTGTCAAGTCCAGTGTCCTTTACATGTGGTAATACAGAGGTAAGCTTTCAAGGAAGTAACCGAACACACACAAATCTCTTTCTAGAATGACGATTAAGTTTGAGCTTTGGAGTAAAACTGCCTGGGTCCAAATCCTAGCATTGCCATTTACTACTGGGGTGATCTCATCACAGCCACTCAGCTCTCTCAGCCCAGTTTTTTTCATCTGTAAAATGGATATTACTGCACCATAGATTGTTATTAAATATCCCTTGTATCATCCCATATTTATATTAAAAAAAAAAACTCTAATCTTTACCAACAGAATTATGTAAAACATCAAAATGCTCTGTACATAATTTCAGACTTATCAGGGATTAGCTTATCAGGGTTTTTATCCTGAGTTGACAGATGACTTCTCAGAAGGTAGAGGTTCATGAATGCCCAGAAAGTATATGCATTTTCCTAAGACTGGTCTTCAAAACACTAAAAAGATTTTCAAAAGAAAATCAAAAACCAAAAGTAGGCAAGAGGGGTGGGTGGCTCAGTCAGTTAAGTGTCTGATTTCGGGTCAGGTCATGATCTCATGGTCCATGAGTTCGAGCCCCACATAGGGGCTCTGTGCTGACAGCTCTGAGCCTGGAACCTGCTTCGGATTCTGTGTCTTCCTTCTCTGCCCCTCCCCCGCTTGCTCTCTGTCTCTCTGTCTCTCTCTCAAAAATGAATAAACATTTAAAAAAAAAAAAAGCAGTTAAGAAACACTGCACTAGACATGCACGAGGGTGGCTTAGTTGGTAAGCATACAACTCTTGATCTCAGGGTTGTGAGTTCGAGCCCATGTTGGATGTAGGGATTACTCAAAAGTAAAATCGTTAGGGGTGCCTGGGTGGCTCAGTCCTTAAGCATCTGACTTCGGCTCAGGTCATGATTCACGGTTCTTGAGTTTGAGCCCCACATCAGGTGAGCTTGAGCCCTGCTTTGGGTGAGCCTTGCTTCTCTCTCTCTCTTTCTCTGCCCCTAGCTCACTCGTGCCCTCTCACTCTCAAATTAAAAAAAAAAAAATTTAGGGGCGCCTGGGTGGCGCAGTCGGTTAAGCGTCCGACTTCAGCCAGGTCACGATCTCGCGGTCCGTGAGTTCGAGCCCCGCGTCAGGCTCTGTGCTGACAGCTCGGAGCCTGGAGCCTGTTTCCGATTCTGTGTCTCCCTCTCTCTCTGCCCCTCCCCCGTTCATGCTCTGTCTCTCTCTGTCCCAAAAATAAATAAAAAAAAAAAAAACGTTGAAAAAAAAAAAAAATTTAAAAAAAGTAAAATAAAATAAAATAAAATCTTAAAAAAAAAAAAGAAACACTACATTAGAGGGACAAATAGTTCACAGTCCAACACAATTCAGTTCAATTGGCAGTAGTATAAAAGCCTCACCATGGGGCCACACCACTAGCTGTTTTCTCTTAGAGCCTGGAAAAAATTAATCAATCCTCCCGCAATGACCACAGACCAACAAAGAATTTTGCCTGAAATCAACCCATGTAACCATCTAAACCTAAATTTAGTTTTACTGAATTCAGCAAAGTCACTTCTGTTTTAAAAATGTGGTGTGGCAGACAGGGGCACCTGGGTGGCTCAATCAGTTGGGCGTCTGACTTCAGCTCACGTCATGATCTCACGGTTCGGGAGTTTGAGCCCCTCATTGGGCTGGCTGTGTGCTGAGAGCTCAGAGCCTGGAGCCTGTTTTGGATTCTGTGTCTGTCTGTCTGTCTCTCTCTCTCTGCCCCTCCCTGGCTCTCAAGGTCTCTCTCTCAAAAATAAATAAACATTAAAAATATTTTTTTTAAAAAGGGGTGTGGCAAACAGACTCTAGGGTGATCCCCGTTTTCACGCTCCATCTAATTCCCTCCTCCCTCCACTGCAGGTGGATGTGAGATTTGCTTCCAGCCAATGGGCTACACCAGAGGTGTTGGGGTCACTCTCCTGACTAGGTTTCACCTGGCCAGCATGTACTAGAGCACCCCCTCCTTCTGGCCCTGAGGAAGCAGGCCGCTATCCTATGACCTACGCCCCCGGAACTGAATTCTGCCAACAAGCACTTAAGCCTGAATGAGGACCCGGAGCTCCAAATGAGAACAAGTCCTGAGTGTACCTTGTGTGACCTTGTGTGACCCTGAACACAGGAGTCAGCTAAGCTGCACCCACACTCCTGGGGCTCAGAAAGTGTGTATTGTTTTAAGCTGCTAAATTTGTGCTAATTTGTTCTACAGCAACAGAAAACTAATCTATGTAGTCTAATTTCCAACCTTGTGATAAAAATGATTTGCTCCCTCTGTAATAATGGAATAGTCCTAGCCTGGTCAAGAAAACAGAGTGTGGATACCAAAGGGAACCCATTCCCTGCAAACCTAGAACTGTTACTGCACCAGGGGTCGTGAATGAAGCAGTCTGCCTTATTAGAAGAAAAACAATGGGGGTGCCTGGGTGGCTCAGTCAGTTGAGCGACTAACTCTTTTGATTTCAGCTCAGGTCATGATCCCAGGGTTGTGGGATCAAGTCCTGCCTCAGGCTCAAAGCTGAGCATGGAGCCTGCTTGAGATATTCTCTCTCTCTCTCTCTCTCTCCCCCCCCCGCTCCCTCTGCCCCTCTCCCCTGCTTACAAATACACTCTTACTCTCTAAAATAAATTTTTTAAAAAAGAAGAAAAACAACGGACATGAGAAAGCCTCTCTCCTCTTGAAGTTAGAACTGAAACCAGAAGCTTCAATTTTTGTCGGACTTGCTGTACTGCTCATTAATTACTCTAACCACTTGTCTAGTCTAAGGGGGGTGGGGTGAGATCTCTGTTCTCCAGAGTCCAGATAATTTACCCCAAAACCATAAGTAGTAAATAAAGGTGACCGAGAAGCTCTGGCTCCACCAGCACATAAAAACTCATTCCTGTGTCATTACTCTCTCCAGAATTCAGGTCAAATTTAAATCTTCCTTTGGTACCAACATTCAAAAAGCTTAGAATATCTTACCTTGCGAGGAGGACGCAGTCAACATTCTTTATCTTCCCCAAAATTAAGGCATCAGAAGGCTGAACATAATGAAAAATGGTTACAACCCAGTGACGTGGATACACTCATATATAAACAATTTAAAAACTGCCACTTCCATTGTTCAACCACAAAAGGATTCATGAGAACTTGGAAGATATGCTTTTAAAGAAGTACAAGAGTCTATATTTGATTAACTTAGTCACTAATACTGAGCCTTCTACAAGCACAGAAAGTCACAGGACCTGGAGAGCTGCCCTGGGTGCATGGGGTAGACCACACTTAGCAAGAACTATTTGTAGCCAAGCGCCCCGGGGATTCTGATGTCACTAACACTGATCAAAGAGAGATGTGTCAAGGGTATTGGGCGGGTACAAGAACAGGTGCAGAAAGGAGTTCACTGTCACAGAATTTAAGGACTCCGCACTGGAACAGTTTGCCATGTTAACCAGGTCTTAGATGGTCATGGGACGACCTGAGATAATGGAGAGGAAGGTCCCGACAACTTGAAGGGGGCGGGGGGGTGGGGAGGGTTAAGAAAACAGGAGACCGTGAAGTGAGCCAAGGCGAAAGCAGGACTTAGAGAACACAAGGTCAATCTATAGCCTTGGATGAAAAGGAGGACTGGGTTGAGACTGCCAGATGCAGGGATCTTACAGGACCAGGAGAACCATCGAGTTTGGAAGCAACACTATGGAATTAGAAGGCAGACACCTCATCCTAGCTGGCTGACACAAGAGCTGGAAGAACAAATAGCCTCCATGCAACAGAAAAGGAGTGTTTTATTTCCAGTTTAGTTATGCTATTGTGTTCTGCATCCTCAGGAAATCCCCCCTTTGGGCCAGGGCTTACTGAGAAGAGGCCACTTTGCATTATTTGCTACCGTGTGTCATCAGTCTGTCTCCAAAATTAGTATGGAAGACACACAGGCCCCAATTAGAAGCTGATTTGAATGCAGAGATCTGAAGAAGTGCAGTTGCGGTCTCTGAAATGAGTGTCTGGCTTCTAGAGATAAAAATTGAGAAGTTGTGTGTGCACGTTCAAAAGCCATGTTCTCAATCGTGTGAAGTCCAAGGCACTCTTAGGGACACGGTCTCAGCTGGCAGAGCCCAGTGACAGGAATACTGGCCCCTCTCAGCCGGGGGCAGAGAGCCCTGTGCTGCCACGACAAAAGCAATTTAAAAAAAGTTCTTTTTAACTTAAAAACCTAGCCAGCAAGAAGAAAGGAAGAGGCTGGTATGTCTCTGCTAACTGGATATGAACCTTGCCAAATGGAGTATCCACGTATTTTTCTGTTCGTCCTTCCAAGATCTCAGGATCATCCAGGCCTGTTCCACCAATTATTCCAATCTAAAGGAGACAATAAGAAAACAACATATTTGGTCATTTTTCATTGTAAACAAGACCATTATTTCATGCAAGTTCATTTATTCATACATATATGCTCTTCACCATTCCTGCTAAGTCCTAGTTATTTTTAAAAAACTGAACATCACAGGGGCGCCTGGGTGGCTCAGTCGGTTGAGCGTCCGACTTCGGCCCAGGTCATGATCTCGCAGTCCGTGAGTTCGAGCCCCACGTCGGGCTCTGTGCTGACAGCTCAGACCCTGGAGCCTGTTTCAGATTCTGTGTCTCCCTGTCTCTGCCCCTCCCGCGTTCATGCTCTGTCTCTTTCTGTCTCAAAAATAAATAAACATTGAAAAAAAAAATTAAAAAAAACAACAACTGAACATCACAGAAAAACAATCACTCATTCAATACACATTTGAGAGCCTTCTATATTCCAGAAATAACCAATGCATGGGACATATTTTGGACTATATGACATTTGTTTCTGACTATGGAAATAACAAAGGTAGCATAGAAAAATACTTTAACTAGCCTAACTTAGAAAAGCAAACCTAAAAATGAGGCATGTGGTTCTAACCAATCTTGTTTTCTCTACTAAATGGGTTATGGAGTAAGAAATGCTCAAAAGACGGCCAGGACAGAAAATATTCTGTATCCCCATCCAGAAATGATTTCTCTTCATTATGCCATTTGATAAAGAAACAAGAAAGATTTTCTTTCCTAGGCCACTGAAATCACAGAGCTGTAAGAGATCATGATAGAAGAGTCTGAAAAAGCATAAAAAGTTAGCTTCATGTATATTTATAAAATCAAACTATCCTTCATATATATGTAAATATAAATAAGTAATGCAAGTTCTAAATTAAAAAAAATTTTTTAAAGTTTTTTTAACGTTTATTTATTATTGAGAGAGAGAGAGAGAGAGAGAGACAGAGCATGAACATGGGAGGGGCAGAGAGAGGGGGAGACACAGAATCCGAAGGAGGCTCCAGGCCCCGAACTGTTAGCATAGAGCCCAATGCGGGGCTCAAACTCAATACTGGCGAGATCATGACCTGAGCAGAAGTTGGACGCTTAACTGACTGAGCCACCCAGGAGCCCCTAAAATTTTTTTAATGTTTATTTATTTTTGAGAGAGAAAGAGAGGGGGAGGGACAGAAAGAGGGAGATACAGAATCCAAAGGAGGCTCCAGTCTCTGAGCTGTCAGCACAGAGCCTGATGAGGGGCTCGAACTTGTAAACTGTGAGATCATGACCTGAGCTGAAGTCAGACGCTTAACTGACTGGGCCACCCAGGCACCCCAACAAGTTCTAAATTTTTTAAGTTCAAGTGTTGTATTGCATTTTCCAGAGATGAACTTATTAGTCCTTGTCTCCAGGTGCTAATCGGAGTTACAGGAACCTGATACTGCAATTCCAGAGTTAATTTGATGACTAAGAAACACAAACAAGAATAATTACAAAGACAACTAAATATTAACTGAACAGTTAACTAAAACTTCAATGACTGAAATCATTCAGGTTCCCTGGGCTGACAGTTCCTCAAAGAGAAACAGGATTTAAATTACTGATGACAGGTTAAAAGAGAGGACACTTTATTAGAAACTGAATGGAAAGTGACCTGCACGTTTTCCTTTTTTTCAACAAAAAGCTTTAAATCTATTGTCACTGGAGTAAAATTTCTACTAAATGAAAGAAAGCAGCTCCTTGAGAAAAAATTCCAGAGTTAAGAATTAACTGAACATCTGAGTGATTTTCAGATCAAGTGACACAAGTTGACTTCTATTTAATATGTGGGAAAATGGCCACCTCTCTGGCCCGCGGTTTTCTGGAAGGAAAACCAAACAGAATAAAACAACACAGGTAATTTAGTGAGATTTTACTGAAGAACTGCTAGTTACAGGATTCAGACCTTTAAAAATATCCCCCCAACGTCCTCAAGTGGCTAAACCAGTTTTTGAAGTTGGTGCCACCTTGTGGTATGTTAAAACCACAGCAGGTTACACATTCGATGCGGACCCCACATTTCTCTCGTATCTTGCTACCACGTAAGACAAAACCCACATTGCAGTTTTGAAATCAACAGAAATGTTCATTTAAGTCAGTACATTTAAACCATGACAATTTTGATAGAAAAAAATTTTTTTTAATTTGGTTTTATATAATCCTAACCCTTCCTTTCGCTGGGCCAGGGCATCTCACATCCGGATTCAATACTGGATTCTCAGACTTGTACATACAAGACAACACAGACTTTGTTGTGAAACCACCTCGGTTTGGGGGAAGCTAGCCCAGCCTCGCAGCAGCGATGAAGAAATGCCAACCAGGGATCCTGCTGCAGTCTGGAGCCCCTGGGCCCGCTATCAGCAGCCCCAAGCTTCAGTCCGCAGCACCCTGGCTGCATGACTGCATTAGGTAGCTGGTAACTCAGCCCTCAGAGAAGAACACGTAGTTTCACTGGGCATGAAAGCAAGAGCTGCTACCGCTCCCCAGAAGGTTGGAACAGGGTCTCGGGCACTGGAATTATCTATAGGTGAACACATCCAGTCATCTAACCGGCTCCAATTGTTCATGGAAAACCACATCTCAAAAGGGATACAGAACACATGTAGCAAACTGCATACTGCCATATCGGGGAAATAGACCTCTAACCATTTTTCTGCTGTGGAGGGAGGCCAGCAGTGCCAGAATGGGGCAATGTTGCCACCTGCTGGCTCCACAGCAAAGTACAACTAGGAGGGAACTCTCTCAAGCACCCATGGCCTACCTAATAGGGTGTCACGTGGAGCCTCTCAATTCAACAGTCCATCTAGTACTTGCCTTGGTAATGCCTTAGTGATGAAGTAATTGTGTCTGAGTACTTACAAGTCACAGGCACTAGGCTGAGTGCTTCAGATGCCTTACCTCAACTGATCTTCACAACCACCCTGCAAGACAGGCCCCACAGTGTCACAGTCACTTTACCAAAGACAAAAAAAAAAAAAGCATCAGATTAAGAAACTTGTCCAAGAAGTAAGGAGCAAAGCTGGAATAGGAACCTAGGTCTTTCACGCTCAACTACAACGATGTACTACTACCTTCCAATATCCCCTGGAGTCCTTTACAGCATCGTACCGTACTGGGAAAGTTTTTCTGTCTCCGTGTATTAAGGAAACTGATGTCCAGAGAGGTCAGATTCTGGACCGGGGTCACAGAGCGAACAGAAATAATGACTCTGGCATCTACGCAAACACCTAAGAAGGGAGGGGACTCTCCATCAGTGACTTCATCCACACTCAGGAAGCAACGACAGGACCTTACCAGGCCTTCTGGGTCAGAAGCATCAGCCCTCCATCCAGGAAACCCTAGACTGCTAGAAATAAATATGTTTGGAGACAAGGATGGAATTCCTAGGTCACTTTACACCAGATAAAGTTCTAAAATAGAGACCCCCCCCCAACCTGGTCAGTCATGGTCACTGCCAAATTATAACAGCTACTGGGTTCATTCCATACTTTCCCACCGACAGACCACCGAGTCAACTTCCTTCAAAAGAGAAGAGAGTTTGACTTCCTGAGAGTGCAAAAGCATTTTATCTAAATGTTGGCTTACCTGGCCACAATGGTTATTTCCAGCAATGCTAAAAGGGCTCACACTAACCCCCTATCCTGCGTCCTTTTCCCCTGGTACCTAGACCTAGGAGATTTCACATATCCCACTTGGTTTCAAGAACCACTCACCATCACTCTGAGGCCCAGATACACTACCTGAAGGAACCTAGCACTCCACGACGGCATTCTCAAAACACCGTAACCCCAAGCAGTTGAGACTAGCTCATGCCAGAGAGGTGGGCTTCCTCTGAGCGCTTCAAGCTCACAAGGAGGCAAGAAGGCCAGAGCTCAAGCTGGCAGCAATCCCTTATCTGAGCATTTCAGTCCTGCAGCCCCGGCTGCCGTTGACCTATTTGGCAAGCACAAGAGACAAAAGTTCTCCCTTAATTGAGCCAACCTGGCTTTGAGCCTCCCAGGGCCTTGCAAAATCCCAGAAGCCCAGCTGTATGGGGACAGAGTGGCCAAATGTCTCAGTCTGGGTGGCCTGTTGAAAACCTGCAATACGGTCCAGATAGCTGGTGGCTCCATCTCGGACAAGATGCCCTTCTCCGTAAGCCACCCTTGTAGGTGATGGTTATTGGCTGAACTGGTTCCCCCCAAATCCGTATTTTGAAGCACTAATATCTAATATCTCAGAATGCAACTCTTTTCGGAAATAGGATCTTTGTTGAGGTAATTAAAGTTAAATGAAGTCACAGGAAGGGCCCTAATCCAATATGACTGGTATCCCTATAAAACAAGATTAGGAACACAAACACACAGAGGGAAGACCATGTGAGGCACAGGAAGCTGGCTGACTGCAAGCCAAGGAGAGGCCTCAGAAGCAACCAACCGTGCTGACACCTGGATCTTGGCCTCCCAGCCTCCAGACAAAGAATAAATGTCTGTTGCCTAAGTAACAGTTTGCGGTACTTTGCTATGGCGGCACTGGGAAACTAATCTGGTCATGTGATATTCTGATCAGAGATAACCTTGGGGCTCAGAACATCTGTAGCTTTACTTAACCAACCACCTCTTGCAAAGTCAGGATGTTTATTCTAATGGGTAGACACCCCCCTTGAAGATATAATTCACCTCCTGAAATGGCCAATTTTTTTATACTCTGGTTTCTCTTCAGATCGCATAAATCTTTCGCCTTTTACTGAAATGGCCAACTTTTTTTTCTTTTTTGAGAAGGATTTTCCTCAATGCTAATTGTATTCTGTAGAGCTTTCCTTCCCTTGTGGCACAGCAGCAGGAATGTTCCCGGTGTTCCCCCTGGGTCAGCTCCGGGATACGAGAATCCTGTGGGGAACTTTCAATACTGAAGCTCAGGTCCAAGATTCCAGAGACTCTGATTAACCAGGCAAGGCAAGGTTTGTGTTCTTAAAGCTCCTCAGGTAGTTCTAATGTGCAGCCAGAAATGAGCACCCCCACCCTATGGCCCAGACCACGAATTGCCAAAATCTGGACTAGCTGAGGCTAAATAAATAACGCTCCTGAAAGAGATCCTGTCTGTGTCCTAAGCCCCAGAACCTGTGAATGTTACCTTACTGGATTAAGTTACAAATCTCGAGACAGGGAGATTATCCTGGATTATCTGGGTAGGCCCTAAATGTCCTTATAAGACGGTCAAATGGGAAAGAAGGTGACGTGATCCGGGGCCATGAGCCAAGGAACACTGGTGATCTCTAGATGCTGGAAAAGCAAGGGACCGGGACTCCCCCTTGGCTCTTCCAAGAGGAGCCACTCTACTGACACTCCCATTTTAGCCCAGTTAGGACTCATTCTTGCACTTCTAACCTCCAGAACTGCGAGAAAATACATCTGCATTGTTTTAAGCCATCCAGTCTGTGGTGATGGTTATAGCAGCCATGGGAAACTAGAACACCAAGAAGCATCTGAAGAGCTTGTTCTGAGTGCAGAAACCTGGCCTTTTCAAAGCTCCCTGGGTCAGCAGCTATCACACTCTAGTGGGCTTCTGAATACACTGAGGCTGTTTAAAACCCAGATTGCTGGACACCCCCAACCCCCAGAGGTTCTGATTCCGCAGGCCTGGGGTAGGCCTGATAACGTGCCTTTCTAACAAATCCCCAAGGTGGGTGCAGATGCATCATACACTTTGGAAACGATTGCTTTAGATGTTTCTGAGGCACAGACTAGAATACCATGATCATGGGGCACCTGGGTGGTTCAGTCAGTAAGCGTCCTGACTTAGGCTCAGGTCATGATCTCGCAGTTCAAGGGTTCGAGGCCCGCGCTGGGCTCTGTGCTGACAGCTCAGAGCCTGGAGCCTGCTTTAGATTCTGTGTCTCTCTCTCTCTCTCTCTCTCTCTCTCTCTCTCTGCCCCTCCCCTGCTCACGCTTTCTCTCTCTCAAAAATAAATAAACATTAAAAAAAATTTAAAAAATAGAATACCATGATCACAATCACAATTAGGGATTAGAGTCCATTGGACACAAAAATTTATATCACCTGTTTGCTCATCGGTACTGAAAAGGAGATCCTTAATTTATAGAATGATGAGAATCAAGTGAAATAATGCATTAATATCTGTCACCGTTTCTGTATATCTTCCCACTTCCAGCAACAACAAAACAAAAATGAACATCCCTCGAAGCAACAACAAAAAGCCCCCTATTGCTTGGTCTTTCTCTGCTGGTCGGAATGCAAACTGGGCTGCTCCCGCATCTCCTCACCAGGTAGTCTCTGTCTCAGGGATCTGGCCCAGGTCCCTCAACCCAGCGTGTACTGGCTCTCCTGGGAGTGTCGGGAAACCCATGGGGACACTTCTGGCTGCCACAACAAGGGGGCAGGAGCGCCACGGGCATTTTGTGGGGAGGCGTCCAGGATGCACTATATGCCTGGCAATGCTCAGGGCAGCCCTACAAAAGGAGGAAGCGTCCTGTCCAAAATGCCACTGTGACCCCAGGCAAAAAATGAAGCCTCCCTGGCCTCCAGCTTCCAGTTGAGGCCTGGTTTCGGAGAGTCGCTCAAGGACTCTCAGTCTGAAGGCCTCTGCCAGCCACACTCAGGCAGCCACAAGGAGAGCTCAAAAGGCCCATTCATCACAGTCTAGACTCCGTGACTTGCCTGTCTCTCTCCATACCATTTTGTTGACAGCTCACTGCACACTTATGATGGAACCGTATTTCCTCCTTGTGATAACAACCGTGATTAATAAGGCTTATTTTTAATCCCCCAGAGCAGCTGCCTGGGGGAACCATAGCCAGCTGAAAGAGCCCTTTAGAATGTTCTGTCCGGGTGCCAAAAACCAGTTTAGCCCTCTGCATGGTCATACGTACCACCTGCCCGTGACTGATGTTGGAGGATGATGTCTCCCTGAGGTCCTCCCAGACAACAGCTATCCTTAATAACATGGGAGAGTAGCCAGTGGGCATGGGGAGGGGGGTGCAGGCTGCATGATCTCTCTACTCACACAATAAAACAGGACATGTCGTATTTCGGAACTGCCTCACATCCAGCTGGGGGCACACCAGGCTCTGGGCCCAATTCTATCACTATCTAGGTCCAGCTGTATAGTCCTGGACACCTTAGTCGACCTTTCCAGGCCTCAGCTTTATGTCCACAAAAAGGGTCTGTGTGGCTATGTGGTCTTAAGAAATGTTCCAGCTCTACATTTCACAATCTGGAGACAGGGTATGGTTTTTAGGAGCCCATTTTGCTCTGCACGCTGGCACCTTGTGTCTCCTGCATAGGACGTAGCCTCAGCAGTCTGAGGGATTTGGCGTTGCCATCATGGTTTCTCAAAGCACAGCAGTCACCCTTCTAAGCTCAAAGAGCAATCAGCCAGCAGGCCTAGCACTATTTGTCCCTCTTAATTTTATATTCAGCAGCTCGCCAAGACCAAAGATATACGTCATTCAGTATTTACATCAGGGCTCTAGTCAATGCCCGTTCTGCACTTAAGTGTACTGCACTAATTTCACAGGGATTGTGTGACTGGAGAATGTCAAACAAGACTGAAGGGAGGCTGTTTCCATAACCATCCCTCTCTGCTCCTAATGTCACTTTAAGTGTACTCCTATAAGGGAAAGGTGATCACTTCCGCTGCTTAGCCACTGAAAGCTGTCATCTAATAAGACCTAGCAAAATAACTGTTGGAGAAAAGACTTGTAAAATTTATTTCAGCTCCCTCACTAATAAGCACTAACATCTAATAAGTTTCAACCATGTGCTAGACAGATTAATTGTCACCATCCCAGCAAACCCTGCAGGAAAATCCCCACTTAAAAGACGGACACCTAAAGAACTCACCTACTTTGCTCATAAGCGTGGTAAACATTTTCTGCTTGTCCTCTGCTACTGACAAGGGAGAGGCCTTCTACAAATGTTTGTTAAGCGCAAGATTCTTTTCAAAATGTCAAAGCTGAGTTTCATGTCTGAGTATGAATGCAACACTCTCTACCCTACCCCTTCTCATTCTAAGTGTCTCATTAAGAGCTTCAAGGGCTAATAAACTCATCACTCTGGCTGAATACACACCGCAGAGATTTGCCTTCTCCCAAAAGAACTGAACACAAAGGCGGGAATCAGGAGATAACCGAAGAGGGATCTATCCCAGACCTTCCTATCCCATCCGCCAAGAATTTCTAAAGTCAAACAAATTTACTGAGTTCTTAGCCAATCATAAACAACCTAGAAGAGATCTGAAGTTTCATCATCAATATTTCCATTGCTCTGTAATTCTACACTCTTCTCCCGAGACTACAACCAGGATGTGTTTAAAAAGCCCCAGGGAAGCTCGAGGCACCCTTCAGAACTCGGGCCCTCCCCTGGCCAAAGCTTCCACCGAACAAAGATCCCTTGTATGGAGACCTGTGAGGTCCGAGGGTACAAGAAAACCGATCTCTAACTGTTTCAAGGTTGCAAACAAAGCAGCTTAAAGCCAGAGGCCTCCAAACAGGGAGCGGCCCGGTACTCCATTTCGGTGAGGTCAAAAAGTCTCAAAATTCCCCAAGCATTGCGCTGCAGGGAAAACTTCAGGACAGAAAAGCCCTACGTTTGAAAGCATAAGAAAAAAACCGGAAGCTCGCACAAGTTCAAGCACCCAGTTCTCCCACGTGGGCCGCGGGCAGCGAGCCGAGTTGGAGCGGAAGCGTGAGTACTGCCGGCACCGGGGGCGGGTCTCAGCAGTTGCGGGCGCCCACACTGCTAGTCCAGCAGCTGCCCGCCGGAAAGGAGTGGAGCTGGGGAAGCGTTGGGGGGGGGGGGGGGAGTGTGGGGAGCAAGCGCAGCCTCCACCCACCGCCCTTCTCCACTTGCCCACTCCTGGCGCGGCGCAGGTGCCTCTGAGCCCAAGGTGTGGGGGGAGAGGAGCGAGACTGCAAGCATTCTCTCTCCCCCAACCCACGCCGCTGGGCCAGCGCCCCCGGGGCCGGGCCCCAGACCCTGCCGGCCGTGGCTAGGGCGCACAGGCCCGGCGCGTGGCCCGAAGGCGCGGTCCCCCACCCACCCAGCGGGAGCAGGGCGGACTGCAGCCGCCGAGACGGCTCATCTCACCTTCACCGCCGCGGGGGTGGCACCTGAGGCCATATCTGCGCGGGGAAGCTGCTGCGGTGGCGGACGCGCTGAGTCCGGGAGCCGAGCGAGTTGTAGCGGTGGCACCGCGCGGAGCAGTGCGGAGTCCCGGGGGAGGCCCTGGCTCCTCCTCTTCCTCCCCGGGACAGCTGGATTGGCTGCTGGTGTGGGAATCGCCCCCGCCACCCCCCTCCTCAATTGGAGGTTCTCGCGTCCGGTCCTTTTGGCAGACCTTTCCGGTTCTCCGCGGTTTCTTTCTCACCCCAGTTCTAAGTAAGGGGTTCACAGTTATGATAATAATAATGGAGGCCGTTAGTTGAGCCGTTGCACTGCCCCAGATTCTGTGCCTTTGCCCTTTAATCAGATCTGTTACCTTTCGCAAGATCCCTACGAGGAAGAGCGCCACTCCCTGCTCTGCCCACTGGTAGCTGCAACCTCGGCCTCCTCTGTAAAATCAGGCTGGTCGCTGTTCCAGAAGTTCTCGCGGGAGGGAGACTCCTCTGGAGGAAACTGGCTGTTCACAGACATTCTGCCCAACTGCTAACACCCGGCTGCCGAGCCTTGCTCTTCCTACTCCCGCGACCCGATCGGGGGTGTGCTCCTGTCCCTGAATTCCTGAAGGACTAAGTAGGGATGAGGTTGACGCAAGACTCCGAGGTAACAAAAAGGAAATAAACAGAGTAACCGGCTACCGGATGACCTTTCTGATGTGCATACTATACTCATCTTAAATTTGAGGGGAGGCTTTTGAAGGGATGAGACACTGCCAACCCCCAGTTTGGCTTGATGCAGGCCAAGGCCATCTTTAACCTCTCCCACCCCAGCCAATGTCCAATACACCGAGATTCAGAATCCAGACTCATGGTCTTCATTGTTCGACACCGACTGACCACTCCCGCATCCCCCTGCTGCATGCCCCCCTCCCCAACCATCCCCAAGGCAGAGCACCAGCCCTCCACTGGGATGATCCTTTCCTCTCAAAGTCCCCATCCCTTCCCTGCTGGGATAATCTACTTGAACCTCCCTTGATGGATTAAACTCTCCTAAACTAAATGCTGGGTGGCAGTAATGTTCTGAGATACAAAAATACTGCACATAAACCTAGGGGTTGGGAGGATGGCTGTGAAAGAATACACTTTCCTCTTTCCCTACAGCAGCAAAGCACTGAAACAAGACACAAGTACACTTTCATTTAAAATATCACTGTGGGGGTGCTGCCCATGTAAGCTGTTTACTGAAATAGTAAAGACTTCCACTCTTTGTTACTTTTTGCTCTAGGTCTACCCTTTCTTACAATGTAAAGGTTGTTTGTTTATTTTAAGTTATAAAATGAAATGGCTAAAGAATAAATGTAGAAGACGGGGGTGTTCCTTTGAAAAGGCAGAAGGCTGGGAGTCCCTCAAAGATGTAGTTTTCTGGGAGTCTGCTGATTTCTCTACTGGGGAGCAGGAAGCCCAGTGATCAGAAGGGAACCATTGTGGGAAGGAAGATACCCTGGGTATGATTGCTTTGTAATTGGGGGATCTTGACCAACTTCTGTGCTTTAATGTGACCAGCAAGTCCAATTTCTGTTCTGTGCTGCCTCTCTGCCCAAAGTTAGACCCTGTGAATAGAATGGATCCTGTAAGCATTAGAAGACTCTCAGAGAAAGAGTTGGAAACTTGGAAGGGGTTAAACTGGACTTCTGGACTTTTGTACTGTAACTTGCAGGTCAGGGCTCAAACGTGCTCTTTTTAAAAATTTTTTAATTTTATTTATATTTTTAAAAATTTACATCCAAATTAGCATGCAGTGCAACAATGATTTCAGGAGTAGATTCCTTAGTGCCCCTTACCCATTTAGCCCATCCCCCCTCCCACAACCCCTCCAGTAACCCTCTGTTTGTTCTCCATATTTATGAGTCTCTTCTGTTTTGTCCCCCTCCCTGTTTTTATATTATTTTTGTTTCCCTTCCCTATGTTCATCTGTTTTGTCTCCTCATATGAGTGAAGTCATATGGTATTTGTCTTTCTCTGACTGACTAATTTCACTTAGCATGATAGCCTCCAGTTCCATCCACGTAGTTGCAAATGGCAAAATTTCATTCTTGTTGATTGCCAAGTAATACTCCATTGTATACATATATACCACATCTTCTGTATCCATTCATCCATTGATGGACATTGGGCTCTTTCCAGACTTCGGCTATTGTTGATAGTGCTGCTATAAACATTGGGGTGCATGTGTCCCTTTCAAACAGCACACCTGTATCCCTTGGATAAATACCTAGTAATGCAATTGCTGGGTGGTAGGGTAGTTCTATTTTTAGTTTTTCAAGGAACCTCCATACTGTTTTCCAGAGTGGCTGCACCAGCTTGCATTCCCACCAGCAGTGCAAAAGAGATCCTCTTTGTCCGCATCCTCACCAACATCTTCAAACATGTGCTCTTGAACATGTGATGTCTGTGAAGGGAAAATTGTCCCAAATCTGGTCTGGGTTTTTGAGTGATATAATTCACAAACCATCAATAGGAGGAAATTAGCACTTCTAGACAAAATTTAAGCAATTTTCTAACCTCTTGTAGGAAACCAGTCACTTCCCCTGCCCCCCCCCCCCAGCTGATTGTCATGCACTATTTATGTGTGTGTGTGTGTGTGGCATGTAGTTCAAGACAAATGGACCCACCTTCCAAGGGAACTGTATTAGTTTTTATCACAATGCATTATGAGAAAAAAGCAGGCAAATACTGAGAAGGATTGGACTGGCAAACTCTAGGTGATTTGAACTCACAGCAGCCACTATAGGGTTCTCTTAATATAAAAATCCAATTTTAGAAGAATGTGTCAAAATAAGTTTTCAGATAATTAAAAACATAATATTCAAATGAATATATAGTCCGCCTATGTCAGAGATGTACTTAGTCTCTAAAAAATCTCTTAGTCGTTAGTAAAGGATCTAGTGGAGTGGCAAAGCTGATTCAAAGGAGGAGAGTAAGAAGCTGAAACAGCAGAAAATAGTATGTTAGAAGATGGCAAAATTAGATACAAAACTGTTTTTGCAAAACAATAAAACTGTAGCCTTTGGAGTTTTCTTATCTACCAACAATCCTATTTGCAGCTTTGCCAAAAAAAAAAAGTAACTTATCAACCATAACAAACAAGAAATCTACCACCTGAGTCTAAACACTTATCAATAAGAAACAATAAAACAAAGTTACAGCCCCTTAGGTAAGGTCTGTAAACCTTACCTATTAAGAGGCAAAAATCAAGGAGTATGTGAAGCTTGAAAATGTAGACAATGTCTAATTGAATGAGCATGGCTATATTCCAGTACAACTTTATGGACACTACAATTTGAATTTTATATAGTGTTTACATATGACAAACTATAACTCTTCTTTAGAGTTTTTCATCTCCCACTTAAGATTATAAAAACCATTCTTAGTTTGAATCTATGTAAAAACAGGTAGAGAGCTGGTTTGGCTAAGGGTGAGGGCCATTGTTTGCCATTCACCCCTGGAAGCAGATGACCCTTGGGCAGACTTGTTGGATAATGACTTCATGTGTCTTTGAAAAGACAGACAGTAACCTTTTTGGCTTATTTCCAAGTTTTAGATATTTTTTTTTTTCCTTAGTAAGCCCTCAAATCAACAGAGGGCAGCATTTTTAATAGTTAGTGGTCTCTCTTTTTGATTGGTATGGGGAATTCACAAGAGGTATCTCAAGAGTCTGTATGTGAAAATAACATCTTGTTCTATCCTTCTGTTCTTGCCCTATAAATTCTCTCTGTTCACCTGTACACCTGTTTTTTTCTAAGAAATTCTAAAGAAGTACCCAGGTCACCTTATAACAATTCTGATCATGACACTGTACAGGTATTTCAATAGCTTCTTCTTTTTTCGGGTAATCCCTCATACATACCTTCCCAACGTCCAGCTCCCAGCCAACAACATACTGAGAGGGTGTTGCTAATAGCTGTCCAGATCACATCTTGAGCATGACCTGAGCCCAAATCAAGAGTTGGATGCTTAACTGACTGAGCCACTCCGTTGCCCCTACAAATACTTGTTTAAATATTATTTTTTTTCCTAAGGATAAATTTCTAGGAGTGGGGCTGGAGAATCAAAAGGAATGAACATTTTGCAAGCACCCAATAGGGTCCAATTATCTTACAGAAAGCTACCACCACCTTGCACTCCTGGGAAGAAAATGAAATTGTTTCCCACATACTCACCAATAATAAGCATTATATTTATAAATATAAATCCATTTTGTGGTTAATTTGTATTTAACTCCTTGTACATCTGAGCTTTTTCTCATATATTATTAGCCATTCACATTTCAAGTGTTTTGTCTTGATCCATATCCTGAATTAAAAAATATATTAAATAGATACATGTATAAATACTTTCTTTCTAAACCCCAATTTTATGTCCTAATTCTACAGAAATAGTCAGCTATACTTTCTAACTTGAACTAAAAAGAAAACTTGCTATCTGAAAGGACATTTATTGAAAAAATACCTACATGTCAATTATATTACAGTTACATGTCAATTACATTTAACAATTTAATCTCCTAAAAAAATCTATAAGATAGAAATTATTATTCCCACTTTAGAAAGAGGAAAACTCAGGATTAAGGAATGTCAGGTCAATATCCATCTTCTACAAGGATGAGACATTGGGACATGACAAGATTTATATATACGTATATATGATGATATACATGTGCATACATGTATATACATATGATGCATACACATATACATGTTTATATGTATACATATATGATGATGGGGCTAGGATTTTCAACTTTCAACATTCAAATTCCTTAGTGTGTCTTCTTAAAATGGTGAAATTCGACTTCATACCTACATGAAAAACCTGAACGTTCTCTGATGCTTCTTAATTTTTTTTACCAAGTGATATACTTCAGACTAGTGAGTTTGCAATACAGGGATGGGGAGCTTGATAAGCAGGACTTGGGGAGGAGAGTGATGATCAGAGGAACGGAGCGCCAAGTCACTTCTTGAGTCTGTCTTAGTGTCATTGGCTCCTAAGAGAAAGGTTTTGTAGGTTGGACATGCCCAGATCTAAGCAATAAACTAGTGACCAAATCACTTGATCCTTAACTTTAACTGTGGTAATTTACAATTCAAATGGCAAGACTCCACAGTTTTCACAAAATGTTGACAGAGTGCTTTACATAAATATTTGGTTTTCCAATCACAACCAAGTTGATTGCCCTTTGTGTTGGCATCACCCTGGGGCTGTTGCATTAAATTGGTTGAGAGCCCAAACTCTTCAGTGGTGACAATGACCATGCTATTTTTGACAACTTAATCAGCTAATCAGATTTCGTAAGAAATAATCTCGAGTAGGATTAGCCATGATTAACTTTCTTCCTGGGACAAACTTAAAGAATGCCATATGAGCCTTTGTGATTAGCTGGTTATAAATTAGAAATAGCTCAGTGGTTCTTACAACTATTCATGGTGCATACATAATAAGTTTTCTGATGGGATGGATATATAAAATTGGGAAATATCTGAGTGTAAAAGAAATTACTGTTATTGAAATCTTTGCATTTCCTTTCTGGCCTGACAATAGTAAGCTGTGAGTAAAAAAAGAAAAGAAAAGAAAAGAAAAGAAAAGAAAAGAAAAGAGAAAAAGCCAACCCCAAAACAAAAAAGTTGATTTGCTATATTTCTGAGTATTATAGGTAATTCTATAAGCATATAAATAATTCCATTTAAAAAATATTTGAGTTATTGGAAATGCTTTGCTTATAGGTATCTTAAATGTGTCTTGTTAGAAATGTGAAATGCTTCAATATAAAGTGAAATATGTAAAATTTTTGAAAAATTTAAAATATTTAATTGAATCTAATGACAAAAGAGAGCTGAGGAAAATTATTCTGTTTAATATAGAAATGTTACCAATAATAGTTAATACAATAATCAGTAAAAAAGTGAAGATATTTCTCATTGTACCCAATGTAAAAATAGAATAGGACAATTTGTAAACTGAATGTAATTACTGAAGGAATACTTACAACTTGTTTTTTATTTAATTAATAAATTGAATGTTAATAAATATTTAATTAATAAATTAATAAATTGAATATTAATGTTAAAACCAAATAGTTTTGAACACTTCTTTATATATATGCAGAGCTCTCTACTCCATCTGACTCCAGAATATTAAACATAAAAACAAAGCCCTCACATTGATTATTCCACCAAGAGTGGAAACTGACTAGACTGAAGAGCAAAAGGAATGGTCTGGAAGTGAGGAAGAGACAAGAGATACCTCCCTCCTGAAGTTTGGAAGTGAAAGGAGGCGACACTGAAACACGATAAGAGGAGAGGAAGTCAATGTTGGTTTTCTTTCCCTTTAACGATGAAAGAGTTTTGAATACATTTGTAAGCAGAGGGGAAGAAGTTCACACAGAAGGAAAAATGGAAGATACTGATAGAGAGGGATGGCTAATGGGGCAGGATCTCAGAGTTTCCCAGAGGGATGGGATCAGAAGTACTGATGAAGAGAATGGTCCTGTATCAGAGGAAGGAGCTGTGGGTCTGGAAAAAGGAGGTAAGAATGGGAGCTCGAGATAAACTTAATAGAAGGTTCCTGATGGCCTAATATTCTCAACAAAGTGAGAGATGAGGTTGCAGAATGGCTTTGAAGATAAATGGCATACTTTTGGCATGGTTGTGGGACTATGTCAGATTAAGGACCATAAATTTGAAATGGTACCAATCTACAATGGTGTATAATTTTCCCTCGTAGGCCTCTATTGTCTGACTTGCTAGGGTCTCAAGGAATGGGCGGAATTGGGAAGGTGAGTTTATATCATCAGTCATGCGAGTCCAACCTTCTAGGGAGCAGAGGCCAAGAAGGAGCTGGGTGATGGTAAAAGGAACTGAAGGTCGCAAAAAAAGGCTCGGCGCAGTGGTGGTAGGATGAAAGGGTATGAAAGATGGAAGGAGGGGAGGTCCTGAAGGGAGATATTGAAGCTCAAGGTTTTAGAAAAATAGTCACCCCAGGTTATGGCAAGATCCAAAAAGTGTACAGCTAAATCAGATCATTAGATAGGACAGAAGATATTGTCTGTGTGCATGGTCTGAGATCATACTGTAGCTCCATGGTCTATAACAGAACTTGGGGAAAGGGGAAGGCAGGGAGCCAGGATCCAAATGCTGGAGAAGCTGGCAAGAGAGAACTACAAGGCTGGTCAGAGACCTCAATATAGTATTAGTTTTATAGACATCAGGAAGCAAACCAATCTGGAGTTGGCAGTTGAGGGACTGGCAGTCCCATGATGCATGAGGAACGCTAGAACATTTGGCCTCTCCTGGAGAAAGTTGTGGAGGGAAATGGTTGACTAGGCTTCAATAAAGGCAAGGAGGTGGAAAGAGTGATCGAGAAGGAGGGTGAGGTTGTAGGGGAGCTTATTAATAATTAAACAGTCATTTCACGGAGTGCAGTGGAAAATGTATTTATAAAGTGCTGAGGGAAAATGGGAGAGAGGAGTTCTTAATCAGACTGGTAGCTCAGGAAGAATCAGGAAAAACTTCCCAGAGGTGGCGATATGTGATGGGGCTCCTAAAAGACAGCCCCTAGTTAGCTACGTAAAGCGGGGAGGTAGGTGCCAAGTTTCAAGCCAATGGGCGATATTTCACGGAGAAATGGCACTCCTGTGGTATTGCCATAGGTTCCAAGAGGCTGAATTGAAGAGTAAGTGATTGGCCATCGCTGAGGTAGCTTCTGATCAAACGGAAATTATCGCTTTTTGGCCAAATGGAGCAAAGGTTAGTAAAAGGAAGCACGGTATTGCTGAGAATTCCACAGGCCTCCCCAGAGATCTTATACCAGATGCAATATTTTATTCTAGATCATCTGACAAGATATTTCAGAATTAAATTAAAACATTAGTTTGTGTGTTCGAGCCCCAAATCTGGCTCTGTGCTGCCAGCTCAGAGCCTGGAGCCCGCTTCACATTCTGTGTCTCCCTCTCTCTCTGCCGCTCCCCCACTCAAGCTCTGTCTCTCTGTCTCAAAAATAAATAAACATTAAAAAAAAGTTTTATGCTTAAAATGGACTTAAAGTAAAAAGGAAACAAGTGGCTATCCTCCTGGTGCTGCCATGACTGGATTACACTCTGTTCACCGTCCTGTCCACTCTCTCCTCCCCTCCTTCTCCTTGCCTGTCCTCCCTTTCTGCCCCCTTCCCTTCTCTTCCCCACTCTGCCTCAGACTATTATTAAGGCAAACATCACTGATTTGATACAACTGAATTTATAGACTCTAGGGACATTATTTTAATTAATTAATTAATTAATTTAGAGAGAGAGTACAAGCAGGTGAGGGACAGCGAGAGAAAGGGAGAGAATTCCAAGCAGACTCGGCTCAGTCAAGGCAGAGCCTGAAGTGGGGCTCAACCCCACCAACTGTGAGATAATTACCCAAGCTGAAATGAAGAGTCAGACGCTTAACCGACCGAGCCACCCAGGCGCCCCTCTAGGGGCATTTTAAAACAGATTTTCATGTCATTTTACCTTGGAATTCTTCATTTTGCTTTCCTTGTCTCAGGTTTTCTTTCCTTGTCTCAGTCACCTTGTACAGCATGGCTCATAGGTAGGTAGTACGGCTTGTATTCATTCATTGAGTAAATAACTGAGTGAACAACTATGTGAATAAATAAAAGCAGGAACAAACACATTCTGTTTTTAGTTTTAGCAAGAATGAAAGCTCAGATATGCTAAGAAACTTGAACAGCAGGGGGCAGCAAAACTTAGCCTTTTTTTTTTTTTTTTTTTTTTTTAACCTTGCCAGTCAATATTGTCTAACATTTGTCGCGCTCACTTTGGACGGGAAAGAGAGAAACACACAGATACACACAGAGGTGTCATCATTTAAAGGTCAACTTTAAAGTCACAAATGTACCCACAAATGGGTTGGTGTGTGCTATTTCACAGTCCTTTCAAGGACCCCAAACTGTTCATACAGAGTTAAATACCAATGGCCAGCAGATGGCAGTACTTTTCATGGGTCAGGATTACGAAACAAGATCTTGAGGAAAAAATGAAGCATACAGAGGGCATGAAATCTTTATTTTAAAAACTATAGAAGTAAAGTCAGTATGAAATAGAAGTTTAAGTCTTATAGGTCTCAAATGTCTTGATGAAAGAAAGGTAGAATTTTAACCGTAGGTGCATTGTTGGTTTTGAAGCAAGGTGATAACGAAAACGTTTTAAAATGTCAAGTTTGAGACTGACAAAAGGTAAGCTGTAATTGATGGCAATCATTTGGATTTCACTGTGTACTTTTAGAATGTTCCTTTATCAGATTTTTCAGTGATCAATTCACAGATGTTAGCCAAGGGAGAGACACTTGCACACCTACACAAAGCTTTTAGATTACTGATTAATAGCAGTAAATGACTTCCTGCGTTGTCCTTGGCTACAGTATTTAAGTGTCAACAGAGTACTCAGAGCGTCTTACGTATTATCAGGTCTTCACCCTTTTTAAACATTTAACTACTTTAGTTGGCTTTTAATAATCAGATTAAAAGTAGGAATGTCTGTAGTTGGAGTACTTGAACTGCAAA
Organism: Panthera onca; assembly: GCF_046562875.1. Lineage (NCBI taxonomy): Eukaryota > Metazoa > Chordata > Mammalia > Carnivora > Felidae > Panthera > Panthera onca. The sequence continues at coordinate 46,824,127 of NC_138351.1, read as the reverse complement.
GGAAATGGCAGATCCCCTGGCTTTGAGAGTGACTGCACTTGCCCAGACACTGCACACAGGACCTGAAACTTCCATCGGGTGAAGGAGCAGAGACCCGTCTAGCACTTGGCTTCTTTTTAGATCTTCTATCCTTAGCCATGCAGATAAATAATAACTGCTTGGAGGGGCATAAAAACCATTCTGTTGCATTTCTGCATATAATGAAAAGTCCCCTTGTGGCTCTTTGCGATTCCACATGAAGCCCAACTTGGATTTTACTACAATAACAAAGAGCACTAGAAAAAAACAGAAGGGCATATTTGCTTAAATTGTTGTTTGCACCGAAAGAAACTCCCTAATGGGGTTATCGCTGGGTCAGGCTGCACTCTGTTTTTCACCAAGGCTGAATCAAGGGAAAATGAATTCAGAAAGCTAGGCGGGTTTAGATTCTTTGAACACCGCTGTTTTAATAACGTTTTGCCTTCTTGGCAAAACAGGCTCTGAGCTCTTCTATTTGATTAGCAACTGAAAGATACATCAAAAGGGATTAGGAATCCTGAAGAATGGTCAATTACCCAGGAAATGACCCTTAGATTTAATTTTGTTTCCAAAGAGTAACACTACTCCATGTGGGAGGAACTGTGATCTAGAAAAGTGGCCTCTGACCCTAGACTATTTGGTGTTGAATATTTGAATATTGTCACATTCTGTGCCTCAGTTTCCTTAGCTGTAAAATGAAGAGAATAGCAGGTGGGGTGAGAGTTCCAGTTAGTACTTGTAAAGCACTAGGAATGCAGTGAGAACTATGTGTGTTAATGATGATAATGGTGTACCCGGCACTCATGAAGTGCTGAGAAAATAAATGGGTAAGACAACAATCTGACTGCCGCACCAGGACACGGGCTGGTCTGGGTATCATGGGCTGGAGACAAGAAGGAAACTGTGCTACTGAGTTATGCCCAGCTCTGTGAAACTGAGTTGCAGCTTCTCAGTTACATCCAATAGTCACTGAACAAATGTAGGAAACCCATTAGGTGCAAGGTTCTTGCTAATTCTACTCTGCTTTTAGGGAGTCTATTGCTGTTGTAAATACTTGGAGGAAGGGGACACTTGAATGAATAAGACACAAGTTTTGGCCTTCAAGTAGGTTTATAACCTGGTAGAGAAAATCAATCTGCAAGTAAATGACTGTAATTCGGAGCAGAGTGACAAGCCCAGAAGCAGCAGCAATGAATTCTGACTTGTGGGTAGGTTCAAACAATCAAGTCTTTGAAAGGAAGGAACTAAGAGTACATTTTCCCCCAAAATTTTCTTTGAGAATGCCCTTGAAATCATTCCTAGAAAAGAGATACTAATAGAATCTTACAGCTGGACAGGAGAAGCTAGAGGTGAATACATTCTAACCTTCGACTTTACAAAGAAATTAAATCCTAGCGAAACTCTCATAGCTTGAAAGAAGCAAATTTTCATTCCTGTGCCAGGCAGGAGACACTCATTCATTTCACTTCGTGATCATTTAAAAGAAAAACAAACACACTGACGAAAGAAAATGCATTTTCAGCTGTTAAAACTGATGGCTGTGAAATCCTCCCTATACCTTTGAACAAATTCAGTTATATATTTTATACCAAATCACACTTTTTTAAATAAAATATCTTCCACCTCAATGAATCTTTTCTTTATGCCCTTTCTAAAGAGACTTACTTTTTAAAAAATAAGTTTAAGATGCAATTTTTAAGGGAAGTCTCAACCAGCATCAAATAATATATGCCATGCATATTACGTATACATTTCTCTCACAACACAGCGAGGCCTCTTTAAATACATATACATAAAAGTTTTTCATATATATAAAAATTTCCCCCTCAGTATAGCATTAAAGGTAGTTAATGTAATTAAGTGTTTTGCCCTCCGTAGGAAAAAAAAAAAAAAGATTCTACATTAGGAGAATCTTAAAATGGTTTACAATCAAGCCCCAGAGTAGATTTTAATCACTGTTTTTCCCTCATCTGGCCACTAGGAGAGAGCAAGACCGATAGTTGAAATGACTTATGCAGAGTTGAGAAGCATTTGCAAAGCTTAGACCCTGGCTGGTGACATCATCCCATCCCAGAAGCCACATTGTCTAACTGCTGGTCACTCATGCAGAAGGTATTTCTGGAGTCTCACCTTGAAGTGGATTTGCTTGGTAGTTGGGAAAGTAGGAAGGATAGATCAGTGACTTCCTCCTACCTACTGAACAACTTGCTGAACATGTTGTGCACTATCCAGGTAGCCGAGATGAGAATCTCAGGGGAAAAAAATCAGCAAAGTTCAAACAGCTGCAAGCACTCCCAGAGAATAAAAGCAATTTCTGCCCCAAAGGTAATTGAGTGGAGCTTATTTTAGCTGAAAATTAATCTTATGTCTTTGTTGTTTCCTTCTTCTTCTGTCTCAGATCCCTTTCGTTATTGCCCAAGACTTGTAGGAAAAATCCCTGAAATATTTAAGCCTTAATATATTAAAAGTAAATAATAATAATAATAATAATAATAATAATAATAATACTGATTCATATTGAATGAGCTGGAGAAGAGGACTAGTTTCGAGTGATGAATCCATACTTTGAATCTGCTGAAAATTCACCGCATCCTGCATGTCTCACACTATGCAAGGGGAATCACTGGATTATACACTCAAAAAGAATCTAAACTGTATGTGTGCAGGATGGCACTCAGATTTACCTTTGGTCGTTGGGTGAAAGCAGAAAGAGAATGCTATGACATCTGGCAAAAAGGCTCAAGGCAGAATTTCCTGCAGGATTTTATTCATGATAAGTGAAAAAAAAATTACCGATTGTTGTAATGCTTTTTTTCTTTTTTCCTAGCCTGTTCCTCTGCATTTCTTCACACAGGAAACATGATTTTCTATCATTTAATTGCTGCCCTTTCTCCAGCATGGAACCATTCACCTGTAATCGAGTGCAGTGTTCAAAGTAAATGCGAACACATGAACGTAATTTTTACCCCAGCATGCACAGGGGAGCTGATTGTTCCAGAAAGCAGAGAGCCAGCTATATTAACTCTCCCTGGATCAAGCTGTAGTGGACAGAGACTGGGCTTTTGGGAATGATAGTAAGAATGGAGCCCTTGTTTTCCCAGCTTCTTTTAAATACATAATAATTAAAGAGTGAGAGAAATCTCCATGGAGTTTGGCAAAGAGCTAAAGACATCTGCCTTCTATACCTTTAGCTTTCTCTAGGTGGAAAAGTTTATGGAAAACTCCTTCTCTGTTAATCATACAAGCAATATCTCAACCATAGTATAGGACAACTTGAAAAAGAAGAATAATTCATAGTTTTGTCATCCTGAGGCCAGATTCTCAAGTTGAATTCTGACCATGTCCCTTTGTAGATGACTGACCTTGAAAAAAGTTATTAAGCCTCTTTTGCTTCAAATTCCTCACCCATAAGATGGAGATATTGATAGTACTCACTTAATTGAGCAGTTTGAGGATTATGTTAGATAGAATATATATAAAGCACTTAGAACAGTGTTTGGCACCAAGAAGTCTTTTGTAAATATTAGTCACTATTATTATTAATTTGGAAATAATTACATTAAAATATTCATCCTTTTTAATCTTAGTCCAAATTCTACATATTTTTTAAAAAGTGTTTATTTATTTATTTTTAAAGTTTATTTATTTATTTTTACAGAGACTGAGACAGCATGAGTAGGGGAGGGGCAGAGAGAGAGGCACGCAAAATCTGAAGCAGGCTCCAGGTTCTGAGCTGTCAGCATAGAGCCTGACATGGGGCTGTAGCTCATGAACTGTTGAGATCATGACCTGAGCCAAACTTGGACGCTTGACCAAGTGAGCCACCCAGGCGCCCCTAAAATAACGACATTTTAATATAACTCTCCAAAATGGTTGCCCTAAATTACAATATTGCAAATGCTGTATGAATGCTTTGTATCACATCTTCACTAGATGTGGATTGTTATTAATCCAGTTTGGCTCATTTGATAGGATTAAACTAATATTTTTATTGTTATCTTCTGTTTATTTTTTTAGAATTTATATCTCTTACTATGTGGTCATTGCTTGTATCCTTTGAACACTTAACTATTGGGATTATTTTCTCTTCTTTTCTTTTCTTTTTTTAGAGAGAGAGAATGCAAACAGGGGAGAGGGGTAGAGGGAGGAGAGAGACAGAGAAAGAGAGAGAGAGAGAATCCTAAACAGGCTGTATGCTCAGTGCAAAGTAGGACATGGGGCTCAATCCCATGACCCTGGGATCATGACCTGAGCAGAAATCAAAAGTCAGATACCCAACTGACTGAGCCACTTAGGCACGCTGGGATTATTTTTCTTATATGCTTGAATATGGACATTAATTCTTTTCTTCACATTTAATGAGAAACAATTTCCTTTTTATTATTGTTTTGTGATTTACATATTTGCGATTTCATAAAGTTTTGTATATTTGAATATTTTCCTTTGAATCTTTCTAAAATTTTTTTTAAAAATGTATTTATTTTTGAGAGAGAGAAACGCACACATACACATACACAGCATGAGCAGGGAAGGGCCAGAAAGAGAGAGGGAGACACAGAATCCAAAGCAGACTCCAAGCTCTGAGCTGTCAGCATAGAGCTCAATGCAGGGCTCGAACTCATGAACCACGAAATCATGGCCTGAGCTGAAGTTGGACGCTTAACTGACTGAGCCACTCAGGCGCACCTCCTTTGAATCTTTTTTTATTGCATCTGGGTTGCATCAAGATAGAATTATCTTGTTCTTCTATTTTTCTTCTTTTTTTTCCCCTCACACATAAATTCTTTGGGATTTATTTTGACATACAGCATAAGAAAGATTTTTAAAACAATGGTATTCTAGGGACACGTGGGTGGCTCAGTTGGTTGAGCATCCGACTCTTGACTTTGCCTCAGGTCATGATCCCAGGGTCGTGGGATCAAACCCCACCACGGGCTCCACGCTCAGTTTAAGATTCTCTCTCTCTTTCTCTTTCCCTATTGCCCTCTCTCCCCGTTCATTTTCTCTTTCTCTCTCTCTAAAAAAAAAGAAAGAAAAAAATAACATTCGAGTAAATTACCACATTATATGAAACAGCTAGTATTTGTATTTCTGAGATACAATATTACAAGTAAGGGAGAAATACAACAGGATTCTACAAGAAGCTGAGAACAGATAGCTAATTCTTTGAGTAGAGTCTCTTTGCTTTTGCTCTGTGTTAGCTTGTCCTGATTCCAGACACAAACTCCAAACAAAGGGAGAAACCCGTGCCCCAAATACAGCAAAAAGTTGAGTACTAAAGACCATGTTGAGGACTCACTGTCTCTTTGGCTTGGCTGATCTACTTTATCTTCTCTTTTCATAAAATTAATCTTAAGTGCACACACTGCTCATGCTCCTGAATTAAGGGATGCTTAATGTACTTAGTGCAAGCTAGAAATATTGATTTCTTAATGTAATACTTAAACACATATTTCATGACACCAATTCCTGGCAGAAACTACTTTAATTTAATTCTTTTAATGAGTAAAAAAATAAAAGTGCTGTTTGTGGTTAGAAATATAAGTGTATTGGGACGCCTGGGTGGCTCGGTCAGTTAAACATCTGACTCTTGACATCAGCTCAGGTCATGATCTCAGCGTTCGTGAGTTCAAGCACCGCGACGGGCTCTGTGCTGACAGCATGGAACCTGCTTGGGATTCTCTGTCTTTCTCTCTCTCTCTCTTTTTCTCTCTCTCTGCCCTTTCCCTGCTCACCCTCTCTCTCAAAAAATAAATAAACAAACTTAAAAAAACAAGTAAGTGTACTTAGCAAGAGGTCCAGTTTGGTAAGGTTACAAACCAGAAATTCTAACAAAATATTGTGTCTCACTTGATTACTTGACTCTAGACACAGAAAGACCTGGTCTTTGGCTTTTTAAGCGTTTCATTTCGGTACATCAAACATTTATTAAGTACCTCTTCTGTACTAGGCACTATGCTAAGGTGCTGGAGGTAAAAAGATAAATAAGAAAAAGATCTTGCTGGGGCAATTTAAAGCCTACTTGTAGACAGGCACATAAACAGATCATTGCAATATAATTCAAGTCCTGAGGTTCAGAGCATTTAGCTGTTTATGTCAAAGATTTTAAGAGAGGTTGATACTTTACGCTTTGTAGGATTATTCTCCTACCTGGTTTTATTTTAAGTTTATTTTTGAGAGAAGGAGGGAGAGAAAGAGAGAGAAGCTCAGGGGAGGAGCAGAGAGAGAGAGAGAGAGTGAGCAAGAGAGAATCCCAAGCAGGTTCCCAGCTATTAGATGCTTAACTGACTGGGTCACCCAGACGCCACTCTCCCACCCTCTTTGACGCTGTCTCCAGTTCAACATAAAAGGCTTTAGAGACACACAGCCTTCCTTCCACAACTCCACCAACCTAATTCCTCCACCTGTTTCGTCATCACCTACTACCTTAGCCCCCTATCCCAGGAAGGAAGCTGTACTCAGAATTCATTTCCGCCTTTCCCTAAGAGGCCATGGGACTAATCCTCATGTCTCACACTCTCAATGGCCTTAGTCACCACAAGTCCAAGCCTCTCAGGTCAACACAGGCACTCTAGTCCATACGTTGCTGTGCAGCCCATTATTTGAGCCACCCTCCCGTTCCTTCCCAAACTGCAGTCCTTTCCAGTGTGGCCTTTGGAACTCAGAGCTTGAATAGCAACACCTCTTTTACCTTCACGCTCTTCTCTGAATCCTCTTCCCAGACTCTCTTCTGAATACCTTCACGTTCTTGCCCTCAGACCCGGATCTGCCCCCTGCATCCTGCTTACCGGCAGCCCTTCCAGTTGGTGGCTGTGTTTGCTTCCCCGTCCCACATTTCTGGGTCCTAGAGGTGAGAATAGGAAAACAGGTGCTCTCCTTGTTTCTCATCAGTGCTTCTTTTTCAGAAACCCCTGCTGCCTTGAGGTGACACTAAACTGCTTTTATTTCCTATCCACCCAGTCATTCTGCTTCAGGCATGGCAGATTTGAGCAACCAGCTCACTACATTTCCTTCTGTTACTGCTCCTGATATCATTCTTGGTGACTTCAACACTATATAGATGGTTGGTCTCCAAATTTACCTACACATTTGCATCACAGGATGATGTCTTTCAAGATTACCTGGGCCCACCTCCCCAAACCCTAGAGAGGCTGATTTAATTGGTCAAGATAAAATCCAGGCATTGGGTATTTTTTTTTCTCAACCCGTAGGTTGATCTGAACATGCAGGCGGGATTCAGAACCCCTTTACTTGGGACATCAAGTCCAATTCCTCAATCTCACTCCAACATCTCCCCTCCACCCACCTCCCCATCATGCTCACTTGTTCCCACAATGATAGCCTAGATCTTGTTATTATCAGCAAGCTCCAAAATCTTGTTTTCCGTCACCCCACTTTGTGATCTCCACTGTGATATCACTCAAAAATGACACCATTCCGGTAGATCAGGGATCCACCCCATGACCTCTTCCCTGTCCAATTCTCTCCTCTTGGCTCACTTCTTTCCTTACCCAGCCTAGATTTCATAGTGTCACTACAACGTCCTTAGACACGCCCTCAACTCTTTTGTCTGCCTCTATTTCCATTGTACTGTTCCTGACAAAACCCAAACGCTGGTGATAATTCAACCCTGCCTATCCCACACCTGCATTCTAGCAGCCAGATGGATGGGACGTGAGGAAAAGACATTTGCTTTACATGCATTGCCACAGATCTCAACTGGGGGCCCAGACTGCAGGAGAATTCTGCTCGAATTCTCTGTTCAGTTTCCTGTCCACTTTTTCAGAGGACTGTTCTAGATCGTCTCTCTTTTCCAACCTCCAATGCTTCCTCCCGGTCACCACTCTCAGCTTATAATTAACAACAACAACAACAACAACAACAACAACAAAGCAAGCAGATGAGAATTGCTTCCTTTCCCCCGTCCCAAATCTACCAGCCTCCTTTCGCCACACCCTCATGCAATGTCTTCCCTTTGGTCACAAAGGATGAGCAGCTCCTGCTCTCTCTAAGGACAGTCTCTCCACCCTGAGCCCGTCCCCGGCACTTCCACTCTTCGGTCTCACTGGATATCAGCATGCAATTAGACTTTTCATCTCAGCAAAGTAGAGGCAAGCCTTTCCTAGACCTACTCCCACATTGACTCAGCTTCTGGGCAAGACTTAACAGACTTGACTGTGTTCGCTGTCGCACTGTCTCACCTCGCGCAGCGCGCTGACTCGCTTCAGCGGGGATTTGCCCTCACTACTCTGAAATTGCTCTGTGAAAATCACCAGCAATCTCCATGTTGCTAAAAGCAGCGGTTTTCTTCTGCTTTTTATGGTCTTTAAATTTGAGTATGGTTGACACACCGCAGTACGTTAGATGCACAACATAGTGGTTTGACTTCTCTCCACGTCAGGCTGTGATCACAAGTATAGCCACCTTCTGTCGCCACACAGCACTAGTATAGTATCATTGACTCTATTCCCTGTGCTGTGCCTTTTATTCCGTGACTTGCTCAATCCATAACTGGAAGCTTGGATCTCCAGCTCCCCTTCTCCCATGTTGCCCCCCCCCCCCCCCCACCCCTCCACGTCTGGCAACCGCTAGCAGCCAATTTTCAATCTCCATGTTCTGCAACCTCGCGGCAGACTGAGCACAGATATCCCCTCGGAAGCACGGTCTTGTGGGTCCTCCCTGCACACCTGCACATACTCTCCTGGGTATCCTCCCACCTCACCTCTTTTGCTTCCCAGTTCCGGCTGCAAGCTCTGGGCCCCGCCCTCCTCACAGGCTCCCTAGCTGATCCCATCCAGGCGCGTGGCTTTAAATAGCATCCAGTGAGAATCCTTTTCCCTCCTGCCCCCGAAGCTTCAGGTTTGAAAACCATCACGTTAAAACCAAAATTATTAATTTTTTTCGTCTCAAATCCGCCCTTTGCACGGATTCTCTTTTTTAGTATAGGGCATCACCATTGCCTGAATCACACAGTCAAATGTGTAGGTGTCATCCCAAATCTTCACACACTTTACTTCTCTTCCTCCAAGTGTTGTCAGCGGCACCTTCAAAACATGACGTTGAATCTGACAGTTCTCACCACATCCACCTCTCTTATTTTGGTCCAAGGGAGTCTTACACCTGACTGTGGTATTAATTAAATTCCTAACTCATCTTCCTATTTTTGCTCCTGCTTTTTACCAACTGGTTCTCCACACAGCAGCAGAATATGTTTCCGGAACATAAATTTGTCTGATAAAACTATCCTGTGTTTGCCACTCCACTGTGAGCAAGGTAAATCCTTGCGGGGTCTGACAAGGCCCTCTGTGACCTGCCTTCTGAATCACCTTCCTGACCTCTTTACCAGTACCCCTTGCTCGGTCTGCTTAAGTCAAACGGTCTGGCATTGCTTTCTGGAATGCACGAAGCTTGCTCTTTCAGGTCGTTCATTTTGTTCATTCTGCGGTATGTAGTATGCAGAATGCAGTATGCAGTATGTGGAATGTACTTTTGTTCATTTTGCAGAGAATGCTGCGCCCCTGTATCTTCACACCTGCTCAGTTTCTCATTTCATAGAAATGAATGCTTCTGTGAGTAGCAATACCTAGACCTCCTTGTCTTCCTTCTCTCACTTTCCTTTATATCCTCCATATTACTGATCACTACCTGAATTCAAATATTTATGTTTACTTTTTTTTATTATGTGTTTCTCTTGCTAGAATAAGCCTCTTGAGGGTCGAAATCTTACCTGTCTTGTTTATAGTGGCATCCCCAATGTGTGGAAACACAGCCTGGGGTCTGGGAGATTCTCAAGAAGCATTTGTTTGATGAATGAATGGAAGGCGTAAATCATCACTAAAACAGACTTAAATATTTATGCCAAGAGGTTACCTTATTGATATTACTTTATTACTCATTAAAAACAAATAACTACTCGTGCGTTTCTGTACCGCCTAAACCCATCTCACCTACTTTTTTTTTTTAATATATGAAATTTATTGTCAAATTGGTTTCCATACAACACCCAGTGCTCATCCCAAAAGGTGCCCTCCTCAATACCCATCACCCACCCTCCTCTCCCTCCCACCCCCCATCAACCCTCAGTTTGTTCTCAGTTTTTAACAGTCTCTTATGCTTTTCGCCTACTTTTAAATAACATTGCAGCCACCATACTTTGAATAGCATTATTATCTAACTTGCGAACTGAACGTATGACCTCTGCTGACCCTGGCTGGTTCAACCAGGGGTGGGTCCCTGGCTAAAGAACTACGGATCTACTGTGTGATTACTGACCAACTAGTTAGCCTGGTTTGCAAACCTGATCAAAAGCATTACTACTTAGGTTGAAACCTGCTGCCGGGTAGCATAAAGTGATTGCCGGCAAATCATTGCTGTCTCGTTTATAATGTTAGAAAATGTAGAATACCTTGAATGTCTAATATTAGAGGACTGGGTACTTACGCAGTATAGAATGTTATACAGTCATTAAAATGATACAAATAAAAACCTTTGAAAGATGCTTACTATATATGGTGTATTGTTGAGTGAAAGAAGCAGGGAGCAAAGCGGTTTATGCTGTATGACTTCAATTTTGTTAATCTCTCCCATCTCTCTCTCTCTCTCTCCATATATATATACACACACACACACACACCTTTACATCTATCTATCTATCTGTCTAATCTATCTTTCTATCTATATCTTCACAAGAAAAAGAAAAGAAATATACCAAATATTTAATAGGGCTTCCCTTTTCCTGGATGGTGCCAATGAAGATTATGGGAATATCCTCATTATGCATGATTTTATTTTTGTCTTTATAGTTTTATGAACTTTTTCGAATTAAATTAATTATGATAAAAAGCCACATTACTTAGAAACCTTTCCACAAAAAGAACACACTGAGATTTAGTGCATTGTTTGAAACTATATTTTTTTTGCATTATATATAAAACTATAGGAATAAAATATTATATATAGCTCTGTGTTACATAGTATTTATGTCACCTACCAGGTTAGAATATATTGCATATATTGTGTTTTACACACATACACACACATATAACTTCATAGAATAGTGAATTCCTTGATTTGATGATAATTCCTTTAAATGACTGCCAAGCATTTGGTTTTTATTCTAAAGAGAGTACAATAAATAAAAATAAGTCTGAGTATAATTATATCCTTATATGAGAATGAAAAAGTTAAAGTCCAGTTGTTTAAAGATTGCACTGTGGGATAATGAGAGCTTTATTTTAACATTATTATTCATTTCATAAATTCCAATATATCCTTGGTAGGTGATAATGACCTCGTCTTTAACCCCTAAATGCTACATGCATGCAAAGTAGGAAATGGAGCTATTACATAGTAAATCTCAAAGAGTAGTTTATTATAATTCAAATATTAAGGCCTAGGACTGAAAATGATTTGAAATAACAGTTTAAAGACAATACAGAAACGAGTAATACAAATGCATTTTGTTGAAAAATAAAATTAATGGGCTTGGTTTGTACTTAATTAGGAAGTCTTTCTCCTTGTTTAAAATTCAGATTTAGTCATTACTTCTTTTATCTGTTGATTTGACAAGTATTTATAGAGCATCTACTGTGCCAAGTGCTAAGAATACAGTGGTGAAAAAGAGATGAACCATATCTTCTTGAAATAGACTGTGCATTAGTCAACTGGTTGCACAATTTATCAGTGAGTCATAAGTATGATACATATTAGGGAGTTGAAGTGGGGCTGAACATTAAGTTTGAGGTGAAGTATAGGATCTCAAGGGATCCTTTCTTCTAAAGAAGTGTTTAAAGCTTCTAAACCCTATTTACCTAAAGCACCTGGCCAGGGGGTAAAATCTGTTTTTCTTTGTAGCCTAGATGAAAACTGATTGTACAATTAGTCACTGACATGCCTGAAATTCCGTGCTTACATTATCCACAAGATATACCACAGGAATGAGAGCAAAGCAGACATTTACCAACCCCCAAGTGGTGTGCTTCTAATACCCCCCGCCCCACCATGTTATGGTCCCAAATTGTTATTTGTCTTATGACAAATGGTCAAATGTCCACTGATCATTCTGAACCAATAAACACATTTCTGTGGTAGATGCTGGATAATAGGACAGAGAGAGGGGGCGAGAGTAAGGACAAATGATAAGAACATCAGCTCCTTTTTTCTTTTTTAATTTTTTAAACGTTTATTTATTATTTTTGAGAGACAGAGAGAGACAGAGCATGAGCGGGGGAGAGGTAGAGAGAGAGAAAAAGTGAGGTACAGAATCTAAAGCAGGCTCCAGGCTCTGAGCTGTCAGCATAGAGCCTGATGCGGGTTCGAACCCACAAGCCGTGAGATCATGACCTGAGCCGAAGTCGGATGCTTAATGGACCGAGCCATCCAGGTGCCCCAGTTCCCCCTTTTTAGATCCCTACTACATGCCACGTTCTATGCCTGATCCTCATAAGAACTCTGCAGCACAGATACTATCATAACTTAATGATGAGAAAACTTGGGTCAAGAAACACAAGCAACACAGAAGATACTATCATAACTTAACGATGAGAAAACTTGGGTCAAGAAACGCAGAAGGAATCATTCAGGGATACTTAGCAATTACACAGTAGATCTATGATTAAAATTCAGGTCTTTCAAACTCCAGAGCTAGGGTTGTTTTTAAATACTTCCGTGCTAGTAGCAGAATATCTACACAGGGAGGAAAAAGGAGAGTAACCGTAGAAGTTGTGGATCTTTTGTAATTATCCAAAAAATGCAAGAATTAGGGATGCTAGCAAATAAAATGTATAACTTTATAACTGCCAGATTTGCTTTATTGCTATTCTCACTGCAGTTTGCTTTATTTTTTTTTTCCAAATATTTATTTATTTATTTATTTATTTATTCATTGGGAAAGCACAAGTGGGGTAGGGGGAACGAGAGGGGTATTTATTTATTTATTGGGAAAGCACAAGTGGGGTAGGGGGAACGAGAGGGGGACAGAAGATCTGAAGGGGTCTCTGCACTGACAGGCTGGCAGCAGTGAGCCTGATGGGGGGCTTGAACTTAATGAACGGTAAGATCATGACCTAAGCCAAAGTCAGATGCTCAACCAACTGAGCCACCTAGGTGCCCCCAGTTTGCTTTTTTTTTTTAAAGTTTACTTATTTATTTTGAGACAGAGAGAAGTGGGGAAGGGAGAGAGAGACAGAGAGAGAGAGAGAATCCCAAGCAGGATCTGAGCTATCAGGGCAAAGCCTGACGTGGGGCTCAGACTCACAGACTGGGAGATCATGACCCGCACCGAAATCAAGAGTTGGTCGCTCAACTGACTGAGCCACCCAGACGCCCCACTGGACGTTTGCTTTTTTAACCCTCCTCTACCCCAGTCTTGCTAGAAAATGTTTCCCCAGGAAGTTCAACATATCCTATACATATGGACCATTGTGGTTGACTGAATTTGGAGTTTCAATTCTTTATCGTCTCATGACAGATTTATATCATTCCTTCCCTTGCATTGCTCCCATATGAGTGAAGTGTGTTTTTCCTACTCTTCAACTTTGGGCTTGGACATGTAAGCTGCTTTGGTGATGCAATGGTGGTGACAAAAGCAGAGACCAGAAACATACCTGAATGGTTCTGCCTGCCCTCTTGTACTCCAGTTTCCCCCATGAGAAGAACATGCTCTACCTGGAGAGCTGTTTCCCTGCCAGCCCAGCCTCCTCACACAGACACTTAGAATAGACTTCAACTGAACCTGCAGCCGGGAACCAAAGCCAGCCAGCCCACAGCCCGGAAAAGAGGCTAGGTTAGCCAGACCACATCTTCCGCAAGTGTAAGAATAAACGCTTATTGCTGTAAGCCACCGAGTTTAGGGATCATTTGTTATGCAGCAGTATTGTGCCTCTAGTTGACTGAGATAGCCATCATGTGCACATAAAATTACCAGAGGTGCATAAGAAGAAAGATATTCTTCCTAATCTTAATTCTTTCTGAGTCAACAAGACAGAAAGTCAGAAATGAAGGGCCATGACTAAGGGACTTGAATATGTGGCCCGAGCACATGTGAGAACTGTTCCCGCATGTTGATTTGCATGACCAGGGGAGAGCTAACAGGTGAAGGGTGAAGGAGAGCCCCACCAGTGTGAGAGCAGCTCCCCAGCCAGACTCCTGAGCTTAGCTGCAGGAGCCAAGCGAATGCTGTCAGAGGGAGAAATAGGATAAGGGACAAAGGATTAAAGCAATTGTCTCGGCTCTTAGCTCTGCAGCCTTACAAATGAAACTAATAAATTGCCAAACTGTACTTTTTGTGTTACTAGCTGACTTCATCATAGTAACCACCTCTCGTTTCCCTAGAGAATGATATTTTAAGCCAACTAGGGCTTAGGCCTCATTAGATATATTGGCGTATACTTTGCTCATGAAGTAAGCTGTAGATTAAAGTCACTGGAACAAAATACCAAAACTGAAGGTGCTTGAGGCGATTTTAGTCTCGGTATAGATTATCGCCTGGTGAAGGATTTACCACAGAAACATGTTATTCAGACGTATGCAGGTGAGGATTTACAGTAATATTTAGTAAAAACAGGCACGGGGCTTATCATGAAATAGGCTCATGTGATGTGTCCGACATGCCTAAGGAACTTGGCACAAATACTAAAGCTCCACTACGTGATGCCAAAGTCACTAATATGAGGTGGTTCACCTCAAGAGACACAACTATTTGATTTATACACAGACCGCCCCCCCCAAAAAAAATCACCTTAGCTCAGTTAAAAACATCCACATGCTGGTCCCAGTTTTAAGCCATTTTCTGATAGATGTCTTTGTTTGGCTAACTCCTTTTTACTGACTTTGTTTGTTTGTTTGTTTTAGTTCTTGGACTTCTCGCATGGAAAATAGTACTAGAACCAACAGGATGCTTTTGCCACCTGAGTTATATGGAATATGCATCCTGTGATGGTGAGATGAAGAAGATTTTCCAGACACATTCCTTTATTCTGTGCGGACCAATTTTCTAGTTTTTAAAACCCTGTGTTATATGACAATTACATGTAGTCAACCAGTCATTCACATCCATTTTTAGGGAGGGGTGGCAGAAAGAATAATATGATTAAAGAAAACAAACAGAAGTTTCACTTTTTGTCTTCTTCATGGTCCAAATGGTGAGGGTCTCTTACAACAAATTATTTCTGTTTTGAGGTAATGAGTGCCCCTTGGTTGGGACTCAAAATTTCTCATCTAAAATTCAGGGGAATAATAGTATCTCCTTGTAATGAGTTTCCTATTGTTCCTATAGCAAAGTAGCACAAACTCAGTGGCTTGAAACAACACACATTGACTTTTCAGTTTTGTGGGTCAGAGGCCTGATGTGGGTCTTGCTGGATTAAAATCAAGATGTTGGCAGGACTGTGTTCTTTCTGGAGATCCTAGGGGAGAATCAGGTTTTTGGCCTTTTCCAGCTTCTAGAGGCTGCCCACACTCTTTGGTTTGTGGCCCCTGTGCCTTCTCAAAGCCAGCAAGAGCCCACTGAATCTTACATTGCATCACTCTGGCACTGACTTCTTCCATATTCAAGAACTCTTGCGATTACTTTAGGCCCACTCAGATAATCCAGGATAATCTCCCTATTTTTTTTTTTTTTTTTTTTGAGAGACAGCAAGCATGCATGAGAGCAAGGGAGGGGCAAATAGAAAGAAAGAGAGAGAGAGAGAGAGAGAGAGAGAGAGAATCCCAAGCAGGCTGCACACCCAGCATGGAGTCCAATGGGGGGTTAGATTTCATGACCGTGAGATCATGACCTGAGCTTAAATCAAGAATCAGTCGCTTAACTGACTAAGCTACCCAGGAGCCCCCAAATCTCCCTATTTTTAAAGTCAGATGATTATCAGCCTTAATTTCACCTGTTACCTTGCTTCTCTTTTGCATTGTAACATAACATTCATAGGTTGGTGGGATTAATGTGTGGACATCTTTTGGAAACCCCTATTTCGCCTTCCACACTCTTGTATGTTTGTGAGGATTAAGTGAGATCATACACATGTAAATCTGACCCATAGGGCATACTCAATAAATGCTTTAGCTAACGTTATTATTGTTACTTTGTAAAGGCAAGGTGTCAGATATGTTACCTCTGATTGAAGGCTCACCAATCACAAACACTACCACACTTCAACATACAGGTAAATATTCATGGGGATTGGATTTTGAAAACTCCAAACCTTCAGCAGGCTTTGTCTCTAGGCATTTGGGACCTCAATGTCTGCCTGGTGCATAATATAGAATCAGGTAACTGGGAAATGCTAGTTTTTCAGAACATGCCCTTCATTGATAGGATGGGCACCATAGACATGCAGAACACCCCACTTTTCAATGCCCATAAGGACCAAAAGGTAAACTGGTATTCAATCTAGGTTGATGTTTAAGAGCCATGGGAGACAAGAGTAATTTTCCAAGTCCTATTAGTGTGGCCTTAAGTGGACTATTTGGTTTGGATCAGGGCCCCTGCCAATGGGTACAGAGGGTAGGGTTTACTCACACTGAAAAGCATCTTGATGCCTGGGTCCAGCCCCAGGCCTAACTGAGTAAATGGGATACACAATAGGAAACTAAAGTTCAAGTTCAGTACTGAACCATAGAATGGAACAAGCCAGTTGTTAAGCAAAGAAAGCCGCCTGGTGGGATCACCTTAGTACGCTGATTACTCTGTTTAGGTAAACAAGACTCATTCTAGATTGGATCGGTGGATGAGTCTGAAGCTGCAAATGCTTAACTGCTTTGGCTGGATTTGGTTGCCGATTGCAGGCCATAGCTAGTCAAACCTGGGGAATGGCAGTGGCATTAGATTCATGAAGTTTAACATTAGCCGTTCATTTAGCAAATAGCGACTGAACTCTGTGTGTAATACGTGTGCATATCTAAGGAAAAAGTAGTGGGAAGAATGAGTGCAGGCCTCATTTATAGACAGAATTGTATTTAAGTTCTGCTGCTAAAAGTGACAAGGTTTATGACCTAGAACAAGTTGCAAAGTAAGCCTAAGGTTCTTCATCTATAACGTTACACACAAACAAGGTTGTATGGATTAAATGACATCACATGCTAAAGGACCCAGAATGGCCTAGCACATTGGAGAAATGCAATAAATGATACAAGTATACTGATTTGACAATTGAGGAGAAAGTTCTTTTTTTTTTCTTTTCCAACTACTTTAACCAGGAGCCAAGACTTTGTCCTCATGGAGAGGAAAACACCTTTTGCAGAGCTTTTGACAAGCTGTACAAAGTGAGCCTCCAATTCCAAGGATTCTCTGCACCTGTCTCTAAAGCAAACTCAAAATATAGCACTTGTATTTATCCTGTTTGGAATTCCCTGAGCTTTTTGAGTCTTTGGATTACCGTGTTTAAATGTTTTTTAATGTTTATTTATTTTTGAGAGAGAGAGAGACAGACAGAGGTTTAATTTCATTAAAACCTTTCAAAGAGAATAAAAGTTATAGATTCAAAGGAGCAAAAGGAAAGTGATGAAGGAGTTTAGACAGGGTGTGACCTGCGCTGGTCTATGTTTCAAATAGATCTCCCTGGTGGAAGTGTGGATGATGGGTTAGAAAGAAAAGCAAGACCTCAATGTAGGGAATCCAGTTAGGAAAATACTGCAGTAATTCAGGTGAGTGACATTCCTGGCTGGAGGTGGTTCCAGAGAATGAAAAATGGGTTTGAGCAATATATAGGAAATTCAATCGGCTGAAATCAGAGACTGAGTAGATGTCAGGGGTAAGGCCTAGCATGCTTCCCAGATTTTTATTTTGGTGGCTAGCGGCAGGAGCATACTATCACTGAGACAGGAAACAGAGAGGGATAAACAAATTCAGGGACAGAGGAGGTGAGGGGTTTGTTATTTTTGTCACATGTACACATCCAGGATAGGCTTTCAAGTCCTTACTCGTTAAAAATTTGCTATAAGTATTTTTTAGGAAAAAAAAAAAGACGCTTAGAAAGCTCATATTTCAAAATGATATATTGATTACTAGAACTTTGAATTCATTATGTGTCCCTCTAGTACTGTTGGGTTTCTAGAATGTATTCCCAGCATATTGATACTGAGCAGGACAGAATTCCATTTATTTTCAGTAATTTTTTAATTTCCTTCCACCTTCTACCACATTCATTATACTTCTGATAGGAACTCTTGGTATGTGGCTGTCTTCCAATACCTTTTCTCATCAATAATTTCTGTGGCTATAGAACACATAATGAATATTTTAAAAGAATCACATGTATATTGAGAATGCCCCATGCCATGAACAGATCAATATTCTGTATTCTTTTAGTAATCCTTTACAATGGAATCTAATTACAGGATCCATTAAGATTTTGCTTGTGTCAATTATTGCTACATAAAGAATATATTAAATTCTTCATAACTCTTAAGAGAATAGATAATGTCATATAGAAAATATGCTTTATTGCTGTGTCATTCGTACTACTTTGCATCAAAGTTTTCCCAATCGGTACTTTCTCAAATTATGCTAAGTAGATCTCTATTTACACACATATATTTTATAGTGTTAAAAGTGTGAACATTGGATTTCTTCCCACATGTGGGCGTGTAGCTGGCTGGTTTGAATGAAAATCATTGTTTCACAGATGGTACTGTGGATTTAACATAGAACTGAGGATGACTTCAAAAATTAAATTGAATGAGTAGGAGACTCTTACAGACCTGTTGAACAAGACTTGGAATCACACTATTTTTAGCCTTTGACAAAAACCAGCTCTGTGCTTAAATTCCTGGAATCGTCTTTTTGAGCTCAGCAACAGCCTCACTTTCAAGCTATTATCTTGGTTCTTCTTTATTCACCTCCTGGCTTCCTTCTTCCTTCTCCTTCACCCTTCCCTTCCAATTAATCAATGTGACTTTCTAAAAATCTCCTGACTCCATCCATGTCTCTCTATTGACTCTGCCGCTATTGTAGTCCAAGTTACCATTACCTTTCATAGCCTTTTACCTGGTCTCCTGCAACCTGACTCACCCCTAATCTGTTGGCCACAGTGACATTTTTTTTCTACATGAAGAATTCCTTTGGGGCACCTGGATGGCATCTGACTCTTGATCTCAGCTCAGTTGTTTTTTTTTTTTAATTTTTTAATGTTTACCTATTTATTTTTGAGAGAGAGAAAGAGAGAGAGAGTGCACACACACACACACGTGGGGGAGCAGCAGAGAGAGAGACACACACAGAATGTGAAGCAGGCTCCAGGGTCTGAGCTGTCATTGCAGAGCCCGACACAGGGCTTGAACCCACAAGCTGTGAGATCATGACCTGAGCCGAAGTTGGACGCTTAACCAACTGAGCCACCCGGCACCCTTCAGCTCAGTCTTGATCTCAGCTTAGGTCTTGATCTCAGGGTCTTGAGTTCAAGCCCTGCATTGGGCTCTGCACTGGGTGTCAAGCCTACTTAAAAATATAATGAAATAAAATAAAATAAAATAAAATAAAATAAAATAAAATAAAATAAAATAAAATTCCTTCCATGGTTTCTATATTCTTAAGGGAAAAACAAATCCTTAACATGATTTGCAATTTTCTGTCGCTCATTCCTGGGTGTCAGCTTTATCTTGAGACCACTCTGCTCTTTCCCTTTGAATTTCAGCCACTGTGAATTTCTGTGAGTTCCATGTTGGCACTGTGTTTTCATTTGTAGAAACAAATGAATGCTTTGGCGAATGTTCCAAACATCCTTCTATGCCTACTCCTTCTTTTCCTAACTCCAACCCCTCCCCCGACCCTTCAGATATCTTTTTAAGTAGCACTTTCTCAAGAAGGGCTTTTCTTGACTTCTCCTTGACACTATAATACCCTGAATATCCTCTGTCATAACACATATCAAACTTTGTCATAACCTCTTGGTTAGTTAGCTGCCATGATTCTTTTTCTCAAATGTTTGTTTATTTTCGAGAGAGACTGTGAGCAGGGGAGAGGCAGACAGAGAGGAGGACAGATGATCCAAAGCAGGCTCCAAGCTGACAGCAGAGAGCCCGATGTAGGGCTCGAACTCACCAACCATTAGATCATGACCTGGATTCTATGCTGCAAACTCCATGGGAACTGGGACAGTGTCTCACTGGTTCTTGTTGCCTGGTATTTAGTAGATTCTCAATAAATATTTGTACAAAAAATTGTCTTGTCTGTTCTAAAACTTCTTAATGAAAACAACAAACTTTTTACTATTCTACTAAGGTTAAAACCTTAAAGTCAGGAATTAGACCCTTAGGTTTAACTTGAACCCCATTTGTACCAATTTCAGACTTTTCTGAATTCCTCTGCCTTCCGTGAACAAAGAGAAGCTTTCTGACATCCCACTATCGTTATCTGTTTTAATTCTGTCTAAATAAGGCTTAGAAATTTGGGGAATGTTTGTCAAGTCAGTTGGAGCATGTAGACTATTTTCCTCATTGGAAGGTTAATCAGCATCTTTGAAAAATGTCCATTGAGGACGATGAGCTGGTTAAAAAGCCAAGTCATGGTAGGCTAGTCTGAGATCCACACCAAGAGTGTGTCTTACAATGTTATACGTTAATGATATCTCAATAAAGCTGTGGGAAACAAGAGTGTCTTAGTAATAATCAAAAAGTGATCCCATTTGGAATCCAATGCTAACGGAAACTTTGAGGACAGCAGTTGAAGGAGAGCCGGGCCTGTTCTTCTCTAAGCCACAATGGAGTCCTCACACGGTGACTCAGGCAAGAAGGCTAGAGCATTTGATATTAGTCACATAAAAGGTTGTATCTACTTCTTGCAATGAAGACATATAGAAGAGCACTTCAGAACAGAAATAGAAATAGCAGGAGCAATAGAAATGTGGTTGACAGAGTTCACATGGCTAGGATGGAAAGCCTGCATTAGCAGCTCTGAATTTAGAGCAGTTACAAAAGCGCATAGAAACTCTGTACCTTTAGAGAACTGTCCTGTTAGCAGCAAGTGACCGGTCTGGCATACAGAAGCATGGGGATGTAGACAGAAATCAAGAAGGATTAAAAATATAAACTTAGTACGAGGGAGAGGCAACTCCAGCCTGGGACCGACACCTTATCTCTACTCTGGCCACCTCTGCTTAAGAACATCACCTATAGGGGCGCCTGGGTGGCTCAGTCGGTTAAGCATCCGACTTCGGCTCAGGTCATGATCTCGCGGTCCGTGAGTTCGAGCCCCGTGTCGGGCTCTGTGCTGACAGCTCAGAGCCTGGAGCCTGTTTCAGATTCTGTGTCTCCCTCTCTCTGCCCCTCCCCTGTTCATTCTCTGTCTCTCCCTGTCTCAAAAATAAATAAAACGTTAAAAAAAAAAAAAAAAGAGCATCACCTATAAGCCTCGTGTTTATGAGTTATGTTTTTGTTATTTATAATTTGTTATATATTTGTATGCTTGAGAAAATCTTAAAACAATTTCAAGACTCGAGCAGAAGATCTCCAGTTATCTGCAAGAAAATTTGAAACTCCGGCCCTTAAGCGATTGTGTTCACATCTAGATATTTTTGAAACCAGTTTTGTTTCAGGTGTTTGTATTTAATTAATTAATTAATTAAAAATGTATTTACTTATTTTGAGGGAGAGAGAGTGCAAATGGGGAAGGGGCAGAGAAAGAGAGAGAGAGAGAACCCTAAGCAGGCTCTGTGCTGTCAGCACAGAGCCCAAAGAGGGGCTCAAACTGATACACCATGAGACCATGACCTGAGCTGAGATCAAGAGTCAGATGCCCAACCAACTGAGCCACCCAGGTGTCCCCAAATTATTTAAACTGATAGTATTTCAAATACTTCACATAAATGAATAAGTTTAGCATCTGCATTTTGAAACAATTTCCAATAAAAAGGAAAATGAAAACAGATCTTGAAAACTGGCCATGGAAATAAAACCTCAGAGCAGTAGCCATCTTCCCACTCTCTCCTCTCTCTACCACTATTCCCTTATTCCTGCACCATCTTTCTTTCTTTTTTTTTTATTTTTTAAAAATATTTATTTATTTTTGAGACAGAGAGAGACAGAGCATGAACGGGGGAGGGTCAGAAGGAGAGGGAGACACAGAATTCGAAGCAGGCTCCAGGCTCTGAGCTGTCAGCACAGAGCCCGACGCGGGGCTTGAACTCACGGACTGTGAGATCATGGCCTGAGCTGAAGTCGGACGCTCACCCGACTGAGCCACCCAGGTGCCCCATGTTTCATCAATATTTTATAGTTTCCAGTGTATCTGAAAACATCTTTCTTTGGCTAAATTTATTCCTGATAGTTCATTGCCTCCATTGCTATTGTGGATGGGATTGTTTCCATAAAGTCTCTTTTGGATAGATTGATGTTGGTGTTTGGAAATGCAACTGATTTTTGTATGTTGATTTTGTGTTCTGGAACTTCGCTGAATTTATTCACTAGTTTTAACCGTCTTTTACTACAGCTTTAGGATTTTCAACATGTAAGATTACGTTATGTGCACGTAGAGACAATTTTACTTTCTCCTTTCCAGTTTGGATCCCTTTTATTTCTTTTTTCTTGCTTAATTGCTGAGCTGATTGCTCAGTATAAGTCTATACTGAGTAGATGTGATGGCAGTGGGCAACTTTGTCTTGATCCTGATCTGAGAGAAAATACTTTCAACTTTTCACCATTGAGTATGATGTGACCTGTGGGCGTGTCACAGACAGATTTTATTATGTTTAGGTACATTTTGTCTACACCCACGTTGGTGAGAGCGTTTATTCTCAAAGGTGTTGTTTTTGTCAAATGCTTTTTCTGCATCTATTGAGATGATCATATGATTTTTATCCTTTACGCTGTTAATGTGGTATATCACACTTATTGATTTGTGTATGTTGAATCATTCTTGATATCCAGGGAAATAATCCAACTTCATCATGGTAAATGATCCTTTTAATGTGAAGTTGAATTCGGGTTGCCAGTATTTTATTGAGGAGTTTTGCATTTTTGTCCATCAGGGATATTGGCATTATCATTTTCTTTTCTTTTAAAAAATTTTTTTTTCATTTTACTTACTTTAGAGAGAGAGAGTGCAAGCTGGGGAGAGGGGCAGAGAGAGAGAGAGAGAGAGAGAGAGGGAAAACATTGTAAGCAGAGCCTGAGACCTGTAAGAGATCCCATGACCCTGAGATCATGACCTGAGCTGAAATCAACAGTTGGTTGCTCAACCAACTGAACCACCCAATCGCTCCTAATTTTCTTTTATTGTAGGGTCCTTGCTTGGCTTTGGTAGCACGGTAATGCTGGCCTCATTAAATGAACTGAGAAGTGTTCCCTCCTCTTCAATATTTTGGAAGCATTTGAGAACGATTAGTATTAATTTTTTTTGAAATGCTTCGTGGAATTCACTAGAGAAGCCATCCAGTTCTGGACTTTTGTTTGTTGAGAGGTTTTTGATTTACTGAGTCAATCACTTAGTAGCAATTGCTCTGTTCAGATTTTCTATATCTATTTCTTCAAAATTCAGTCTTGGTAGGTTGTGTGCTTCTAGGCATTTGCTCATGTCTTCTAGGTTGTCCATTTTGTTGTGTAATTGTTAATTGTGATTTCTTATGATTTTTTGTATTTCTGTAGTATCAGTTGTAATGTCTCCTCTTTCATTTCTAATTTGAGTCTTCTGGTTTTTTTCTTAGTCTAGTTAAAGATTTATTAATTTCATTTATCTTTTCAAAACAAACAGCTCTCAGTTTTATTAATCTTTTCTATTGTCTCTCTAGACTTTATTTATTTCTGTTCTGATGTTTATTACATCCTTTTCCCACTAATTTTAGCTTAGTTTGTTCATCTTTTTCTAGTTTCTTCAGGCATAAAGTTAGGTTGTTTATTTAAAATCTTTCTTTTTCCTTAAAGTAGGCATTTATTGCTACAAACCTCCCTCTTAGAACTGCTTTCGCTGCATCCAGAAGTTTTGGTATATGGCATTTCCATTTTAATTTGTCTCAAGACATTTTTTGACCTCTCTTTTGATTTCTTCTTTGACCCATTGGTTGTTCGAGAATGTGCTGTTCTGGGACACCCGGGTGGCTTGGTCGGTGGGGAGTCCAACTCTTGGTTTCAGCTCACATCATGATCTCATGGTTCATGAGATCCATGCTGACGTGGAGCCTGCTTGGGATTCTCTCTCTCCTCCTCCTCCTTTTGTCCCTCTCTCCGTTCACGCCCTCTCTCTCTCTCTCAAAAAGTGAATAAAAAATGTTTTTTAAAAAGTTAAAAAAAAGAACGTGTTGTTCCATCTCACATAACAGTAAAACCTTGGATTGCGAGTAACTTGTTCTGCGAGTGTTCCGCGAGACCAGCAAATATTTCTTTTAACTTAATAAACGAACGATGTCTTGCAAGATGCATAGTACATGACACCAAACATCACATGACCACAGATGAGCCAATGGTTCTTTCCTCTTTCTTTCTTTCTTTCTCTCTCTCTCTCTCTCTCTCTCTCTCTCTGCAGGATTGTGAGTGACTGTCTCCCATGCTCAGATGCTCAGTCTCAGGCTGTGGCATTTGGAAGATACCAGTGATTTTACAGAAGGTCAGAAGGTGCCCACAACCGGCTCTAGTGTATTTTTTGTCACTTCAGAGCACCTATGGACAGTCCTTTGCTTTTTTCATACAAGAGTAAGCTCAGGAATGTTTTGCTTGGTTCTAGGTCAGGCTGTCTGCAGATATAGACCCCTTTCTCTGCTGCCTTATTGCCAGTTACGTTAAATACAGTGTATGGCAAGAGTTTATTAATACTGTACTGTAGTCAACATCTGTTAGTGACAGTGAAAGTCATCCTACACAATAACCCTCCTCTCTCTTATCTCCCTCACACCAGCCATGAAGGTTTACAAAGATAAGTGCAGGATAATTTATTTTTCTTTATATTTTCTTTATTATTTTGTATTATATTACAGTATTATAATCATTTTCATACGAATATTTTTGGGTTGTGGAATGAACCACCTGAGTTTCCATTATTTCTTATGGGGAAATTCACTTTGATATACAAGCGCTTTGGATTATAAGCATGTTTCCGGAACGAATTCTGCTCACAAACCAAAGTTTTACTGTATTTGTTAATTTCCAGTTTTCTTCTTACTGCTTTATGATTTCAGACATCATGGTTGGAAAAGATACTTGAAATGATTTTAATCTTCTTAAATTTGTAAAGACTTATTTTGTGGCCTAATATATGATTTATCTGAGAGAATATTCCATTTATCTCAAGAATGTGTGCTTGAGAAGAATGTGTATTCTATTGCTGTTGGATGGAATGTGCTGTAGATGTTTTTTAGGCCCATTGGGTCTAAAGCATAGGTTAAGTCCAGTGTTTCCTTACTGATCTTCTATCTAAATGATCTGTCCATTGTTGATAGTGGGGTATTGAAGTTCCTTTCTATTACTGTATTGCTGTCTATTTCTCCCTTCAGATCAGCTTTGCGTATTTGTATATTTTGTATATTCGCTTTGTGTATTTATCTACTTTAAGGTGGGTTGCGTATATATTTACAAAATTATTTCCTGTTAATGAATTGGCTCTCTTATCATTATGTAATGACCTTCTTTGTCTTTTACTATAGTTTTTGGCTTCAAATCTCTTCTTCTGATATAAATACAGCTGCCTTTGTTCTCCTTTGGTCTCCATTTTTATGGGATATTTTTTCCATCCCTTGTTTAGAGAATTTTGATTGGAGAATTTTGTCCATGACATCTAAAGTAATTATTGATAGGTAGAAACTTATGAATTCCTGCTCCCCAGTCATTTTATGTGTTTGATGTCACAATTTACATCTTTTTATATTGTGCATCTATTAACAAATTATTATAGTTATTTTTGCTACTTTTTTTCTTTAATCTTTATACTAGAGTTATATGTGATTTAAACACCACTATTGCAATATTAATGTATTTTGAATTTGACTATATTAGGTATAATTGTCTTTGTCAATGAGTTTTATACTTTTATATGATTTTATGGTACCAGTTAGAACCCCTTCTTTTCAGTTTGGAGAACTTCCTTTTTTTGGTTCGTCTTTTCACCAATTATGAGTGCCAACTGCCTATGGTGTCCCAGAAACCATTCCTTTGTTCAGTAATTACTCATTCATTCACTCACTAGTTCCTTGAACAAATATTTATTGAGCACCTACTATATATGAGGGACTGTACTGAAGGGAAGGGGCACAATGACTAGAAAGATGAATAATACCATGTTGTACAGAGAAAGAAACATAAGCAAATATTGACAACATGTTGTGACAAGAGGAATAACTGGAGTAGTGATTGACTATGGACTTGAGAGTGGGTAAACCAGATTCTGATGGGGTGGGAGTAGGGCAGGGGAACTGTGGGTATTTCAAATTACACTCTTATCCTGGAAGTTTCAACCCCACAGGAGACAGGCATTGCGCCCTAACCCTAACCCTGACATTCCTTTCTCGGATAGAATCCCACTGAGCTGCCATCACTAACAGGATCATGCTAGATCCCTGGGGTGCTGAAGCACAAAGAAGGTTGAGGCGACACTGAATTAAGAGGATATACAAACTGCTATGGGACACTAAGGGGATCCTGGAGGACTTCATGAAGAAGGTGGTATTTTTGCTGCATTTTGAAGAAGAAGAAACTTGTCAATTTAAAGGAGATATTCCAGGAAAAGGATACAATGTGCAAAGGCTGGAAACAGAAGAGAGGAGAATTGTTTCTATTGAGGAAACATCAAGGATTTGTATAATGGTAGAATAGATGGCGTGTGTGTGTGTGTGTGTGTGTGTGTGTGTGTGTGTGTAAATGGGCTGGACATAGTTGGAACTGTTTTTGATGAATGGGGTGTGCTCCACTGGAAAGTTTTCACCCTGTTTTTTAGAGAATGAGTATTAATTGTCTCCACACTCAACACCTTCTCCATAGTCAAATTAAGATTTCAGGAAGAGCCTGGATTATTATTACATTTCTGTGACCTCTCTCCTGCCCCTATCTCTTCTTTTCTAGACAACTGAATTTGCAGATTTGATATGAACCAGTGGCTGAAAAAAATTCCTTCTGTCAACTGGTTTATCTTGTTACTGACATGAATAATCAGATTCAATTGGATTAAACAAGCTGTAACACACTGTCAAAATCCATTAGCTATAGAAGAGCTTCCAGCCATAAAGAACTCTTTCTGTATATCTTAGAGTTTTCCTCATGAAAGGAAAAACTTGAACTAAAGGAAACAATGTGTGTCATTTACAAGCTCTGAGTGCCCAGGGGTCTTCTCATTGGCTCTCTGGTTTAATTTTTTTTTCTTTTCTTTTTTCTGGAAATTAGGAACAATCTCATAATATCATATATTATATATTATAATGTCATACATTATATATGGCTGTTTTCTTGGCAAGATTGAAAACCTGGATATATCAAACTTTGCATGCTATCCAGATTTTCAAAAGGGAAAAAAATGAGGAGGTGTAATCAAAACCAAGGTGGAGGAAATTGATAACTGCTTCTACCTTCCGAGAGATTATTTTACCCACTTCTGGAACGACCGTTGTATTTTCCCTGACTCAATGGTACCATACAGCTCCTACATTCACATGCCTGCCAGTTTCCTGTAGATACACAGGTAGAGAGGTTAGCTACTGTAATTGACAAGATGCCAACATCAGAGACGGAAAACTTTGACAGAGCTACACAGAAACTTAAATGAGTTGCAAATGGACGCACACTAAATAGTCCCAGTGCCACTTCCCACTGATCATTCTCCTTTCAAGAAAATACAATTGCAGGCAAATGCAATACCTGATGCCATCTATGTAATAGTTTTATTAAAATGTCACGAGAACAGAGATTACTTATGCCTGCCTTTGCAGGCATTTGCAATATACATGTTGTCCCTGCTGAAATGATCAGATCAAACCAGACATACAAGACGAAACATAAACCCACACCACTATTTCCTCTTCTCTTTCGGAACCATCTCAGTCCTATGATAATCCTGGGTTGAAGTAAACAAAACGAAAACAGGACGAAAAAAATGGAGGCATTTTAACGCCTCTTGTGGATTCATTTTCACAAAGTCCTAGAGGGCAATGTTATTATAAATAACATTTGTACCTCAAGCACCTTCGATCCCTTGTGCCTCGGATAGATTTTATTTTTGGTGAAGTTTAGGCAGGAGGAGGTGAGCTCCAGTCTTAACTGAATCCTCTTGTATTGGAGATTTAGCTAAATCTTTCAAGCTTAATCTTGACCTTTGTTCAGAAAATAAATGGTTGATCTCCCACGGCAAGCTCTGAGAGTACAGCGAGACGAGCCACCAAGGACCCTCAAACACTAGTCACGCCTTCCTTGTGAGAACATACCTTGAGAAGCACTTGATGTAAAGGGGACATTGGTTGCTGGTAGCCCTCCTTATTCCAAGCTGTGGCATGGAAGCAAGATTAAGGCCTGCTAAGAGGGCTAAGAGGGCTCGGAAGTCTCCCCGTAGCTGACACAGACATGTCCCGCCCATGTGTTCCACCACCAAGGGACTTGCTGCCTGGCTATGAGAATTTTTACTAGCTGAAGACCCATCTCGGCTTCCACACTGAGGGCATGGCTTTCTTGGAGCGCTCTGGAAGATCACTAAGCCAGCTGGTGAAAACTAAGGTTATGTGCTTCTCAGTATAGCTCTGACCAATAATCGATCAAGGTAGGGTAGCCTTTCCACCAGGCTTAAGATGACGTTAACGAGCAAATCTTGTGTGGAGCTCGCCTTTGGCTTGGCTGACCTCACTGGCTGCAATGAGTCTGAAGGCTATCCCTGCTCAGTCCT
Organism: Panthera onca; assembly: GCF_046562875.1. NCBI lineage: Eukaryota > Metazoa > Chordata > Mammalia > Carnivora > Felidae > Panthera > Panthera onca. The sequence continues at coordinate 46,795,335 of NC_138351.1, read as the reverse complement.
GCCTTCTTTCCTTTTATTTTATTCTTCCCAAACCTTTCACATTCCTCATTACATTTCAGGGTCTGCTTCCCAGGAAAACCAACCCCAATACTGCCTCGAAATAATCATGTATATTAATGGATATTAAAGCTATAAAGTCTATGGGGCGCCTGAGTGGCTCTGTTAATTGAGCACCTGACTCTTGATTTTGGCTCAGATCATGATCTCATGGTTCGTGGGTTCGACCCTGCATCAGGGTCTGTGCTGACAGTGTAGAGCCTGCTTTGGATTCTCTCTCTCTCTCTCTCTCTCTCTCTCTCTCTCTCTCTCCCCCCCCCCCACTTGTGCTCTCTCTCTCTCAAAATAAATAAATCAACTTAGAAAAAAAGCTATAAAGTCTAAATATTAAAACAGAAAGGAGTAAATTCTGCCAGCAAGCAGAAACTGTGCATGAAATTTCTAATCTGGGGGCGCCTGGATGGCTCTGTCGGTTGAGCATCCGACTTTGGCTCGGGTCATAATCTCGCGGTCTGTGAGTTTGAGCCCCACGTCCAGCTCTGTGCTGACAGCTCGGAGCCTGGAGCCTGCTTCTGATTCTGTGTCTCCCTCTTTGCCCCTCCCCTGCTCATGCTCTGCCTCTCTCTCTGTCAAGAATAAATAAACATTAAAAAACAAAAATAAATAAACTAAAAAGAAAGAAATTTCTAATCCATATAAAGAGAAGGTCATCAAAGAATGTTCATTGTACAAAAGGGTTAACCATAAGCTCTTATTAAATATCAAGGATGTATTCAAAATTACCCCCAAAATAATTTTTTAAAAATTTAGAAAATTTAACTGCTGAGAAAATTAACAGTTTTTTATTGTATGATTGTGAGGATAATAACAAAAAGAGCTGTCTTTTTTTGTGGATGTCCTATATGCCAGGTATTATGTTTGTCACTTTACATATATGTTCCTTAAACTTTTTCTTTTCTTTTTTTTTTCGCTCAGCATCTTTTCCCCCTAATTTTATCGAGAGACAATTATCTTATTTAATCTTCACAATAACCCCATGTTATTTTCCCTTATTTATAGGTGAAGAAACCAAGGTTTAGAAAGTAAGTAAGTTGCCAAAGATCCTGCAGAGGCAGGATTCGAGAGAAGGACACTCAGGTTCTTGGCCACTGCGCTACAACAGCAGCTCGTACACACGCCAAGGCCATACAGTTGCTGGGTTATGTACTTTACACGCACAATTTTGTTTATCCTCATAACAGCCCCTGAAGGCAGGTACAATTATTATTCACGTCTGACATGTAAAATTGTTGAGGCCGAGTGAATTTGTGTGATTCGAAAAGGTGAAACCTAACAGGCAGAATAATTGGGATTTAGAACGAAGGCAATCTGATTTCAGGGTTTATCACTCTGCTGCGATGTTTCCATCAGGTGTAAACACAGTTTGCCCTTGACCTGCACTAATCCAATTTACATAGATTCACAGTAAAGGGTACTACTAGTTTGGGGCACCTGGGTGACTCAGTCTGTTAAGTGTCCAACTCTTGATTTCAGCTCAGGTCATGAATCTTACGGTTTGTGGGATTGAGCCCTGAGTCAGGCTTTGTGTTGACAGCATGGATCCTGCTTGGGATTCTCTCTCTCCCTCTCTCTCTGTCCCTTCCCCACTTATGCACGCATACATTCTCTCTCTTTCTCTGCCTTTCTTAAAATAAATAATAAAAAAAAGAGAGCATTGCCAGTTATATCCAAGTCAAAGCCATCACAGGACCCAGTGTCAGTTTTGCTAAAGGACATACTGTACTTCTTAAACTTTAGTCTCTACTTAGTGTTGACATGGCACGATCCTATCAATCAACATCATTTGCCTATTAAACTTGTCCTTTGCTTTTATAGAAATTGAAGTTGATTATGTGGTAAGCCCCAGAAAGTTGTGCATGCTTTGATGTGCTTAGAGACTTTCCAGGTGTTCAAATAAGAAATGACAGACTGGTCTTAACTTTCCACTGAAATGTTTAACCAGGACAGTCTTCGGGTCTGAGCCTTTCCTCTTCGGGATGTGACAGGAAAGAGTAGACAGACTGTCTGCCTACCTGCCGTTGTTCCACACATCAATTTCATGCCCCTGGGCCATTCTTCAAGCTGTTCCCTCCCATCAGAATTCCCTTAACTTCCTTCCCCAATCCTTTTAATACTTAAGACTTGGGCTCAACCCTCACTCTGCGAAAACTCCCCAACCCATTACCTCTGCACAACCACCAACCATATCCTTTGAGAGAACGAATGGCTTCCGTGTTCCCCATTTTCGAGTCTTCCATCACGGACATGGTATACGCACATCCTAGACTGTTAGTTCTTTGAAGACATGGACCATCTATTTTAATGATTCTTGAACTTGTTCCTAGCACAGCGTCCAGCACGTACAGGTATCCAGTTGTTAGACTGATATTCAAAGGCATAAGAGGGGTATTAGTTATCTAACCAGATTCCACGGGGCTGAAATTTCCAGAAGTGTCAGGAACAATTCGCTAATCCACAAATCGTGAAGAACCCTGTCTGGAGCAGTGGAAGGCAGGGACCATGTTCATCTTATTTCACAACAGCACATCTGGCATGTGGCAAGTTCTCTGTTTATCATACGGTTGCTGAACCAACACTGTGAGTCCATTATTCCAGTATGCACTCCTACTGTATAGTATTACCATGAAAATGCCAATGCCCTTAGTTTAAAAACTGTCTTCCCATGCCAAAAAAAAAAATTAATAATAACAACAGGGGAGAGGGGAAGAAACCCTTAGTCAAAACAGGCAGTTGGTGACTTGCTCCACCAATATACTGAAAAATTTCTTCTTTCATGGGCTCGGTTGATTAAGCATCCGACTCTTGATTTCAGCTCGGGTCATGATCTCACGGTTCGCGAGCCCCACAGAGGGCTCCAGACTGACAGCGCTGAGCCTTCTTGGGGATCCTCTCTCTCTCCCTCTCCGCCCTTCCTGATCTCCGTCTCTCAAAATAAATTACTACCCTTAAAAACTATTTTTAAAAAATTTCTTTTAGGCGCCCCGTGATAGAATTCAACAACAATCAAGACTCCCGTGACTTTACCACAATTTATTGTCTCTCATGTATTAAAACTAGTGGTTAAACAGGATTCTGGTAAATCACATCTTTATGTGAGCAGCGAAGAAGAGTTCCATGAGCTAATGGGCCAGGTGGCCTGCATCTAATTCAAATGCCTCTCCTTTTTTGGCAGACCTTCAACCACTGCTTTTGTCTAACATGATTTGGCCAGCCTTTCCGCACCTGTGGGGAGACCTTTAATGCTTTTGAACACAAATACAGCCCTTCGCACTCAGACCCACCCACCCCCTCAGCCACCCATCTTTCCCCAGCCTGAGCTTCACAAGGGACTTGATGCTTCATTTATAGTGACACTTCCATTGTCCCCTGAGGGTCTTCGTATATTCTTCAATGAACTCAATGCCATGTCGTGGTTGAACAAATAGACCGTGAGTCAGCCAGCAAGAGCAAATGGTAATAGTGTGTTTAAAATAAGAACGAGGGGAGGGCCAGAGAGAAAATAAGAAAGGTAGGAATTTGCCAGAAGTCTGCTCAAGGAAATAGAAGTTTTTGTGATTGTGTCCATTTCGATGGACGCCCCCCATTTCATGGGGTGCCCGGGTGGCTCAGTCGGTTGAGCGACCCACTTTGGCTCAGGTCATGATCTCACGGTTTGTGAGTTTCAGCCCCATGTCGGGCTCTGTGCTGACAGCTCAGAGCCTGGAGTCTGCTTTGGATTCTGTGTCTCCCTCTCTCTCTGCCCCCCCCCCTCCACCCCCCAGTCATGCTCTGTCTCTCTCTGTCTCAGAAATAAACATTAAAAAAAATTAAAAAAAAAAAGAACAGGATTTAGCCCCCAAGAAAACACCAGGTTTATCCCTTCATAAAGAAATTTCCTGCATGAATGTTTATAGTTGCATTACTCCTAAGAGCCAAAAGGTGGAAATGACCCAAGGGTCCATCACGTGATAAATAAACAAAATGTTTATATTGGTATATTCACATAATACTAATTTCACATACATTCGTATAATGGAATAAAAAGGGATGCATTACTGATACATGTTTCAGTGATGAATCTTGAAAACATGCTAAGTGAAAAAAGCCAGTCACAAAAAACCACACATTATGTGATTCTATTATATGAAATGTCCAGAACGGGCACACTGTAGAGAGTAGATTAGTACTAGGGGGTAGCAGGTGATAGGGTGTTGAAAGCTAAAGGCTACACGGTGTCTTTTTGACACGGATTGAAAACGGTTTAAAACTGCTGTGGTGATGGTTGATGATTTAGTATATTTGGGAATTTACCAAAATCCATTGACATGGACACTTTAAATGGGTGAACTGTGGGGTGTATTATTTTGCTAAGGCTACAGTAGCGAAGTACCATAGATTGGGTGGATGAGACACCAGAAGTGTATTTTCTTACAGTTCTGAAGTCTAGGACTCCAAGATCAAGGTGTTAGTAGGGCTATGAAGGAAGGAGATGCTCCAGGCGTCTCTCTTCAACTTGCAGATGACTATCTTGTCCCTGTGTCCTCACATACTCTTCTCTTTGTGTACGTCTGTGTCCACATCTCCTCCTCTTATATGGACACTAGTAATTGGATTACAGCCCACTCTAATGACCTCATTTTAATTTAATTATCTTGATACAGACCCTATCTCCAAATATGGTCACATTCTGAGATATTGGAGATTGAGAATTTAATATAGGTCTTTTGAGGAAATACGATCCAGTCCATAACCTATGGTGTGTGAATTTTATCTCAATAAAATTGGTGTTTTTTTTTTAAGTTTACTTATTTATTTTGAGAGGGAGAGAGTGAGTGCGCTCACACAAGTGGGGGAGGGGCAGAGAGAAGGAGAGACAGAATCCCAAGCAGGCTCCACACCATCAGCTCGGAGCCTGATGTGGGGCTTGAACTCACAAACTGTGAGATCGTGATCTGAGTCAAGATCAAGAGTCAGATGCTTAACTGGCTGAGGCACCCAGGCGCCCCTCAATATATGTGTTTACAAAAAAAGATTTCCCCCCAGACACTGGACCTGCTTCTCAGATAGAGTTGATCTGGGTAGAGGAAGTTAAATGAGAAACACTCCTGTTTGCCACAGGGCAGTCCTTTGCTCTTCTGTGACTGGTCTGGACTCACGCCACCCCTACGTCCACAAGTGTGAAACTACAGGAAAGTAGTAGGAAAAAACCAAAGCTCACAAAATGAAGCTCATCATTTGAGTCCAATAACCAACACGTTTTATTTAGCCCGCATAGTGTTTTCACAATTTTTGAATTTGTATCTTTGAATTTAAGGTATGCACATACTATAGTTTGCTACAGTCCTCACCATCCCCTGTTGTCTGACACACGGCATGCTTCGTGCATTCGCCAACCGCTTGAACAGTTTTGAGCTTGAGGCCTTGGGAACAAACACGTCAACTGGACACAACATCTCTTGGCACATCTAACTCATAGCATTATAAAAAAATAGGTTTCACAACTTCCTGATTAAAAGCCACAATGCGGAAGGGCACTTACATGACTGCTTGGGTTCAAATCTACTGTTTAGGCTATGTTTTGCTGGACTGTGCACAGCAGTTATAAACGCAGGCAAAATCTAAATCTGTAACAAATTCAGCTATCAAGGGAGGGTTGGGTCGGTGAAGGTTTCAGACGTAAGCAAATAATTTTCACTTAAAACTTAAATCTAAATTTCCTTAAAATATATACATCCTTTCAAGACATCTTCTTAGCTTAGTAAATCATAATATAGGCAAGTAGTCTAGGACTCTTATGATACAGCTACATATATGTGAATATAGCACATGTTCCATGATTTCCTCCCATTTCACATGATAAAGACTTACCAGGGTTAGTTTTCACAAGTGTTTTTCAAAGCTAAGTGTGCATTGTCTGGAAGGCTTGTTCTTCCAATCCATGAGCAGGGAATGTCTTTCCATTTCTTTATATCTTCTTCAATCTGGAAGGCTTGTTAAAACAGATTTCTGGACTCCCATCTCCAGGGTTTCTGATTCAATTGATAGGTTTGGGGTGAAGTCCAAGAATCTGCATTTTTAATAAGTTTTCACGTGATGCTGCTGGCCCAGGAACCACACTTTGAGAATCACTGGTCTCAAAGAGTGTGAGGCTGTCTCTCCATTTCAGCTTAAACGTGGCCTTACCCTAATTGTTAAAAGTTTGGAAAATTCTGGGAAATGAGTCTAACTGACCAGTTTGTGAGCACCCAACACTCCAATCAGTGAAGCGGGGGTGGAGGGATAGAGTCTATTTGTAGAAAGACACAGGGAAGACACGCCAAGCAGGCTAACACAATGTCCATGCTCTGAGTAGGGGGACAATAGAGTTTTAAAGGAAATTGTCTCTTGAGAATTATAGAAGCATCTGTTTATTTTCTTTACAATATTGTATTTTGAGATGATCAGATTCAACGACTTGAACGGATAATTAATATTCAGTAGACTTTTGTGTTTGGAATCATGAATTAGCAAACAAAATACAGACAGATCATATTTGTGAAATATACGATGCCCCAATGGTTCATAAAAATGAGGGGAAAAAATGGGAAATACATAATAATGGGTATTCATTTGTTCTGAGAAGCCAGGACTTATTTTATGATAAAGTATCTTTTTGTCAACTTGAGCTAATCTCAAAATTACGTTTCTTCAAAAACGTGGCCGTGCCCACTGAGGTTTTGTTTCTGCATTTACCGAAAATGCTGACAGTAATCATCGTTCCTGTTAAATCTTACTTTTCACATAGGCGCTTTGTACATGTTAATTAATTTGAGCCTTACAACAACCCTATCTGATTTTATTATCCATTATTATCCATTACAGAAATGAGGCTTAGTGTTTTAATCACTTCCCCGTGGTCACAATTCCGCAGTCTGATGTGCTCTAGGGCCTTGTACTTTTCCTCTTTCAAAATTTCTTCCACATGATTCCAAAAGTGCTGTATCAGCTATTCATGAGCACAAGAAAGCAAAATGGTAATTCTCAAAGCTTCCAGAGATTTTATTTGCTTGTAAATCAAATTAAATATTGGAATTGTTTTTGGGAAGTGTTCTCTCATGGTAGGGGAAAAAGGAATCTAATTTATATATTTTCTTATTTGCCCAGTGTTTTTAAACCAACTTTTTGTTGACTTGCCCAAATTTTGAAAGCAAAAGAGTGCTAAGGATGAGGGGAAGAAAGAAAAATACACTCTGAAAAAAAAGATACGACCAAAATGTTACAACAGGATAAACTTACTTTGTTTTAAGTCTTCAACTTTAGACGATTCTGCTGTATTATTTCATTTAAGCTCGCACATCCAAGTTTGCATTTTCTCTTTCAAAGCTCCTGATTGCAGATGAGGTAAAAGCCCACGTCGTTTTCTTAAGGCTCAGAAAACTCAGTAGCAGTCTCCCCCTGCAAGACTCAACCACAGGCTGATGGAGGGTGATGTCAACTCCCAATTAACTTGACAGGGATAGTATTTACTGTTATGAAATTTAAATGTGTGCACACCATATCCTGTCCTTTCAATGATACACCCTGGTAGTTAATTCATGCGGATTTATGAAAGACGTAAGAAAATAGCCACCTATTAGCTTACTTTTGCATGGCTGCCTAAACGTGTAAATCTATCTTCTTGTACCTGGCTTGGTTTCTTGTGCCAGGTTATTCTACTTACACATGAGGAGTCCGGCCTTCCAGTTGTCCAGTCCAAGAACGCATGACTCCTCTCATTCTGTCACTCTACATCTTATGCATCAGCATTAGCTGCAAACTATATTCGAAATCTGGCCGTTTCTCATCACTTCCACTGCTTTAACCCTGGCCCAAGCCACCAGCTTCTCTCAGTTGGAACACTGCAAGGACCTGCTCCCCGGATTCTCTGCAATCAATTCCGACAAAGCAGCCAGACTGATTCTAACAGAGTGATCATACAACATATATTTTTAAAAGACCCCTTAGCGTGCTCAGAATCTTCCAATGGTTTCTCATCACTACCAGGGTCAAAGCCTTCCTGGTTTGCAACAGCCTGCACTTGCTTCTCTTCCCCTCTGAGCTCATCTGTCTGCTCCAGCAACACTGCCCCACCCCCTGATCTCCAGGTGGCCTCACCCTCACCTTCCGGTCCTCGCTCAAATGTTGACTTTCTTCTGTAAAGTCTTCTTCGACTACCTTATTTAAAATTGACACCTGCCTGCTTCCCGACACCCCGTCTTCCTAATTTATTTCTATTGCTATCATCACTTCACATACTTTGTACCTTTAATGTACTTACCTTTTAGTATCTGTCTCCTGCCTCTGGAATGTAGGCTCCAGGAGCGCAGCGATTTTGTGCGTTCATGTTCACTGTCGTATCTACCGTGCTTCCAAGAGTGCTGGATATATCGCAGATTCTCCACAAATACTTGTGAAATCGAATGCTTTCCAGACAAAAGTCACTTCCACCTGCAGTTAAGATACCTCAAAGTGAATATTTATTTTGGGGCAAAGCCAGAGAGGACAACCGTCTTCCTCCCTTCTCCTCTCTACTAGGCGGGAAATTTGACAGGATGCAATATGATAGGGTAAGGCCCAGCATGGTATGCAGTGTTTCATAGCAGGGAATACTTTTTGGAAGAACTATCGGTCCAAATGCACACTATTGCCCCATCTCTGCAATTCACTGGTGAGGTGGAGAGTTAAGTTGATGACTCTAATTAGGATCATGAAAAATAGAAAGCTTAGCATTTAAAAGGACTGAGCCATATCCCTGCCTTTGGGGAGGTTTTTTTTTTTTCCCACTAAGCAAGTCAACCGGCCACTTATGCCATTTATTTCTAGGTGAGGTTAAACCCCCGGGTATATCTAATCCAGATTTAGAAGAGCCAAGAAGGAGCAATGCCCGACATGACAGTGGCCTGTGAGTAAAGTAGCACCGTGATCTCCCTAGGTAGAGATCTGCATGTTAGTTTCATGGGAACACTTGGGCTGTGAAATCTCCACTCCCACCTTCCAAGGTCCTGAGCTGCCAGCTGTGGCCAACGGCGGCTAAGTGCCAGGCTTCTTGGCCTTGTAAGTTGTCACAACCACTAAATAGGCTCTTTTTTCTTTTAAAAGAGGTATGAGTTTTGCGCTTCATAACCCCTAACAAACATGCCAAACAGCTTAAGAAATTATGCTGAATCAGAAGCAACACAGGCTGCCAATTCACACATGCCAAGGGTTTCTTAGCACCACTCAAAGTTTGCTTTGACTACCAAAGCCTATGATGGTAGGTCTGAGTTTCCAGCAGGTCTGGAATGAAGGATCTGGCAGAGAGTTTTATGTCTTTTTTTTCTTCCCTTGACAAATTTCCCCCTACATTTTCCTGACTCTCCTGATACCCATTATGTCATGCCCCATCATGTTAGGCCAAGCAACATCCCACAATGTGGTGGAAAACAATTTTAAGAAAACTAGGGAGTTAGGTGTCTGTGCAGAGCTTGCTTTGGAGCCTCAAATAAATTAGCTGCTGAGTACATGGTTTGTATGGTCATGGGGGCTAACACCTGAGATTTTCGCAGTGGTCACTCCATAGGGCTATTAATTTAGTAGTGAAGCAAGGCATTAAGTCAAATTGATGTGGTATTGATGAAATATACACAGGCCAGAAGCTAGAACTATGGAAAAGACAAGCAGAGGTTAGAAAGAATCATGTGTATCTCTCTCTCTCTCTCTCTCTTTCTCTCTCTTTCTGTCTGGAAGAGTGGCAGAACCAGTGGAAAATCCTTAATATAAATATGTTTTCCAAGGGCTATATTCCCATGGATTTTAATATATAATCTTTAACTTTTACTAATTATAAATACAACTGCACAAAGTAGAGTTCTTGAAATAAAGGCAGGAATAATCTCAGGTTTTGGTAATTGTTCCTTGTTAAGTATTTTGTCTCATCAACCTTCCCTGTCCCCCCGATCCTGAGCCCCATCATCTACCTTCTCTGCCCTGCTCTTTGCCTGTGTTTCCTTGCTAAAACTCTGGCTGATACGATATTTGGTCTCAAGAGTAACCTCAGGAAACAGATCCTCTGGAGAGAATTGTGAAACTAGGGTTGTTCTCGTATTTTAAGAACACACGAATGACCTCCTTATTCAGGTAGAAATTGAACCTTGGTAATGGGTGACATGTAGGGGTGTCATGATTCTTGAAATTATCACTGATGATGGCAGGAGATGGTGAGCTGCTGGGACGCAAAATTGTGAGTGATAAAACAGAGGTTACATCTGATAGCCATGCAACTTTGGTGATTACAAAGATTACAGCATGTGTTAACTGCATCTGATTTTGTTAGAGAGCTTATAAAAAAAAAAACCATAAGCTTATAGCCTTGACCTCCCAACTCAAAGCAAAAGTGAAGAACAAGAAAGTTTCTATAATGGTAGCGATATGGCTATGTATGAGCTCAGCAACATGGAATTCACATCACCAAGGCTCTTGTGACTGAGACCATTGCTGTAGCACAGAGGCCAACAGTGAGACCCTGATATGTCATTATTCCTGGGGAAAATACCTGGTCGCCTGGAGAAGGCAGAGGTATGTGCTTATGGAATAGATACGTGTTCTAGATTCAAATTTGCTTTCCATCCTCACAATGCCCTGCCAAGACCACCATTCCTATCTGGCAGATAGGAATGTTGTTGTTTTTATTGGAATTCTTTAAAAATTCAGTATAATGAACATACAGTTCATTTCAGGTGTACAATATAGTGATTCAGTGATTCCATACATTACTCAATGCTCATCACCATAAGTATACTCTTAAATCCCTTCACCTATTTCACCCATCCCCCTACCCATCTTCCCTCTGGTAACCATCAGTTTGTTCTCTAGAGTAAGAGTGTTTCTTGGTTTGTCTTCTTTTCTTTGTTCATTTGCTTTTTTTCTTAAATTCCGCATATGAGTGAAATCATCTGGTGTTTGTCTTTCTCTGACTGACTTATTTCACTTAGCACCATGTCCTCTAGTTCCCTTCATGTCGTTGCAAATGGCAAGGTTTTATTTTTTATGGCTGAGTAATATTCTATTGCATTTTTATACCACATCTTCTGTATCCATTCATCTATGGTTGGATACTTGGATTGTTTCCATATTTTGACTATTGTGAATTACATTGCAACAAACATAAGGGTGCATATGTGTCTTTGAATTGGTGTTTTTGTATTATTTGGGTAAATACTCAGTAGTGGAGTCACTGAATCCTATGGTAATTCTATTTTTAATTTTTTGAGGAACCTCCATACTCTTTTCCACAGTGAATACACTGGTTTGCATTCCCACCAACAGTGCGTGAGGGTTTCTTTTTAGAGCAGGGGTTTTCAAAAAGCTTGTTTTGTAGGGTCTCCCTCCTATCAAGGAATAGTCTCTTACATTCTTTTACAGTCTGAAGTAGAAAGCTTTAATCTGTACCTGAGCATTGCACTTTAAAAGAATTAATTAGAATGTAAGCATCATACTATAAAAAGGATCTTGGTGTAGAGACACCAAGTTGAGTGTCTCAACTCAGTTGAGTGAACTCAGTTGAGTTCAGATCATTAAATAAGAGAGAGAACAACTCAAGACTAAAATGTTAGAAACGATTGTTGAGTAAGAGCCAATCAGAAAATAAGACAGGCGAATATGAAATGATACAAACCAAAATAGATAAATCAAATAAAAAATTGTTGCTTTCACTTTACCAGATAGGATGCTAAAACAGTCATCTGCTCTGTTTAATTCTGGATACCTAGCGGATTCTTCAAGTGTACCAGACGCCACAAACAATTCTCTGAAGGTCTTAGGCTAAAGGAAGAAAGGAGAAGATAAAGATGGGATTAGGGTGGGCAAAGGAAGGGGAAGACCTCTTGGCAGGCCCGTGATATGCCAGAAACCATCTGGATTTCAAGGCTTAGTTCATCTTGTAGGTGGTCCAGGCATGGGGCTTGTGATCTTTCCAATGCCTGTTGTACTAGACACTATTTGTCCTGCCCAGATGTGCCCCTCCCCAATCCCTTTCATCAGCACTGTGCTCCCGTCCCCCAGCCTCTGTATCTTTTGCTGCAAAAAACTGCGTTATCTGTCAGAGGACTGTCCTTGGGGCACATCAGCTGCTTTATCAGTAAGGCAAGGGCCTGGGAATATTCCCATCCAGTGACTGACTGATGTGAGGGTACAAAAGCCTGGCTCCCTTGCTTCCAAGGTTAGGATAAACCCTGCTGTGTGATTTATATTCCAGAGGTCCCCACAGGATCAAGCTGAGGCTGGGGCTTCATCGGAAATCACCCCCTTGTTTGGCTTCTTCCTCGACCGTGTCTTCTCCCCACTCACTTCTCCCAACTCCTGGAAGCACTTCCATAATAAACCACCTGTGCGTGAATCCTCATCTCGGGTTCTGTTTCTGGGGGGTGCGAACCAAGACAACTAACAGAAATGTTTGAGAGCTAAAAACAAATGGACACGAAGACAAGAAAACTACTAAATTGAAATAAATAAATATATGTTTGTGTATAATACGTACACAAACACATAACACTGCCAAAGGGAATAAATTCCCACAAAATTTGATAGTGTATCAATGAGTGCTTTGCCACTGAATTTAGTCGACATGATTCTATATAATGTACTTAGTCTATACTGTGAATATATCTTAATATATTGACTTCTTCAAATGTCATCTTCAAAGACAAGAGGGCCCTAGGCATGCCTGATTTCAGAAGCTGGTGAGGACAACACTACCTTTTACCCACCCAAATCACTTCCTAGCAAGAATTTTGTTCAGGAAGCAATCGCCTTTCTGGGTGGACACCACAGATTTTTTTTTCTGAAGAAAAGTCCTTCTCCTAGCAAATGAGATAAACCTAGTAGGACTTGCAGTTGTCCGAAGTCTACTGAAGAGGAAAGGAAAAGCCCTCCATTTTACAATTCTAGAACAAAGGCAGAGAGTAGAGATGCAAATACCCCTCAGTAGTGTGTAGACTGACAGTCACACCAAAGTGCAAATTGCAGTTTAACCCATCAATTTGGGTAGATGACCCACGTCAGATCCTTCCCACTTTCATTGGAGTTGAGGCCAAGTTTGACAGGCGCATTGAAGGCAGTTGGGTCCTTGAAGAAGCGGTGGTGGTAAGGAGCATAACAAAAAGGTCCTCAGAGGGAGGCTCTGGGACATAAAACAAACTCAAGACAATTACGTTCGAGCACAATTTAGCTTTTCTTCAATTGAGTGGTGACAAAGAAAGTGTATTTTAGAAACTACCTCCATGGAGATTCAACGTTACTTCCAAAGTAATTCAGTATGATGAAAGATCACCGCAGCTTTCTCCTGTTTCCTCATTTAGGCCTTATTTTGTTAGAATAATGGTGTTCGGTTAGTTTTTTTAGAGATCCTTTTAGCAAGATGCTCAGTCAGAACCTCAATTAAATATTAATGGTAATAATATTCATCTGCTTAATGCTTCAGGCATCCCAGCTTGTGCGAGCTTTCTCTAGGGAACAATACTCAATTTGTGGTTGTTCACATGTGGTCTCCAAATTCTTTTCATTGGTCTTTGCGCTGGGAAAAGACTGAGGCCCAACATTTCTGCAGGTATTACAGAGTATACATGAATGCTGATGGTTTGCTAGGGATTTTCTTCTCTTCCAAAGAACAGAAGCACATGGGACACATTGTACTGATTGCCGATGTGAGCTTTTTTAATATTATGAAAAACATTCTTTTCAGACTTTCTTGAAATAGAGCCATTCTCCAGCCAATCCTCTTTGCATCAGCCACTTGAGGATCATACTCCCTTTGCTCTATCTTCTCCTTATCCCGTAGATCTCGTTATTCCGTAGATGTTCCAAGGCTTCTCACTCCATGAAACGATGGGTTTCGGTGCTTCAGGGGAAGAGTGTCAGAACATCATCCCCGGTAGAACACAGCGAGTTTATTAAGCTTTGTCAAATTACTGTTTAGTTTGCCTCTACAACTTGAAAATAAGCTCAAAGGCTAGGCTTTGTCAAGAAAAAAAAAAAAAAAAAAAGAGGTCATAAATTTCTTTAGCATATCCAAGCTGGACTCTGGTAAACTCACCTTATTTTTCTCCCATAGCACAGACAGGATGTCCCTTCTATCTGGGATCCCAGGCCTGAAGCTTGCTGAATAAAGAGTAGATGTGACGAGGGGCAGGGCCTCTCAAACTATCTGTGAGGAAACTTTTTAAAAGTTGCCAAGATACGTTGCACCTATAATTTTGTAAGATATAACAGAATGAGTTCGGAGAAAAATCAAACAGAAAAACAAAGGCATATAACATAAAAGCCCTACATTTTGATTAGATTCAACAGACACAACATTACTGGGCCAGATTGTCCTAAGTATATCCCAAAATTTACCCTCAATTTCTGTGTATTTTGTTGTGAGCCAGTGCTGGCCCATGGCTTGGCATCAGTTCGAATAGCACGGGTATAGAGGAATTGGAAAGCCAGAAATTTACTTTGTGGCTGACTAGATTTGAGAGAGGAGAGAGAAGCACAGTGAGAAGACAGAATCTAAGTCTCTTGTGTTCTTCCTATACCTCAGCCCCCTACAGCGGCTTTGCAGAATTCTGTTCTGCTGGTACCTACTTCCATCATGGTCAAGGGCAATGACGTATCTCATGGGCAGAATGTAGCAAAGGAGGTAGATGAGGAACTCAAGAGGTGCCGGCATGCCCCTTGGCCAATGCTGAAGGAAGCTGAATCGTGGGCAAGGAATCAACCTTAGGTCCCTGAGGTAAGGCATCAAGTGTCTGTGTAAGGCTGTGGGTTAGGTAGCCGCTGCCAAGATATGGATGAAAAACATGCCAGGGTCTTATGGGGGGGTCTACACACGCAAGGCCAAGTCGCTCAAGGACAGTCGGGTGTGTAAACTGAGAGAGCAGGCTCCAAACTTCAGCAGCAGATGCCTGCAAGCTCAAGAATGGAACCAGTCACACCTGGTAGTTCCTAAGAGCCACCAGACTGCAGCTCAGAGCAGCCACTCCTCAGTAAAGAACAGGAGAGAACAACACGAAGTATGAATCTCTACATCCAGGACCTTCTTGGAGAGGGGCTGGGTAGGGACAGAGTGTTTTCTCTTCACATCTGGGCTGCGAGGTTTAAAACCGCAGCCACCACTCCTGAGGAATGTGCATATCTGTGGATGGGAAGAATGAGCCCTTGGTACATGAACACCCTGTGCTCATCCTGACATCTGTCTTTGAAAAAATGTAGAGACAATAACGTTACCCATAGCTGTATCGTTTCTGGGATAGGCATGCTCAGCAGAAAAAGTTCCAATGATCTAACCTCACTATAATTCATTTTCTTTAAGAATGTCTGAAAATGACTGCAAAATGCATCATCTGCCTCCAGTCCAGTCATTTGGCCTTTCCTCATGCCATTCCTCCAGAGCTTTCCTATAGATGGTGACTACACTTAATCATGGTGAGCATTGTGTAATGTATAGAATTGTCAAGTCACTGTGTTGGACACCTCAAACTAATACAACATTGTATGTCAACTATACTTCCATAACAAAAAGTTTTTAAGAAGAGAATACATTGACAAAAGGAAGAAAAGGATGCTTCCAATTCTCAAGGCTTCGTAGGCTCTTTGATGACATGGTGAAAACCTCACCTTAAAATAGAAAAGAAAAGTATTACTAAAGGGACCAATTTCTAGATTTAGTAAATGCAGTTCCTAATGAATCACACACCTCTCCCAACCCCCAGGGGATGAGACAGGGACACATCTGCTTTCACTTGTTAATTTATCTCAAGACTGTTTTTTCTAACATAATCATTTATTAAAATAGTGTGGAAAAGTTACATGAGAGACTCTCTAAAACATTATTTGATACCTAGAACCTAGAGAAATTATAATCTCTGAATAAATTATTTTTTAAAGAAATCTGTGATCTCTTTCTTTTTTTTAATGTTTATTTATTTTTGAGAGAGAGAGAGAGAGAGAGAGAGAATGGTGGGGAGGGGCAGGGAGAGAGGGAGATACAGAATCCGAAGCAAGCTTCGGGCTCTGAGCTGACAGCACAGAGCCTTGACGCAGGGCTCGAACCAAAGAACTCAGAGATCATGACCTGAGCCAAAGTCGGACCGTTGGCCAACTGAGCCACCCAGACGCTTTCAAGAAAAGATGGATAAACCAGAGGGAAAAGCAATTTTCTGCTGTCTGGACTGACTTGAATATAGCCAAGTAACTACTCAAACATCATGACAGACAATATTTGAAAAGACCTTCTAGCACGGCGTATCTCAAACTTCAATGTACAAAAGCACTTGATTCAATAGCCCTAAGTGAAGCCCAAGATTCTGCATTACTACAAGCTCCTGGTTGATACTCATGCTGTTGGTCCAGGAGCTACACTTTCAGTGGCAGGGTGTAGAGACGTGTCTGAGCTTTCTATAATGCAGAGCAACTTCAGGTTCCTGAAGTAAAAAATTGACCAGTGGGGTCAGGGTCCTTCATACAAAAAGTTCTTACATAGAGTAGGGGAGACACTTCATTTCCTAATCTGTCAATGTTGGCATATTTCATGGAGACCTTCCTGAAGGAGGAAGGGTTGAATTCTTACTCCCCACCACTGTATTTCATCTGCATTCCGCATCGGCCTAAAATCAATTCTACTGATTTTCTCCACTGGCAGGATTAACGTCCCATTCCATTTCCAATCTAGGTGATCACAGGAAAGCAGTTAATTCTAATAGGTCCGATTCCACAATTTTAATGCCTCTTCATGCAGGAAGTTGGCTGTCCTAGGGATCTATGCCTCACTGACAGATCTTGGATAGAACACTGACTACTTTCAATTTTTCCAAATGTGTATTCTATGACTCATGAGGCCCACTAGTCTATTTTATTGTTTTAATTTTTTTAATTTATTTTTTTGAGAGAGTGAGACAGACAGAGCATGGGCGGGGGAGGGACAGACACACACACACACACACACACACACACACACACACACAGAATCCAGAACAGGCTCCAGTCTCTGAGCTGTCAGCACACAGCCTGATGTGGGGCTTGAACTCAGAAGCCTTGAGATCATGACCTGAGCTGGAGTCAGACGCTCAACCAACTGAGTCACCCAGACACCCCTACCACTGGTTTATTTTAAATCGGGGTAATATTGCTTGCCATAGTCTTCGGTATTGTTTTTTCACACTTCTTCTTTTCTCGGCATTTCAAATACACGTTGCCATAAATCGTAAAACGATGGCTCAGTATGATTTATCAGTTCATTCATTCACTTATGCATTCATTTATTCCTATGTATTAGGTTGTTGAGGGCAGAAATTGGTAAGAAATGGTTCATGCTCTTGAGGATTAAATTTCAGCCAAATGTAACTGAACACCATACATTTTTTGGTTTAAAAAACCCACATGTTTATTTTTCTCACAGACACCTGAAAGTGTGCAGTTGCTAGCATCGGCTCCACATCTTTAGAGACCAGAACAGGGGTCTTTACAACTCTTTTGGTCTTTTCTGCAGGTTACCTAGTATCTGTTGCAGAAATAGCTCTAGTAATTGTGTTCAGATTCCAGTGAGGAAGACAGAAAAAGAGGGTAATGTGTGTTCCAGAGAAACAAAGTTGTCAGAAACTTGCACTTGACTTCTGCTTCCATTTCGTTGACCAGACCTATGTCACATGACCCAGTCTCAGCTTCAAAAAAGACTGCCTTTTTCGTTTGTTTCGTTTGTTTTTTTTTTAGGCTGAGCGCATTGAAATTTCCAACGAAATCGTGAATGTTAAGACGAAGTGGACAATGGATGTTAGGTAGTCATTTTGTTGTGTCTATTCAAGGAACTTAAAGTCCACAGGGTATATATTAATGATTCTACCCAATTTTGCTTGTCTGTTTAATTTTTTAATGTTTATTTGTCTTGAGAGAGAGGGAGATCATGAGCAGGGGAGGGGCAGAGAGAGAGAAGGAGAGAGAGGATCCCATGCAGGCTCTTCGCTGACAGCATAGAGCCCAACACGGGGCTTGATCTCGGGAACCGTGAGACCTTTTAAAAGGTCTTGACCTTATAAAAGACAAAGATTACCACAGTTGAGTTGGAGTGAGTGCCGGGGATGGTTGGTGGTGTGTGGCAGGGAAGTTTTTATTCAAACCTGAAAGACTTGAACATACAGAGATTGGGAAGTGAGGGAGAGAGGATGTTTGCGCTTCAGTCGGAGAATAGCGTGAGCAAACACCCTAAGCAAAGGAAGAGTAGGATTTGTATGAGAAACCCTGAGCTATTGAATTTTTCAGGAGTGAAGAATGTATTAAGTGGAAGAATCAGAGATAATTTATACCTGTTTCTATCTCAGGAGATCTTTTCTGTGTCCCCAAGGTGTCAGGATGCCTTTGCTCTGCCTTGTTGCCGTTATCTTCGTGCTTATTTCCATGATAGCCGTGCAACTAAAATAATGGCTGAAAAGGCTGATGGGGCAAGATTTTTCAAACTGCAGGTTATACTTTGAAATCATTTTATTTGTCTATTGTTTTATAGTTAATATTCATTTAGATTCACCCATCTATTTATTCTTTCTCGTGCTCTTCATTTCTTTTTGTACAATTAACCTTCCATCTGGAATCATTTTCTTTTTGCTTGAAGAATTCCATTAAATATCTCTATAGTAGCAACAAAATTCTCTCGGTTTTTTGCTTGTCTAAAAGCATTTTCAGGGGTGCCTGGGTGGCTCAGCCGGTTGGGCGTCTGACTTTGGCTTTGGTCATGATCTTACAGTTGATGAGTTCGAGCCCCGAGTCGGGCTCTGTGCTGACAGCTCAGAGCCTGGAGCCTGCTTCCGATTCTGTGTCTCCCTCTCTTTTTGCTTCTCCCCTGCTCATGCTCTGTCTCTCTGTGTCTCAAAAATAAAGATAAACATTAAAAAAAATTTTAAAGCATTTTCACTTTGTCTTCATTTTGGAAGGCCATTTTCCCTTGCTAGAGAATTATAAGGTGGAGGCTATTTTGTTCAGCACTTTAGAGATATCATTTCCAAACAAACAAACAAAATAACATTATATCATTTTCTTCCGGTTTCCAATATCTCTGGTGAAATTTTTGGAAAGTCAGCTGTTGATCTTTAGTTACCTCTTTGAAGGTTATGTGTCTTTTTTCCTCTGAGTGCTTCCAAGATTTTCTCTCTCAGCAGTTTTATTATGGCGTATATAAGTATAGCTTTGTATAGTCTCATAATTTGTACCCTCGCTCAGGGTACAAAGTGATGTCTTCCATTAGTTTGGTAAAATTTTTGGCCAGTTATTTCTTCTCTTCTACTTTAGAAAGTTCAGTTACACATACATATGTTAGATCTTTTCTCTGAGTCTCAGATATCTCATGTTCCTTTCTCTACAGTTTTTAAATCTTTTTTGTCTTGGTGCATACCAGTTTGGGTGTTTTCGATTGAACACCTTTCTGGGTCATGAATCTTGTCAACTGCTGTCTACGGTATTAAACCCATTTATTGAATTTGACCTTTAAATTACGGCTATGTATTTTTAAATTTTATAATTTCAGTTGGCTGCGTTTATTTTTTAGTAGAGACTAGTTCTCCAGTGAAATTGTCTTTTTTAAAACCTCTTAACCTGAAACTATTAATCATGGTTGTTTTAAAGTCTGTTTGTTAACTACAGTATCTCGATCATTTATTGATGTATTTCCATTGTTTATTTTTGCTCTTGGATTAGCCCATTTGATTCTTGGTAAATGTGTGCCTATTAATTTTGGATTGAATGTCAGAAACTATGAAAAATTGTAGAAGATGTTAATTTACTCCAAATAAATTTTAATTTTCTTTTGGTAGAAAGAGAGAATACCAGCAAAATACTTTGATTCAGTTAGGGACTGAACTGATTTGAAGTTCTATTTCAGGATTTGTAAAAAACGGTATAATTTGTATTTACTCCTAGGTCCGAAGATCTTAAGGATATTAAAGGAAATCTTGGAGTGTTTACCAAGGTCTACTCCTTAACAGGCGACAAACTCCAATTTTCATCTATCACCAATGCACAGTTTAGGGCTTGGCAAATGTTTTAGGGGTAAAATGCATGCAGAATACTAATCTCATTTTTCTTCAGAATATTTGTCTTTCAAGCAATGACCGACTTTGCAGTCCTGAACTCTAGTTTTTGGTTTTTTTGTGTTTTTTTTTTTTTTTTTTATCTCTCAGCCCAGTGAGACAGCCACACACTTTAGAATACTACTTTCTCTGGCATTGGTACCCCTGAGCTGTGAATTAGCAAATGCCCAGGAGGAAAAAGTAGCAGCAAATAGGATCACTGCAAGCACTTCTCTTCTCCTTGCAGCTTATATTTCTGACTGCTTTGGCTGTTCTTAATATTTTTAAACCCAGAATGAAGTTTTGGCTGCCAACTAATTATAAACATGAGTGGATGAGCTCCGTACATTTGGGAGGGCTAGAGAAGCAGGAAATCTGCTAGGCTTGTTGACATAAAACCCCACAGCATTTGGTATCTCGCGCTTGTACACTTTTGAGATGTTCTGCTCAGGAAAATATTTTCTCTACCACTGGACAACATTTCTAATATATATGGAGGCATTTCACATACATCCAGAAGGGAGGAAAAATTCCTTGCCTTAATTGTTTTCTACTACTCTTTCATTTTTAAAAAGTAATAAATAGGGGCGCCTGGGTGGCTCAGTTGGTTAAGTGTCCAACTTCGGCTCAGGTCATGATCTCACAGTTTGTGAGTTCGAGCCCCAGGTCGAGCTCTGTGCTGACAGCTCAGAGCCTGGAGCCTGCTTCGGATTCTGTGTCTCCCTCTCTCTCTGCCCCTCTCCCCATGCTCTGTCTCTCTCTCTCTCTCTCAAAACTAAACTAAAAACTTTAAGAAAAAAGTAATAAATATTGTGAAATTCTATTTAAAACAAAAATGAGGATAAAAAAGCAAAACACAATTATGATAAATAAGGAAGCAATTCTTCAATTTAGGTTATGTTTTTTTCTTTTTCCTTTTTAAAGATTTTTTAATGTGTATTTACTTTTGAGAGAGAGAGAGAGAGAGAGAGAGGGAGAGAGAAAGTGCACAAAGTGGGGAAGGGCAGAAAGAGAGGGGGACAGAGGAGCCAAAGCAGGCTGTGTGCAGACAGCAGAGAGCCGGATGTGGGGCTTGAACTCAGGAACTGTGAGATCATGACCTGATCTGAAGTTAGCAGCTCAACCAACTGAACCACCCAGGTACCCCTTTTCTTTTTCCTTTTTAAATGTATTCCTATTGTTTTTGGTGTCCTCACTTCATTATAAAAGGTAAGAGTTTTTACTGATTTTCAAAGCTAAGAATTTCAGAGTTATTTTATGAAACTTCCGAGACTTTCATCAATTTAGCTAGCGCATTAAATTTGTAATTTATTTTCAGAGTATGTTTTGCTATGAGCTGTTTAAACTTTTGCACAATTTTGGGGGATCACTTTTCCATGTTAGTAGCATTTTATTTTGATCCCAAGATTAGTACTATAGCTCCAAACATATAGGAACATAAATTTAGTTGGGCCTCATTTAAAAGTCAGTGCTTTCTTGAAAGGGTTTGATTGTTTTTATAAACCATCTGAAATGAAGATAATAATTGTTTAATTCAGCCTTGTCATTTGTTATAAACACCAACTGCTATAATTGTAGGCATTCCCACATGGGGATTTTTACCAACTGCTAGAAAAATATTTTAAAAGGAGCACAAAACAATCTGGAAGTATGAAACAAAAGCATACGATGCCTATAAAATTCAGGCCATCTGTAGCTCACAATTTATATTTGTTTCTGTATGATAACTTAGGATTTTAGTTTCTCTTTTATTGTATCAAAAATATATTTAAAAGCAGGAGAGCCAGGGTAATACACAGTAGCAATTGTGTATTATAAATAATGAATTTTTAGAAAAGGAGTAAAGAATATTTTCAAATTTGACTAATTTATCTCAAAGGAATTCTCTACTATTATATTCCTTACTGATATGTAACAATAATATGACACAGATGTACATCTTCAATATACATTTTACATTTGGCTAATACAGAGTCCTACCTTAAGAAATATAATGGTCTCAGGGCACCTGGGTGGCTCAGTCAGCTGAGTGTCCGACTTCGGCTCAGGTCATGATCTCGCAGTCTGTGAGTTTGAGCCCCGCACTGGGCTCTGTGCTGACAGCTCAGAGCCTGGAACCTGCTTCGGATTCTGTGTCTCCATCTCTGTCCCTCCCCTGCTCACACTCTGTCTCTCTCTGTCTCAAAAATGAATAAAACATTAAAAAACAAATTTTTTTTGAAGAAATATAATGGTCTCAGGGCACCTGGGTGGCTCAGTCAATTGAGCATCCTACTTCGGCTCAGGCAATCTTGTAGTTCGTGAGATCGAGCCCCACATCAGGCTCTGTGTTGACGGCTCAGAGCCTGGAGTCTGCTTCGGATTCTGTGCCTCCCTCTCTCTGCTCCTCCCACACTCACACTCTCTCTCTCTCTCAAAAATAAATCAACATTAAGGAAAAAAAGAAATATAACAGTCTTTTCTTAGCATATCCATTACATACTCTTATTTCTCCTCCTTTCAATCTTTTCCCACTGAACTCCTTATTCAGTGAGTGATCCTACCCAGCTCATCCTTGACTTGCATTGTCTTACCTCTCCCAACGTACCACCCACCAAATCCTGTTAGTCCACCTGGGGAATGCTCTCCGCTTCTCCCCGTCCACGCTGCTACCTACTCCCTTAGCATGGCCATCGTTATCTCTTCTTACAATAACTTCCGCTGCCTTCCACCTTTTCTTGGCCCCCAGTCTTGACCTCCTCTTCTCAGTTCTCCAGCTGCACCTCTGTCAGCTTTTCATTTCATTTCATTTCATTTCATTTCATTTCATTTCAATTCATTTCATTTCATTTCAATTCATTTCAATTCATTTCATTTCATTTCATTTCATTTCATTTCATTTCATTTTTTTGAGAGAGAGAGAGAGAGAGAGAGTGAGTGAGTAGGGAAGGGGCAGAGAGAGGAGAGAGAATCCCAAGGAGGCTCCACACTGTCAGCGCAGAGCCACCAATTGTGAGATCATGACCTGAGCAGAAACCAAGAGTCAGACACTTAACCGACTGAGCCACCCGGGCACTCCCACCCCCAGCCAGCCTTTCAAATGCAAATGCAAACCACCTCTTCTTTAAACACTTCTGGTGGCTCCCACTTGAATCTGTGTCACCCCAGATGGCACATTAGTGTCCTTACAGTTACTAGAGAGCTCACTTCCTCTCTCTCTCTTTCTCTCTGTTACCCACCGTGTGAGGATTCAGCAAGAACTCAGCAACCCCGAAGAGGGCTCTCACCAGAACCCTACCATGCTACATCATGATCTTGGACTTCCAGCCTCCAAGACTGTAAGAAATTAAGTCCCATTGTTGATAAACTCCCCAGTTTGTGGTATTTTGTTATAGCAACCTGAACTAAGACAGAAATTGGTACCATGAGGGGCGCCTGGGTGGCTCAGTCAGTTAAGTGTCAGACTCTTGGTTTCGGCTCAGGTCATGATTTCACAGTTTGTGGGTTCGAGTCCTATATTGGGCTCTGTGCTACTGGCACAAAGCCTGCTTGGGATTCTCTCTCCCTCTCTCTCTGCCGCTCCCTTGCTGTCTCAAAACCAAAAAAATTGGTACCAAGAAGTGAGGGGCGTCTGTAACAAATGGCTAGGAATGTGGAAGTGGTTTTTGAACCGGGTAGATAAGTAGAGACTAGAAGGGTTTTAACGATTGGAATAAAACCTGCATTGCTGCGAGTGGACCACTAAGGCCGTTTTTTGGTGAGATCTCAGGAAAAAAAAAAAAAAAAAAAGGAGTGTTGTCGGCAAAGCCTCAGTCTTCTTAGAGAATGCACATGTATCATGAACAGAATGGTGGTAGAAGTGGGGATGGTAAAGACTATTCTGATGAGGTGTCAGATGGAAATGAGGAACTTTTGATTGGAAAATGGAGGAAAAGGGATCCTTGTCATACATTGGTAAAGAACTTGGCCAAATTATGTTCGTGTTCTAGTGTTTTGTGGGAGGTAGAAGTTGTGAGCGATGAAATTGGATATTTAGCTGAAGAGATTTCCAAGCAAAGTGTTGAAGATGTGGCTTGCCTCTTTCTGACTGCCTATAGTAAAATTTGAGAAGAGAGAAATTAACCCCAAGATGAAATTATTAAGCAGAAAGGAACTGGAAATTTAAGATTTGGAAAATTCTCATCCTATGCATATTGCAGAAAATGAGAAGATGTGTTCAGAAGGGGATACTGAGGGTATGTATGGCCAAGCATTACTTTGATAAGGGATGGGGCACGAAGCCCAGACTTAATTAGCTACCCCAGCAGGAAAATTGCCAGTTTAAACTACAGAGGAAAGAGGTAGGAGGTCATGAAGGACTTCTTACATTTTATAGGACAGGACTATAGAGCTATCTGACTGCAAACATGTGTGCTAATCTTCAAGACAAGGGAAGAATGAATTCAGAGATCATGATGGCTGCCTTCCTGGTTTCAAAATGGGGCACCATTGCCCCACTTTCAACAAGCCAGACAAACTCCTGCCCAAAGAGGGACCTCCCAGAGCTCTGGGACCAACCCCTGCCTGGCAGAGCCTCGGGGGCAAGACCCCTGCCCCCGTGGGTCCAGAACGTGGGATATCTGTCCCAGTGGGTCCTGGAGAACAGAGCTCATGAAGTTTGCCTGGCTGGGTTTTGTACTTACGGGGACCTGTCACTTCTTCCTTCTTTCCTATTTCTACCCTATAGAAGGGAATGTCTGTCTTATGCCTATTCTGCCATGATATTTTGGAAGCACCCACCTTGTCTTGTCTTACACGTTCACAGTTGGAGAGGAATTTTGCCTCAGAACAAATCTTACCTTGAGTCTCACCCATGTCTGATCTACTGGTTATAGATGGCCTATGATTATTAGAACAAGGAAGGTGGACCCACACCTAGAAAACTAGAATATGATAGAAAGAACTCCAGCGTTCTAGTCAACCACATACACCCTATATATCTGTAGTCTACCATTTGTATCTGAGGGATTCTGGGAAAGCCACTGCTGCTTTCTAGAGCCTATTTTCCCCCTCTGCATTATGAGGGTGGTATTAATTACCAAAGCATATTCCATGGAATACGATCCCAAAGAGTAGGAAAAAATTTCCCTGAGCACATACATTTGGAAAATGCTGTGTTATTTAACCCTCTAAGAACTAACAACTCTATTAGCTCATTAAGGGCTCTCAGAATTCCTACAGTAAAGCAATCCTTTTCTGCTGAATGCCGAAAAATAACCTGTATAACATGCTTTTGAAAATACCAGACCAGGTCATCTTTAACCTCAACTTTAATTTTCTATAGACACGCGTCTGGGTGCAGGGCAGTGGAACATTATGAAAGAGTGCAAAAATTTTCGCTCATGTTCCCTTAGCATAAAAACGATGGTTGGGAGAAGTGTTAAGAGAGGCATTGCTACACACTTCACAGAAGGATCATGAGTGGTGACCATGCACGAGACCTCATTAAAAACAGGGCAATGTACTCATATTGGCAGGTGGGTGGCAAGATGGAGGAAGAAGGGTGACAAATTTCCCAGAGTTAAACTAGTCATCAAAAGAGCTACAAGCCAGGGGCGCCTGGGTGGCTCAGTCGGTTAAGCGTCCAACTTCAGCACAGGTCATGATCTCGCAGTTTGTGAGTTTGAGCCCCACGTCGAGCTCTGTGCTGACAGCTCAGAGCTTGGAGCCTGCTTCAGATTCTGTGTCTCCCCCTCTCTCTGCCCCTTCCCTGCTCTGCTCTGTGTCTCTCTGTCTCTCCATAATAAGTAAATATTTTTAAAAATTAAAAAGAGAAATCTACAAGCCATAAGAAATGTCATGGGCTCACACTTTGGGAGGTCCCCTGTGGTTTCTGAAACCTGGGCATTGATCTAACTCCAAGAGATATCTGGGTGAGGCAGAAGTGAGAAAATGAGTTTTATTGGAAGGGATAAGAAGAGATGGAGAGAATGTCGTCAGTTCTTTCAGCTAGTGTAAAAAAGATTTGAAGCTATGCAAGCATGCAAACTTGTACCCAGTATTAATTGTCATCATTGAATTTCAATTCCCAAGTGGGCTGATGGCTCTCTGTCCAAAGACCAAAGTTAGGGTAGACAAACACTGCTAAAAACCATTTAACGTACCCTCTCTATGAAATATATTTTGTTCTATTTCTTTCAGTCTCATTTATAAAGACAAATTTTAGACATAACCAAAAGAAAAGAAGAGAGTATAATAATCCCCTGACGTCCATGAACCTTCCTGAAGATAAAATAAAAGCACATAATGAAAGTATAATGTGAATCTGGCCAGTATCTGTAGTGGATCAAACAATCTCTGAGGTCCCCTTCAGATCGAACATTCGGAGGCTGAAAAGCCTCATGATCTGCTATCTGCACGCTGGGGGCCCAGGAATTGGTAGAATTCATTCCAAGCCTGAAGGGCTGAGAACCAGAGGAACTGATGGTATACATTCCAGTCCAAAGGGATAAAAAGATGTCCCAGCTCAAGCAAGAAGGCGGTAAGGGAACAAATCCTTCTCTGCTCTGTTTTTTGTTCTATTCAGGCCCTCCTGGACAGGATAATGCCTACTCACACAGGGAAAGCAAGCTACTTTCCTGAGTCTACTGATTCAAATGCTAATCTCTTTCAGAAACACCCACACAGACCCCTAGAAATAACCAGCTATCTGGGCATCTCTTAACCGATCAAGTGGACACATAAACTTAACCATTACAGACGTTGTCTTGAGAGAAAAATGGCATGTCTTTTGAGCCCCCAAAATAAGTTAAGCACAACCCTACTCTTTTTCAGATTATTGTTGCTCTTGGCCTTTTAGAAAGTGACAAAACTAAATTACTGAATATTTGCTGCAAAAAATAACTTTGGGGGAAGCCTACACTATTGTTCCATATCACTGTCACTAATGATATTCGCATCCACCTACAACAACATTTCTATCCTTCACTTACCTGACTCCTTTGAAACTGTCAGTCCTAAATACAAGTAATTCTGCCATGAATGTTGGGGGATATCGTCATTCACGTTAATGAACAAGACAAACGTGAAGTAATGAAGATGTAGGTCAGAACCTCACCCATTAATCATTCCTGGTGTTGGTGACTTCTTTGCTGAGGCAGATAATAGATTTTGAATACTGAAGGAGTATTTCCTTAATTTTTTGTGTTATTGACAATGTATCTGCCACAGGCCTGACACGTTTTTAGTATAGTCTGTTACCAACACTCTCTCCATTGCATCCTTAAGTGTAGGCAGCCTACAAAACAATCAATCAAGCCCTCATGCACAGCATTTGTCCATTTTCAGGGTGGAAATACTCTTACCCTGACTCATTTCAAGCTACCAACATGAGGTCACTGAACAGAGTTGGAAAGAGATGCGCAGTGCCTCACCATTACAATGGTATGGCCACGATATGGATACAATAGATGTCATAGCCTCAGAAGCATAGATATTAAGAAATACAGTAAATATTTAGAAAGCAATTACTTTTGAAACCTTACGTTCATTTAAACGTTACATATTTAATTGTAAGTTAATATAATTTATTTTTTTAGTAATGGCTCTGTTTAGAGTAGAAAAGTGGTTGCCAGGGGCTGGGGGATGGGGACATAGGAAGAGGTTGGTAAAAGGGTATTATAAGCTTCCAGTTATAAGATGAATGCGGTGTGAGGATCAAATATATAACACGGTGACTGTAGTTGATAACAGTGTATTTTAAAATTGAAATTCACTAATAGAAGTTAAATTTTCTCACCAAAAAAAAATATGTGAGCTGATGGATGATGGATATATTGATTTTTTCTTTTTTAGTGTTTATTTTCTTTTGAGAGAGACAGAGCATGAGCAGGGGAGGGGCAGAGAGGGACAGAGACACAGAATCCCAAGCTGGCTCCAGGCTCTGAGCTGTCAGCACAGAGCCCAATGCGGGTCTTGAACTCACAACTGCGAGATTACGACCTGAGCCGAAGTCAGATGCTTAACCAACTGAGCCACTCAGGCGCCCCAGGTGATGGATATATTAATAACAGGATGAGGGGAGGAAATCCTTCTGCAGTGGGTCCAGACAGAAAGTCATGACATTGCATACTTTAAATACCTTGCAATCTTATTTGTCAATTATACCTCAGTAAAGCTGAAAAAAAATTTATTTGTTGTTGTTGTTTTTAAAAGAAGTGTTTAAAACCTGGCTCTTAAAATGCGTGAAAATTTATCCCTTGACTCTCACAAGCCAGTATGAGCTGGCCTGAACACACTACTGGGCCCTTCCCTTTACCTGTTTTCCTCTGACCAGTTTCAAATCACTTTCCCAGTTCAAGCCCCACCCCACCCCACCCCCCTTTTTTTTTTTTTTCACATTTGAGGAAAATAAGGTACTTCACATTGCTTCCAAGATCACCACCGTCCCCACCCTATCATTGTTTCTGAAACTTTATTTCCTTTGACACTAAATCTTCAAGGCTTTGGTAAAATCATTTGGGGAAATAACGTGTTCCCCTTTGGGAAGCGATCTTGCATATTTAGCACACTAAATGCTGTGAGAAGTCCAGCAGTAACTGGACTATGGAATACAATTTGCTGTATTTACAGCTGAGGGTATCCAAATATAGAAACATTCCCAGGGCTTTGAATTCTTTCCTCTATACCAGCCAGGGGAAGTTCATTCTGGTTATATCCTTACACCGGTGATAAATGCTTTGAGGCATCGATAATAACAATACTGGTTTTGTCCTCACCTTGTGCCAGGCACTGTTGTAAGGGACTTACAAAGATTAACTCATTAAATCTTCACAGAACTCCTTAAGGTAGGAACTGTGGTTATTGCTATATTACATATGAGAAAATTGAAACAGAGATAGATTAAGTAACCTACCCAAGGTCATTCAGCTAGCAAGTGTCAGAGTTTGGAATCAAACCTAATAAAATGTCTCCAGAGTTCAAGCTCTGAAACATCACCCTATACTGCCCTTCTGAGCAATTTCAGTACAACTTGAATTTTAAAGTTCATTTTAAATTCTTCCTTTTGATGGAATTTCAAGGCTCCTTATTTGTATGTCAGGGTTTTAGCCCCTTTACATAGGAACTGAGTTTGGAAAAGCTGCACATGGGAGCTATTAACAATGGGCAAAGTACTTAGAACAAAATACAGAGTATTTATTGCTGTGCATTTAAAATGTTTAATGATATTTGGAGTTTAATATTTAATTTTGGATAGAGTAAGATGCATTTAATGTAAAAACATCATCATCATCAATAGTTGGGTGATTACTATGAGACAGGAGTTGTGACAGGCCACTAGTATGTTGTCTCAATGAAGGTAGTGCCTTGTCTGGCCAGTTCCCTGCTAAATACTGAGCACTGATATCATGCCTGGCATACAGAGGACACATAATCCACAATATACATGTCTTATTTCCTCTAATCCTCAATACTCTCCTAAGGAAAGTATTATTATTATTATTTTTTTTTTTAATTTTTTTTTTTCAACGTTTATTTATTTTTGGGACAGAGAGAGACAGAGCATGAACGGGGGAGGGACAGAGAGAGAGGGAGACACAGAATCGGAAACAGGCTCCAGGCTCTGAGCCATCAGCCCAGAGCCTGACGCGGGGCTCGAACTCACGGACCGTGAGATCGTGACCTGGCTGAAGTCGGACGCTTAACCGACTGCGCCACCCAGGCGCCCCAGGAAAGTATTATTAACATCACTGCAGATGAGAAAACTTAAGATATTTGCCCAATGTTACCTAATTGGTTAAGTCAGCCAGGATTCAAAACCAGGTCATCCGATTTCAGAATTTCTGCTCTTAATGAATACATCATGCAGCCATAAATCTATAAAGCAAGATATTAATATAACGAGAAACAGTATAACAAAGTCTTTTATAAGCAGAGTACCGTGACAGTGGCTTAAATGCAGCATTCGGTGATTGTTTAACAAGAATTCTTCAAAGTGTAAGTGGTCACTTAGATAAATCTCTTTGTAATTCGACAAGCATCTTGTCCTTCTACTCTGGAAAATGTTAGAGGCTATGAAAAGAGAGTTTTTTAATCTTAATAGACTCAGCAAACACAGATGAGATCAGGTAATTTTTGATGGGCAGGAATTTAAAGTAGTTCTCTGCCCAGTTTGTGTGTTCCCGTGACTCATTGAAATGTACATATTTGATATTCACTAATGATATTTGCTGCATCTTCCCACTGCAGGTGAAATCTTCAAGGCTCCACCTTACTATTTTGTTCTTGTGCATTTTGCATGAGCTCAGAGTGTAGTTAAATTAAGTGGCTACTATTAAATTTCTCAAGTATGGCTCTTTATCCACACCCATTCATTTCACCTGTACCCACTTAAAAAGATAATGAATGGATTTGGTGTGCTCACTGTGACAGCTTAATTATCTTAAAGACAAGCATATTTTAAACTTATGGTGAAAGTAAATTTCTCTGATAACGTTCTAAATCCATTTTTACTAAAAATAGTTATAAGGGAGAGGTGTACATGGGTGATTTCAAGGAGATGATGGATTAGAGGGGAAAAGAGGTGAAAAAAGTCAAGGGTGTAGAAACACAAAATGGTGATTACTATGATATACGTTGATTTGACAGAATAATAGAATCACGGATCTCAAGAGTTGGAAGGGATCTCAAAGGACAGCTGGAGCAGTGCCCAACCTCCAGGCGGGTATATTATCCTCATTTCACAGATGTGGCAAGGAGGCTCAGAAAGGTTACACAATCTGCCCGAGGCCAATAGCTAATACATGGCAGGGAAGGCACTAGAAGTAAGTATTGTAGTTTCTCTTGAATTTCCTTCTCTCTTAAACGAGGCTGAAAGCCTTTGGTGCTTTATTATTTGGAAGTAAAAAATATCTTTCCCTTGAAAGACCCCCAGGAATCAGCTACAGGGAGACTCCCAGATAGTTCTCTGGGGAAGACTTTTTACACTTAAGATGTAGAAAACCCCCAATAGAAATATGGTAAGACAGAAAAAGCCTGTAAGATTAGCCCAGGAAGAGTTTTCCAGGTGTAATGAGCCCATCCTTGGACGTCTCAGGAAAGATGGAGTACTAATAGGCAGGAGAGAAACGCAATAAACCCACTAAGTACAACAAACCAAATAATCACGTGGCTGTTGGTTTAGAGCTAAATATAAACAAAGCAGCAGATGGGTAGGAATACTGATACACAAAAGTGCAAAGCACTTGGAACCTCCAGGTTTAATTCACATGACTATTACATAGAATATTATTAAGAGTTTGTATTCAAAGGCCCCCCTAGATCTCAGTTAAGATTCAGGAAGTGTGTATTTGACAAACATCCTAGGTGATTCTAATGCAGGTAGTCACTGATTTCACTTGAAGAACTTTTGTGAACTAGAATGGTGCTTCTCAAATTCCAATATGATTACAAATCACTCAGGCAGGAAGTTAAGCGCAGATTCTGATTCAGTATATCGGTGAGTGAAGTCGAAGATTCTGCTTATCTAACAAGCTCCCAGGAGATACCTATGCTGCTGGTTCACAGAGCACATTTTGAATACCAAAGAACAAGAATACCGATATGTAATCAAGTAATGATGTAACTGTTTAACAGAAGAGATTAATGGCGGGGCGCCTGGCTGGCTCAGTTGGTAGAGCATGTGACTGTTGATCTTGGGGTCATGCGTTTGAGCCCCAAGTTGGGTGTAGAGCTTACTAAAAAATAGAAAGATTGATGGCAATTTAATAGATGGATAAAAAAATATTTGTCTACTATGAAAATTATTTTCCTTTAACATATCTGTGTATCTGGTGAAAAAGGAAGATCATGAAAGAAATGCTGATGATACTAAGTTTTTGTTGATATTTATTTAACTGGTAGTAGTAAAATAAAAAAAAAAAAAAATCTGAGTTCTAATCTGACTCTGATACCAGCTGTGTGAAACCTCCAACAGTAAGAGAAAAAACAATATGCAGGTAACATTTTAAAAAGATTTCATGGGGCGCCTGGGTGGTTCAATAGGTTAAGGGTCTGATTTCGGCTCAGCTCATAATCTCGCAGTTCATGAGTTTGAGCTCCGTGTCAGGCTCTGTGCTGACAGCTCAGAGCCTGGAGCCTGCTTCGGATTCTGTGTCTCTGTCTCTCTCTGCCCCTCCCTGACTCACTATCTGTCTCTCTCAACAATTAATAAATGTTAAGAAAAAAAAAGATTACAATTTATAAGCTCCAGTATACCTAAACTTGCACAGTAACAAGACATCAATACCAGCTGCTAATGATGGGCTGTGTCATTTCTGGCAAGAGATCTTTATTTTTTCTCTCCACTCCTAAACCCATATGAGTGCAACGGAATAAAAGTCATGTTACTCCAGTTTATTAAAAATACGCAAATTATTATTGTTAGTAATGTAACCTAAATAAAGCTGAGCCTCCCTGTGGTTCTTCCTCTGCATGGAATCACATTCAGAGAAACATCAGCATTCAAAATAAGTGGGGAACAATTTAATCTTCACTTCTCTAGAAAATGCCCCCCAAAAGCTACATTTATGAAGCACAGGAAATATCCTTAAAATAAACCCTTTTTCCTTATCTCTATTACTATCGATTTTTCCAAAACATCCACAGAAGCTCCTGTCTCCCCTCTCATCTTATCCTCAAAAGCTCTCATAAACCCAGTCTGATTAACTTCTTATCTCTCGCTTCCCTGAAGCCTGGCTCACTTCTTTATCATGTAGATTAACTCTGTTTCTCTTGCTTCTATTAATTTTTAAATTCCCTCTTTACCCTCATTCTGTAAGACAATGGGGCAGGGGTTCCAAAAGCTGACTCAGTGAGCGAGAAGCCTTTCTCTTTAGAAGTAGGGGCAGAGGGAAAAGGAGGGAACAATTTTATAAATCTTATAACTTAATTTTTTTGATTCTTGTCATAGTAACAAATTATTTGCCATGTACCTCCCAAGTGATCTTGACACATTGCTTGAGAACTTTTGCTGTATTCCACCACCATGCAAATTTTCTATGACTCTGAGGCCATGTGAAAAAACTAATGTTAAATAGATTTATATTCCACCTAGGTAATTTCCAATATTCTTAAGGGGAATTGTTAGTTTCCCGATCTATCGGTTTGCTCGTCACTCCCTCTCCCCCCCCCAAAATCTAAGGACAACTTTTACTTATTTACTTTTTAATTGTTTTTAGTTTATTCATTTTTTGAGAGAGAGGGAGAGACAGAGCACGAGCAGGGGAGGGACAGAGAGTGAGAGGGAAACACAGAATCTGAAGCAGACTCCAGGCTCTGAGCTGTCAGCGCAGAGCCTGACGTGGGGCTCGAGCTCACGCATGAACCACCGGATCATGACCTGAGCCAAAGTCAGCCGCTTAACCGACTGAGCCACCCAGGCGCCCCTCTAAGAACAACTTTTAAAACATGCCTTATTTTAATTCACTTTGAACAAAGACATAGTATACAAAACTTTTATTTTGTGAAAAAGGGCTCAATATTTCAAGCATATTTTTAGTCAGTCAGGAGGAAGAGTGATTTTTCTGGTTTGGAGCAGACACTACACGTCACTTTGGTAATAGCAGCTGTTGGGACTTAAATCAGAATAGTATTATGAATTTTGAAGTCATTAGTTATCTTTTTGATAAGTGGGATTATTACTGCTGTGTTGTTGATAATTTAACTCGATTATGAAGATGATGCATAGTTTAACATGAATAGACAAAACAGAAACTGTTACTCAAAGATTCACTAAAAATTTCAAAGGACTAGCCAATCTAATCAATGATACACCATCCAATCTAATCAATGATACACGTCCTCTATATGAAAGGTACAGAAATTGACTAACAGACGTGAGGGATGAACCAGATATTGTTGACTATTTTCAAATGCCAGTTCAGTTTAAAGACTGTATGCCAGTCTGAGGTTTTGATAAGAAAGCCATCCTGGCTATAACACGTGCTTGGCAGACTTTTGATACAAAAGACTATTTTTAAATGCTTGGAGTCAATTGAGCACATTTCCAATAATTCTAGAGACCTGGATCCTCTGACATTCTGACCACTCAATCTAGATCAGCTAAAAGCCAATGCTTAACAGTTGTTCTTTTCCAAAATAATTTCAATTTTGGAAGCATAGGTAAAAGTTTTAAGGTGATTTGATTCTAAAGTGGATTTTTATTTATCCAAGCAAGGAAAACACCCAGTGCACCTTTGTTTAAGAACTCCGATTAGGTCCACATTTTGGAGTCATAGTGTTTGAAAGGTGTGTGCTGACATAGTTATTGTATCTACACTATGAGCAGAATCGGTTGGTTACACTGGCAGTTTTGATCTGGGCTTAATCTAGATTTCCTGGATATAATTCCCATAAGAACACATGAATGTGTATATTCATTTGATAGACACAGTAGCTCAGTTTTCTAAGAGACATTCACAGGGAGACAAATGTGAAACAAGAGAGCTCTGGCAGACAAAGGCAGTTGATGCATAATCCTCCCTGAGCTACTGAGAGACCTGTGCTTTAGAGCCAGATTTTAACCCTCCCACTTCCGGTTTGCTTCTCCTGCTTCTTCCGGAACAGCAGTCATAATCCCCACCATAAGGAAAGAGATTATTATAAACTCCCTGTTGGAGCATGCATGGAGCCTTTGGAAAGCAAATAAGCAGAGGAAAGGGCAAAAATTAAGGTTGTAGGTGCCTGTGATGGTTAATTTTGGGTCAATTTGGCTAGGCCATGGTACTCAGATATTCGGTCTAGATCTTTCTGTGAAGGTATGTTTTAGGTGAGATTAATATTTAAATCAGTAGACTGAGTAAAAAGATTAACCTCCATAATGTGAGTGGGCCTCATCCAATCAGTTGAAGGGTTTAATAGAAAAAGACTGACCACCTGGGAAGAAGAGGTGATTCTGCCAAGCAAACCATCTTTGAACTCAAACTACAACTCTTCCCTGGGTCTCCAGCCTAGAGTCTGCTCTGCAGATTTTGGACTTGCCAGACTCCATAATCACATGAGCTAATTCCTTAAAATATATCCCCCCCCCCACCACCACATACATATATAGAGAAACTTTGGATAGAAAGTCTATTTAGTAATCTTTTTTCTAAGTTTATTTATTTATTTTGACAGAAGGAGAGTGAGTGAGAGAGAGAGAGCACACATGTGCATGAGTCGGGGAGGGGCAAATAGAGAATCCCAAGCAGGCTCCAAGCCATCAGTGCAAAGCCCAACGCAGGGCTCAAACTCACGAACTGTGAGATCATGACCTGAGCCGACATCAAGAGTCAGATGCTCAACTGACTGAGCCACCCAGGTGCCCCGAGAAAGCCTATTTTAAAATGCTTAAATATATAAAGGCAGTACACACACACACACACACACACACACACACACACACACATCCTGTTGGTCTGTTTCTCTGGAGAACCCTGACTAATACAGTACTGATAGAAAAATCTAAGTTACAAAAATGAAAGACTCATATAGTTAATATATCACTGCAATATAACTAGCTAGGCCAGAATAAATCCTCAATCCTGGCTGCTATCCTGGGAAGTATTAAAAATATGTTGATGCCTGGGCCCCTGGCCCAAGATTGTAACTCAATAGATCTGGGTAGGATCCAGGCATCAGTATATTTAAAGAGCTCCCCATTTCCCTAAGTAATTCTAATCTATGCCAATGTGCTAGAACCCTGAAATAGAAGAATGGTAATACCTTAGGCTATTCATAAAAAAATATATAGAAAAGTACACACCACTTGTATTTTTGTAAGGCAAACTAAATGTTCTACATAATACCATTCATTAATTTACTCATTTAAAAATATTAAGCAGAGATTATGTACTAGACTCGGGGCTAGGGTTTGAATGGCAAAAAGTTCAGTAAAACTAGGTGTCTGGCTTTTAGGTGGAATAGACAGATACTAAAACAACCTACAACAAGCATGAGCTAAGTTTACCTTTTAAGCAAATATTTACTGAGCACTTATTGGGTGCTGGAACTATATATATGTGATTTTTAAAATATCCTTACATTAACCCTCTAAGAGAAACATTATCCCACAGTTAGTAAACGATAGAATTAAGCTCTGAACCCAGGCAATCTGACTTTGGCATCTGTGCTCTTAATCAATACACTACAATCCCAGAAACCCTGATATCCTCAAGAAAGCTTAGCAGAGAAAGCCATTAGTACGTTCCACAAAGAACACAGAAATAACTCTTAGAATGGCACCTTCATGTACTCCCACAATGTTAGAACACTGAACAGGGTATCTGAGAACCCCAAAAAGCCCTGTAATATTTGTGGCATCTCTATGCTAAGCCCCCCAAAAATAAAGTTGAGCTTTATGAAGGCACACAATATGAAGCTTTGTGGATTGTACCATATAAAAGTTGCAGAAGACCTTGGAGGTGACTGAACCTAAGTGTCTCAGTTTCATATGTGGAGACTGATGCTCAAAGTTGTTGAGTTAATTAAGACTACCCAATGAGTTAGCAGCAGAGGTGGGAGAAGAATTCAGATCTCAGTCTTGGTTTTATTCTTGCCACAAGCTCACGTTCCTGTGGGTGGGCCCCTAGTACATTTGGTACATGATAACCCACCTCCCTCATTGGTTCAATCAGTCTGATTCCTGGAAATTTGAAATTAAGACAAACGGAGAGAAGTTTTTTCCCCTTTGTGTGTGTGGTGGGGAGGGGGTAGTTGGAAGCCGTCTTTGTAAAATATAAGCATCGAAGCTGCAGTTTGGGAATTTTCCACAAAAGGGAAACTTCGAGTCATACCAGCTGCTATAAAAGATAAATCCCCAAATCTCAATAGCTTAATGAAATGGAATAGAACTAAACAGGGTAGGGGCATCTGGGTGGCTCAGTCGGTTAAGTGTCTGACTTTGGCTCAGGTCATGAACTCACAGTTCGTGGGTTCGAGCCCTGCACTGGGCTCTGTGCTGACCGCTTGTTCAGAGCCTGGAGGCTGCTTCGGATTCTGCGTCTCCTTCTCTCTCTGCCCCTCCTCTGCTCGTGCTCTGCCTCACTCTGTCTCTCAAAAATAAATAAATGTAAAAAAAAAAAAAAACTTTAAAAAAAGAATGAAACAGGATGGAACTTCATTTCTCAGTCACATCAAGTCCACGGTGGTTGGGCGGAGGGGATGAGAGCAAGAGGGATGGGCACCAAGCTCCTTTTATCTTGTGGCTTCCACCTTCCTCCAGGGTCTCAGTCTTCTACATTCTGCCAGCAGATGGAGAGAGAGAATAAATAGAGAATTGCATAGGCGCTTCCTATGGGCCACGCTTTGAAGTGGAAGCCAGAAGTGAGCTCCGCGGCCACACCTAATGGGAGGTCGAGTCCCGCTGTCTCTCCGAAGAAAAGAAAATGAATTTGCTGAGCAACCAGCCAGTGTCTGCCATACAAAGGAAACCAGTCCGTGGAGAACAAGAGGAACGAGCAGATGGACTGAGAAAGAGAGATGAAGGAGAGAGAAAAATTTTCTGGCTTTCCAGATTTTGTTCCTGGTCCCTTTCTGAGACCCCACCGCATGTAGGTGAGAGATCCGGCATCCCCATCATTCCCCGATTCTTCTGAAGCTAGCTGATGTCTGCTTCTGTCGTTGACGTCCAAAACAACCCTAACAAATATTCACACTCAGAAGGATTGTAACAACTTGTACAAAACATATGTCTTCAAAATCGCACCCCCATCTCCAACAGTGTACTGAGTTTCACTTCCTTATATCCATTTCCATAATGGCATTAGCAGCCTGGAGATTAGTATTTACAATTGTACTAAAGCCCTTCATACAGATGCTGCAGCTGAAGTCAGCCGTAAAAAAAAAAAAAAAAAAAAAAGCAAACCAAGACAGCGCGAGCAAGCTGCGCCGGAAAGAGTTGATTATTATATCACACGCATTGATTTATAGGCTCAGTTTGCCTTTACCTAAATGTCTAGTTATTTAACAGCTGTTATGAATCAGCCGGATAGAGGATTAAGAAGAGGTGGGGGTGGGGGGAAAGTAGGTGAAAAAATGCTTTAATCTTTTGCTACAATAGAGGAACAAGTTGAGTCAGGTCCCATCTAGTAATTTTGGTTCTCTGAGGCTTCTTAAAGGGGAGCGTTGTTCGGCTGGGAGGTGAAGAGCTTAGCGTAAGACCACCGGCCAGCGTTCGCATTAACCCGGTCAACGAGCGAGAGAGTCACGGAGCGTGTGCGTGAGAAAACAAGAGAGCGATAAACGTGGGGGAGTGGCCGGCTCGGTCAAAACGGTTCCAACTGGGCTTTGGCCTTAAGTAGACGACTTACTCCAGAAGTTTGGGTGAGAACGCGAGGATTTAATAAGATGTAATACAAGGTGACACATAGGTTGCCAGACAGAAATCGAGACAGCATTCGGTGGGGGTGGCTCCTTAGCTGATTGTGTTCTGTCTTGACGTCAGGCTTGGACGAGTCAGGACGGATTTGCCGAGTGCAGGTATCTCTTGGCAAGAATTTCTTTTACTCAGGAGCTTTGTGAAGGCAAAAAGGCACTTGCTGGGGATGTCTGAAACCCTCCTCTGAGATGAGACAGAGGTAAAAATTACTCTCTGTTTATGTTCTGCACGCTAGGGGGGTACATCAGCTGGGGGCTGAGGTGGCTATCTCCTCTTCGTCCTCCTCCTCGTCCTCCTTCTCATCCTCCTTGTCCTCATCGTCCTCGTCCTCGTCCTCCTGGTCCTCGTCCTCG
The DNA here is from genome assembly GCF_046562875.1 of Panthera onca. Lineage (NCBI taxonomy): Eukaryota > Metazoa > Chordata > Mammalia > Carnivora > Felidae > Panthera > Panthera onca. The sequence goes on along the minus strand of NC_138351.1, from coordinate 46,756,510 downwards.
TCCTCCTGGTCCTCGTCCTCGTCCTCCTCCTCCTCGGCACCAAGGATGATTCCTACAGTCCACCCAGGGAAAGAGATGCTGTGTAAGGTCCTCTTCTGTGTACCAACTTGCTCTTGCCTTACTCACTGTGGTCTGTGCTCAGATGTTTGTCTTGCTCGAACCTTGGCCTAAAGCATTCAACTTACTCAAAGTACAATGTCTTGATTGTTTCCTGCTTGGTTTCCCATAAGTTTTGCCTCTCTTTAAAATGCTCTGCATGTTCGTTGCTCTAGCTTTTTTACCTGAACTTGGGCACAACCCTCCCCTCTTCCTCCCTCCTACCCCACGCGCTGGTAATAGTTTTGTTCCATTTGGAGGCCAAAAAAATGGTTTCTGTACAGACTCATCTACCCCCTCCCCACTCCCAGTCCCTGCCGCGTATCAGAAGCTCTGCGCCTGCCGTTTTATCACTTTATGGTAAACGTTGAGCAGGATGGGGTTTAAAAACAATTTTTTTTAACGTTTATTTCTTTTTGAGAGAGACAGAGACAGAATGGGAGTGGGTTAGGGGCAGAGAGAGAGGGAGACACAGAAGCCAAAGCAGGTTCCAGGCTCTGAGCTGTCAGCACAGAGCCTGACACGGGGCTCAAACTCACGAGCTGTGAGATCGTGACCTGAGCCGAATTCGGATGCTCAACCAACTGAGTCACCCAGGCGCCCCAAGCAGGATAGGGTTTTAGAAAAGAACACCAGCACTACCACTTCTGAAATTGTCACCAGTGCCTACATCCACTGCATTTCGTAAGTTTCTTTATAGCCACCTGATGAAAATATTTGCTAACATGTTCCTATGTAAATGATCCCGGTGAAAACACCAAACACCCAGACCTGAGAAGGGGGTGATTGTTTGCTTTGCCCAGAAGCACACAGCAGGTAGTACACACTTCTTCTCACGCTGCCTCCACATCGAGACACAGAAAAAGAGAAAACTTTCGGTCCTAGGGGGTACCCTAGGCCCTGAGTCTTTGAGTGAAAAAGAGTGTTGTTGCAAGAGCAGTATGAACTAAACCTGCACCTTCAATTAGTTTGTTCTCTAGCCCCAGGGCCTTTGTACAGGCTGTTTGAGCAAGATACAAACATTGGAGCACCGACCAAATTGGAGCAAGTCAGGGCACAGAAATGCTCCTCCTCACTTCATGCTGGTTAAATCTTAGCACGTTCAAATCCTTTTCTGACCTCCTGACTTGGCCGATACCACAATTACGTCCTCTTGGAGCTCCATGTACCTCTCCTGCATAGCCCTATGACTCTCGTAATTATTTGTGCTATACTCTTCGATTATGGTTTATCGCTTTCATGAGACTGTCAGCCCTCTCGGAGCAGGGACTATGACTGTGCTCTTGGATCCCCCATTATAGCACTGTGCTAAGCCTCCCAGAGGAGCTCAAGAAGTGTTTGTGAAGCAAATGCATAACCAGTTGCTTTTGGATCCATGATATGAGGTTACTACTAAGTCATAGAATCCAGAAAGCAAATAATCATAGAGACATGCAGTCAAGCATACTGCATCTGCTAAGATGTTCACAGTGTGAATAAACAGGAAAAGGGCACAGCCCAAAGATATTTCTCACCTGATGTTTCGTCAAAACGTGATCCCAGGTAAAGGAAGGGTAGAGGCTGGAGTGAGTTGAGAATGATTTTCCAAAGCAAGCCCCGGCGGCAGGCAGTCTTGCTGAAACCAGAGGGCTACACCCCCAGCCCCGCTCCAGCCTCTGGCGTCTATGAAACCCGTGACAAGGCCTTTATTAGGCACCAAGACGTTTCTTCTCTTCCCGAAGTGTCTATGTTTTTATAGAGCTAGCTGTCCCGATTGTTTTGTGTTGTTCATGCCCCTAAAAAGCGATTCAGAAATTGAATTTCTGACAGACTACCTTCTAAATCCACCAGGAAGAATGCTTAACTTGGGATTCATGACAAAACATCACAGTCTATTTCATAAGATTAGGTCCAAAATGTGGTTTATGTGTCAATGTGTGGGTTTTTTTGAAAGAGAAATTTGGATGGGGCGCCTGGGTGGCTCAGTCGGTTAAGCGGCCGACTTTGGCTCAGGTCATGATCTCTCGGTCCGTGAGTTCGAGCCCCGCGTCGGGCTCTGTGCTGACAGCTCAGAGCCTGGAGCCTGTTTCAGATTCTGTGTCTCCCTCTCTCTGACCCTCCCCTGTTCATGCTCTGTCTCTCCCTGTCTCAAAAATAAATAAAACGTTAAAAAAAATATTAAAAAAAAAGAGAAATTTGGAGCTTCTCATAAGATCTTAAGGGAGTTGATAAGTTCAAAGAGTTTTAAAACGCTATTTAAGGGAACACATTGAAAATCTTAGCAAGTTCCCTTGTAAAGCAAAGATTAATTTCTCTATTATATCTGTACCTAGTTAGTGCTGGCATATTATTTCTATATAAATTTATTTTTATAGTATTTACTTATCGGTATATTATTTATTAGTATTTTATTTTGTACAAAGTCATTAGAGTCATTTCTATATGGCATAATTTATCAGCATATTCATGGCTCTGTGGAACTTATATATACAGGGAAATAAAATAAGTCAGCATTTTTTTGCAAAGAAATTCTTAAAAATTTACATTTATGTTTATTAGCAGTTATTTGTTATTGTTATTATTATTACCATCATAACTTAGACCACAGATGATTGGAAATTGAAAACTAGACTAACTGCTAAGATTTTTTTCAGTAATTAGTACATAAGAGCTATTTTGACTGATTAAAAACTGAAGTAGAACAGTCAGGCTGTGTGATAATCTCATAATACTTTCTAAGCATGAACTTAAGATAATGAGGAAAAAGTGACAATTTTAGTAAGCTCTTTTTGTTGTTTTCTGGTCTGACCTAAAACACATGGACTTATACCAAATCAAAAATTTTTAGCAGCGTGCCAGGGCTAAGTGGGGAATGTGGCATATATTCCCAGACCAGCAAAGTCTACTCCACGTTAAGTAAAATATTCTCATATTAAAACATATCCCAATGTATTGGTGAGCAAATTCTGCATTAATTTTTAATATAGATCATAACTTCAAAGCAATTTTAGTCTCCAGTGAGTCGTTTCTCTTTTATCATCCTCACTTCAGAATCCTGATGAACCTTTGGACACAATACTGGCTGTTAATAACAGTCTATAGGGGCACCTGGGTGGTCGGTTGGGCGGCCGACTTCGGCTCAGGTCATGATCTTGCGGTCCGTGAGTTCTAGCCCCGCGTCGGGCTCTGTGCTGACAGCTCAGAGCCTGGAGCCTACTTCATATTCTGTGTCTCCCTCTCTCTGACCCTCCCCTGTTCATGCTCTGTCTCTCCCTGTCTCAAAAATAAATAAACGTTAAAAAAAATAAAATAAAAAAAATAAAAAAAATAACACTCTATACAGAATGTTTTTAAAAAGAAGCACTTTTTCTTATGGCTCACAATGCACAATTAACTTTCTGTAAACATAACTCCTTTTCCTTGTTTGTACATGGAATTCTAGATGGGTGTCATTTTCATGCAATTTTATAGTAATAGATATTTCTAGATTCTTCATATTGATTCCTTGTCCCACACAACTATTGTCCTACACAACTTGTCCTACACAAGTGTTGATAAGGCAAATGGGGTAGGGATTTTAATTTGTGATCCACATTCAATGCATTCATGCATTGATCAATGCATTCATGCATTGATCAATGCATTCATGCATTCATGCATTGATCAATGCATTCGTGCATTCATGCATTCAATCATTCATGCATTGATAGACATTCTCTCCCCTACATAATTAGAAGAAGTAATCCTCTTTCTCTCCAACATCTAACCTTTGAATACCTTTCTCCTTTTCCACATAAAAGACCATAATCCATCAATAATAGTAAAAATGAAGATGACTATCATCGATTTAGAATTTACTATGTTTTATGTGCTAAGCTTTTCTATATACGTATTTCATTAAGTCCTCACAACCACTTTTTCTAGGGGATGTAATTTTACCTGACGAATGAGGAAACTGAGACAATGAACTCAAGGGATTTTCCCCAAATGACACAGTTAGGGCCAAGAAATTGGGTCTTAGATTCAGCTCTGACACCAAACTCTTTTGATCACTATCTTCTCATCCTATCAATTGTGTGTCTTCAATGTGTCATAGGGAAATTTTTTCTAGAAACCAGCCTGCATGGTATCTTTACACATTATCTTCTTTGTTGGTGGCACTAGGAAAGCAAGAAGTGGGGAATTCTTCAACAAGGAAAACAATATTGTGTTGCACCTGGAATAAGGTAGGTTGACCAGGAAGTGTAGTAGAGGAAGTGGATGCTGGAAGGCAGTACCAACATGTGTAAAGGCACAGAAGGGAAAGTGGGAGTTTGGTGTGCCTGGAGTATAAGGTACATGGTACCAAGGGCAGGAGATGAGGTCTGAGAAATCTAGAGGGCTACTTCATAGTAGGGCTTGGGTACCATGCCAAGGAATTTTGGGTCATGTCCTTGAGATGTGAGGGGTCCTTACAAAGGGGTGACTTGTTTGGGTTTTGTTTGAAGAAGATCACTTTGGTAGTGGTTCAGAGAATGAATACAAGAGGATCAGCCTCACATGAAGTTGGTCATCTTTTGCGGAAGCCGAAGTGAGAAGTGATTGGGGATAATGAAAGAAATGACAGAGGGGATAGACCATTGGGAATAAAATTAGAGGGACTGAAAGGAGAACGGGCATAGCTTGGTGGTAGATGGACTGAAGGGTTTGAGAGAGAAGAAAAAACTGAGGATGAGCTGGATATTTCACTGAAAGTCATAATATCTCTGTAATCATTCTCTCATGACCATGGATACAACTATTAGCTTCAATTAAATTTAACTTGACTTCATTATTTGAAACTGATGACCTTGTTGAACTCAACCTGCTACCATGCTAACATGTTAAAATATAAGGAAGCTAATTAAAAATGTGATGTACTTTGAAATTTCTCATCAATGTAAAATCAGGAAAAGACTGTGAAAAGTAGTTAAATGAAGTATTTTAAAATAAGTTTATCTACTCCCTGCAATAATATACCTAGAAGACAATGGCCAGTGGAATCCAATTTGTGTTTGTTGTGTCATCTACTGTGCAGTGGCTAAATGTGAGACCAGCTGAGGGAAAAGGTTGACTCTAGGTTTTGCAGAATTTTGTATCGGAAACAATTGATTAAAATAAGAAGTGATTGTGGGGGGGGGCAGGCTAAATGGGTAAGGGGCACTAAGGAATCTACTCCTGAAATCATTGTTGCGCTATATGCTAACTAATTTGGATGTAAATTTAAAAAAAAATAAAAATAAAATCAGAAAAAAAAGAATGCATCTAAAAATAAAATGTCATCAACATTATATATGCATATACATAAACATGTATAAAAAGGCAAAAATAAAATAAAATAAAATAAGTGATCAGGGTGTGTAGGTGGCTCAGTCAGTTGAGCAGCCAACTTTTGGTTTCCGTTTAGGTCAGGATTTCACAGTTTGCGGGTTCAAGCCCCACATTGGGCTCTGTGCTGACAGTTTGCTTGGGATTCTCTCTCCCTCTCTCTCTCTGCCCCTCCTCTGCTCATGCTCTCTCTGTCTCTCTTAAATACATAAACTTAAAGAAAAAAGAAGTTATTACATTTGGATTAATTTAACATCAACTGGACTATAATCTTATATACCACCCAGAATATGCCATATTTTATTCAAGTCTAGCTGGTATCCAAACTGGGGCAAAATAGTCAATTAAAAATAATGCCCCCAATTCAACATGGTGGTGAACTTATTGAATGAACAAACGAGTAGGAAACAAATTTGTTAAGAAATGGTAACTTGTGTCTAGAGACACTATAGACAGGGAGAAGGACATCAACTACAGATATGGTAGGAAGCAGCAGTTGTCAATACTGGCTGCATCTGGGAAGTTTTTCCACAAGCATTAAGAAACTGAAAAGTAAAGCAAGTCTGGAAGAAAGTGTTTGCAACACAAAAGACTTTTATCCAGAATATTAAAAAAAAAAAAAAACCCTGCAATAAATAAATAACAAAGAGATAAAAAACCCAATCTTAGTGCTCAACATCACTCATCATCAGGGAAATACAAATCAAAACCACAATGAGATACCACCTCACACTTGTAATAATGACTAAAATTCACAACAAGGGAAATAACAGATGTTGGGGAGCATGTGGGAAAAGGGGATCCCTTTTGCACTGTTGATGGGAACACAAACTGGTGGGAAAACAGTATGGAAGTTCCTCAAAATCTTAAAAATAGAACTACCCTATGACCCAGCAAGTATTTATCCAAAGGATACAAAAATGCTGATTCAAAGGGGGCACACACTCCCCAATGTTTATAGCAGCTCTACCAATAATAGCCAGTTTATGGAAAGAGCCCAAATTTCCATCAACTGATGAATGGATAAAGAAGATGCATTCCATTGTGTGTGTATATACATACATACATATATATGTATGTATGTATATACACACAATACAAGATTTTGCTCTTTTTCATTGCCGAGTAGTATTCCATATATATATATATATATATATATATATATATATATGGAATACTATATATACGATCATATATATAAGAAATACTACTCGGCAATGAAAAAGAACGAAATCTTGTTATTTGCAACGTGGATAGAACTAGAGTGTATTATGCTAAGTAAAATAAGTCAGTCAGAGAGAGACATAATGTCATACGAATTCACTCATACGTGGAATTTAAGAAACAAAACAGGTAAACATAGGGAAGGGAAGGAAAAATAAGATAAAAACAGAGAGGGAGGCAAAGCATAAGAGACTTTTAAATACAGAGAACAAAGGGTTGCTGGAGGGGAGATGGAGGGAGATGGGTTAAACGGGTGATGGGCATGAAGAAGGGCCCTTTTAGGGATAAGCACTAGGTATCATATGTAAGGGATGAATTACTAGATTCTACTCCTGAAACCAAGACTACACTGTATGTTAACTAACTTGAATTTAAATTAAAAATAAAATAAAATAAAATAAAATACTTCTACATAAAAAAATAAAATCAAGGAAGCTGAAATTTTCAAAAAACAAGACACAACCCAATCTTAGACGAATATGCAAAAAATGAGATATTGCACAAGAGTGGATGGATGAATAGTTAATAAGCACAAGAAAAGATAAATTCAAACTAAAATCACAATGATACCATTTTGTACCAACTACATGGCAGAAATTAAAGAGCAATGATGTCAGTCAATAAAAGAATTTGGAGCAACGGGATCCCTCATGCATTTCTGGTGAGAGTGTAACATGATACAACCATTTGTAACATGAACCTTATAATACTAAGCCTTCATATATTTTATGATCTAGCAGTTCTGGTCCTTGATATATGCCCAAGAGAAATGGGTACATGTGCTCACAGAAGGACATGCACAAGAAAGTTTACAGCAATTTACTCAGTATAGCCCTAAACTGGAAACAATAAAAATTCCCATGAATGGAAAATGGATATACAAATAGTGACATGTTCATCCAGTGGAATGTTACTCAATAAAAAAAGAATGAGCAAGAATGCAACTATACAGGTGAATCTCAATTACCAAAATGAAAGAAGCAGACACAAAAGAGTATACACGTGCCATTTATATGAAGTTCAAAGATAGGCAAAACTAATCAGCGGTGAAAAAAATCAGAACCATGATTGTTTATGAAGGAAGAAGGTTCACTGGAAGGGAAGTCATAAAGCTTTCTTTTTTTTATTTTATTTATTTATTTTTTTAAATGTTTATTTATTTTTGAGACAGAGAGAGACAGAGTGCAAGTGGGGGAGGGGCAGAGAGAGAGGGAGACACAGAATCTGAAATAGGCTCCAGGCTCTGAGCTGTCAGCAGAGCCCGACGCGGGGCTCGAACCCACGAACCGTGAGATCATGACCTGAGCCAAAGTCAGATGCTTAACCAACTGAGCCACCCAGGCGCCCCTAGCTTTCTGTGTTGATGAAAACATTTTGTATCTTGGTTGGGGCGGTACTTCCAAAAATACATTTGTGTACACCCCAAACTCACTGATTTATATTGATCTGCATATTTCATTCTGTGTTAATTACTTCAGTTAAAAAAAATCTAGCCCCCTAAAATTCATATTGAAGTCTTAACATCCAGCATGACTGTATGAGGAGGGGATAAAGACTAAATGAGGCTGTAAGAGTAGGGCCCTAATCTTATAGGGCTGGTGCCCTAAGAGGAAGAGCCACCGGAACTCATTCTCTCGACCACGTGAGGACACAGTGAGAAGGTGGCCTTCTACAAGCCAGGGACAGAACTCTCATCAGAAAATGAGTTATCGGAAACTGGCACCTTGATGTTGGACTTCTCAGCCTCCAGAATTGTGACACCATAAATTTCTGTTGTTTAAACCATCTAGTCTATGGTATTTTCCGATGGCAGCCTAAGCAGACTGATGCAATTGCCATGCTTCGAGATGAAGACTTAAATTGCCAAATCAGCAAACAAAAGCATTGCTAGCTATATTTGATTTCATATATCATGTTAGAACGCTCACATTTCTACTCACTAAATAAGTGAATTTGATTTTGCATTGTAACCTAGGTTTTGATTCAACAACTTACTCTATTTTCTAAGTAGTTGATGACTCAGAAGATTTTAACTGAGTAATAAAGCACATTTTAAATATGCTCATATGTGGCCAGCATTTAAAATTCAGCTGCATTCACAGGTGTTTTACTGAACTCAAATGGCCTTTCCTGAATTCAATAGAAACACATTCAAGATTACAAGACAACAGTGATTCGATAGTTAAATATAATTTCAATGGTAACTGCACAAACCAAAGAGGTTTCCTCCTTGAAAGAAAATTAAATTTTATGGACGTTGAAAGTTTGGCTTCACTTTTCAATGTAGAACAAACTGATATCTATCAAAACCCCATCTTTATTTTCCCTCAATAGATATTAATTAAAATTGGGACTTATGGTATAGTTAGTTTCTTTGCTTTAATAGTTTTTTAGTGTCAATAGAATCTTCCAATTTTCAGGACTGAGTCAATATAAATTAATGACACAGCCATAATTAGTGGTAGGTACACTTCAATGGAAAAATTATGGTTTTGTATTATTGGCTTAGATGAAAAAAGTTTGCATTGCTATCAACTTCCAGCTAGAGGATCTCTTTAACATTTCATCAGTGTCAAAATTGAGTTAGAAAAGCAATAGTATTATTTAAAAATCAGTATGATTTCATATTTTTTTCAAAAGGGCCTCAAATTTTCAAGGAACATAAAGAGCCCTTAAAACATTACATTTTGATGGAACAGAAACCTTAAGGTCACTTTTCAGCTGAAAGTTAAAACAATGTTTGGAGTTTAATTTTTACTTCATTAATTGGTTAATGAAGTCTGTATCTTTTATTTATTTCAAAGATTTTCTTTGTAAGTAATCTCTACACCCAATGTGAAGCTTGAACTCACAACCCTGAGGTCAAGTGTAGCACACTCTATCCACTGAGCCAGCCAGGCGCCCCTTGTCTATATCTTTTAAATTGAGTATGTTGTATATGCAAAATACCACCCTCAGTGTTTTAGAAAACAATGAAGGACAAAGTAGACAGTCTAGTGAGCGTGTAATGTGGGGAAATAAAACATATACACAAATAGCCAGAATATTATTTGATGATTTAGACACAGAATTTTGTGAGTTCAGAGAAAGAAGGGATTCCTTTCAGGTGGGAGAATCAGGGAAGATTTCTTAAATGGAAAAGAGAGAATTTGAGCATAACATTTTGACTTGATTATAATTTAGACATGTCATTTCATGGAGAGCAATTGAAGGTGCTCATTGCCAGTGACCTTTCCCTACAAGTACCTTCACACATCAGCTCTTCTGGGCCTTGTCATCCTCTGCACAGACAGCCTACCGCTGAAATACCTTAAAATCTAATATTCTGTCTTCCCATATAATCTCCAGTTCACCGAGTGAGCTTCTGCCTTCGTTTTCATCACTGCTTTGCTGTCATTAATATCTCCAGGTGCTGGGGCGCCTGGGTGGCTCAGTTGGTTGAGTGGCCGACATCAGCTCAGGTCATGATCTCACCGCTTGTGAGTTCAAGCCCCACGTTGGGCTCTGTGCTGCCAGCTCAGAGCCTGGAGCCTGCTTCCAATTCTGTGTCTCCCTCTCTCCCTTCCCCTCCCCTGCTCGTGCTCTGTCTGTCTCTCTCCCTCAAAAATAAATAAACATTAAATATGCTAAACGGAACAACTTTGGAACTGAATGACTCAAAGTCTAAGCTCTACCACTTATCGCTGGAAGCCTCTGCTAGGTTACTTATTTATTCTGATCCTTGGCCTCCTCGATTTAAAAGTGGTATTACTGACCATTCCGATATAACAGGCCAATTGAGCATGTCCAAGTAGATAACATAGAAGAAGATCACGCCACAGTAGCTGGGTTAAATGACAGTGTTAGCTCTCCTGCGTTAAAACTTTTATTGCTGTTTATCCCGGAATCAATGCTAGGGATTACCACATTTATTTTTTCAGCCCATTCCCCTCTTCTTGGCCAGACCATCTTTTCAACTGCTGATCCAACTTCTCCCCTTGTGTTCCAACAATGGCTAGTATTCATTCAGCCAACCAACAGTATTTATTGAGCGTTGGCTATGCCCTGTAAATCAAGTAGTCTAGGGGAGGTGCAGACATAAAACAGGCAATATCGTATCGTATGATCCATGCGACAATAGGGTAACTTTATGGGAGGGGGATAATTAACCAGTCTTGGGAACGGGGATCAGGGTCTCTAACTTTAACCCCATTCTGGCCCCTACCACACCCCTGGAACGTTAGGTGCTTAATAAACATGTGTTGCCCTAAGTGGCATCAAAACTGGAATTTAAGGATGAACATGTATTATGAAGGGATTCAGAGACTAAGGGATTCAAAGACTAAGAACTGTATAAAGTTTTTTGAAGTCCCGTGGGACCATGGAATATATGTGTGAGCAGACGAGATACGTGAAGTTCCTGGCTGGCCCTGAGCATGGTGCCCTGGTGTGGTGTGTGTGGAATTTCAGTAAGACTCAAAGTAAGCAGAAGGTAAGTGTATTATATCTATGACTATGTAAGCTTTCTTTTCAAACCAGAATTTCCTCTGCGTGCAAAAAAAAAAAAAAAAAAAAAAAAAAAAAAAATGGCAATAGTAGTCAAAGAAGCTCAAAAGAACCAAGGAACCTATCACATGCTTCCACACTCATGTTATTCCCAGGTATTAGCCCACCTGTGGTATACTAACATAGAAGAAAAGGGAAAGGTAGGGAAACCCATCGTTCCTTTTCTTGAAAGTCCTCCGTTACTTATCAGTAAGCTGAAGCCAGAGAGTGTTGGTAGAATGTGTGTGTATCGAGGAGTAACATGAAACAGCTGAGTTCTTTTGGAGGCAATATTTTCACTGTTCTGGTAAGAAGGAAGTATGTAGGCATGGTCAAGTTAAATATTATCATATTTACACTTCAGAGGTGTATTGCTCACTATAGAGATGGATTGCAAAATCCATGCTAATAATTTAAATTAATTTTTCTTTACTTAGAACAACAGTAAATAGGGGCGCCTGGGTGGCTTAGTCGGTAAAGCGTCCGACTTCGGCTCAGGTCATGATCTCGCGGTTTGGGAGTTCGGGTCCCATGTCAGGCTCTGTGCTGACAGCTCGGAGCCTGGAGCCTGCTTCAGATTCTGTGTCTCCCCCTCTCTCTGCCCCTCCCATGCTCATGCTCTGTCTCTGTCTCTCAGTAATAAATAAATGTTAAGAAAAAAAAAAGGAACAACAGTAAATAGCAAATAAAAGCAGCATAGCACGTGGAGAGGGAGACTTGGAGGGAAAAAAAATAACACTTTATATTTTAGTACCTTCAGTGGCACTTTTTCCTTTCTTTTGAATGGGGAACTCTGCATTTCCCTTTTGCACCGGGCCCTGCAAATTATGTAGCTAACCCTGCCCTCCGCTAATAAATAAATGGCCAAGCCACAAGTGGATCCTAAGTTTTCTGCATCTAAACGACGCACCAAACCACACTTCTTTCTGCGACACTCACTGCGTAGTGTTACGTCAAGGAAGTCTGCGTGCCATTCACTCTTTCCAACGCAGTGGAAATGCCTCTTTGAGGGAAGATACCACCCAAATTACCTGTTTGTGACCGAGACATTGACTGCCAGCTTATTGCTCCCTTCCTCCAGAGCTTTCCACAGGACCTTTGTTGCTATGAAATCACAGATCGACTTCTCCTTCTGCCCAATCCTGCTTGCTTCACTCAGGTCTCACAGATGTGACTCCCAAGGAAACCCCCAAGAAACTGCCAGCACAGAAAGTGCTGTCTCTGAGTCTCTTTGTCATGAGGGCCAACCTAGGACATCGCATTGGACACCGGATTTTAACAAATGTATCCTGCATTTTTCCAATCAATATTGTACAGTGTGTACATTCACTATATGTTTAGTTCTCTGCCTTACTTTTGCTGTAGTCATAGCTGTTTTACCTTTACTTTTCTCCACGCTGATGAAATTCTGTTAATGTTTTACCCTGCGGAGACCAGTTCTGTGTGCCTGCTGTCAGAGCTCTCACTAAAACCAGAGAAACTGCAATTCCTAAGCAAGCCATGAACTATTAGATCTATTCCAGAGTGAAGTTCTTACTCTTGTAAGCATTTTCCTCTCTCCAGGGGAGAAGTATCAAAGCCGATCCTTTAGGGTTGGATCAGTTATCTTCCTGCATGATTTCAAAGAATTTACTAAACGGTCATGTCTCTTTTTCACCTGTTTTGGAGTTAGATTTACTTTGAAGTGTTAAACATGAGCTTTAAATGACAATCCTTTAATGCAGACTGATTAAGGCACAGGTTAGCTATAAAAATCATTCTTACTCATGTTCTTTTAATTAAAAAAAAAAAACCCACTAAATGCCTAAATGTCCCAGGCACAAGTTGGTACTGCCCCAGAGCACGTTTGCTGTATACAATGGTATTTCTTGTGAGTAAGTGTACATTCTGTAACTCATTTCGGAAGCATTTGGCTGACTCAACCCTAACTTTTGGAAGATAAAAATATGATAGCTTCTGAGTCCAGCTCATTGGTAAATATATTTTATAAAGAAGAGAGAACTGTCCATATAGAGGCCATTTGATCATTTTTTAAGCCTTGTAGACTTCCCCAGAGTCCAGATATATTCCTAGGTATTGGTAATTAGCAGAGGGCAAGTAGAACACAAAATTTAAAGAGCCAGCATCCAGTTAGCTAAACTGGAATTTAAAAAAAGAAAACCGAACACACAAGACTTGAAATGTAAAAAATTATCAATCAAAAAATGAAGACATAAAAAGTTGGCATCCTTTATTTTGTTTGATAATGGACGGCACCCTTTCTCTTTCTCCCCTCTCCTGGCTCACCTCCACCACACGTGGACGTGGGCGCACAGCTAAACTCTATTCCTCAATGGCATCTGTCAAAAAAGCTGTACTCTGGGTACTGAAGCAAACGCACAAAAACAAGCAAGCCCGCCTCATATCAAAAGGCAGCTCTGATTGCCCAAAGTGAAACCAGAACGATTGTTTATAACATGCTGAGCCCCAGCCCTCCTGTCTTCCTGAGAGCACGGTTGGCAGAGACCTGGATGTTAATTGTGGTGCTGAGACCATCATTCTTGTCACACGTGAGTGCATGTGGCTGGGGACCCTTTATAGAGCAAAGAGACGCTCAGCCAGGACAGGAGCCCCGAGACCCGGAGTCACTCTATCCAGACTTGGCTAGGAAGAGACCAACGCAGCTCCAAGAGAATTCCATCTGCTTTAGTAAGTTAGCTACCAGGTTAACCCTTCAGTTATAGAGGTACAAAACAGAAAGCTGCCCCTTCAGATACCAGTAGAGCAGGCCAGGGGTGAGAAGATGGGGGAGGAGAGGGTGTGGGCACCACAGAGCCTTGGAACCACACTGGGGGCAGCTGCTTCTCAGTGTTGGTGCCAGAAGGTGGTAATCAATGAACATCTAGTGTTGCTGAACCTTATATTTTTTTCTAAAGTTATTAGAAATCAGAATGTTTATCTACAATATCCTACCTTTTAAATGTTAGTGGATACTTCTTTCTTTTGAAACCAGTGGGCGAACTAACAGAACACATCTGCCAAATGTTCACCATAGCCCGGGTCTCTGACCTCCTTCCCTCGCTGACCTCCTCCCCATAGCTTCTACTCTCCCCCCTCCCTTGCTCCCACCTGCCCTCTCACCCCCTCTGTCTGGCTCTTCCTTGATTGTGCAATGCACTCTCCAGTCTCAAGGGCTTTGCACTAGCACTTTCCTCCCATGGAAGACCCGTGCCCTAAACAGCTCGCAGCGTCACCTCCTTCGGATCTTGTTTTAAATGCCAGCTTCCCAGTGAGACCTACCCATTTGGAACCACACTCTCTTCCCACACTCCACACTTCTCTTTGCTGTCTGATTTTACTAAAAAGCACTATTATCATCTAACAAATATATTTTTTTATTTGATTTTTTCCCCATTTCTTCCCACAGTGGAATGTAAACTTTGTCAAGGCAGAGATTTTGGGTTATTTTCCTCATGGCTATATCCCCAGTGCCTAGAACAGAGTCTGGCACATAGTAGAAACTTGATAAATGTTTCTTGAATGAATTAATGTGCCGATGGATACATGTGCAGGCCATCTTTGCTTGTGGTCCAGGCTTCCAACTTGTTACTCCTGATTTATACTGGAAATCTCATGGTATAACCCAAAGGAAGGAGACATGAGAAGTTTGGGCAGTGAACATCTAAACTCTTTCTTTTCTTTTCTTTTTTAAGTTTACTTATTTACTTATTTTGAGAGAGAGAGAAAGAGAGAGAGTGAGTGAGTAGGGGAGGGGCAGAGGGAGAAGGAGAGAGAGAATCCCAAGCAGACTCCACACTGGCAGCACAGATCCCCATGTGGGGCTCAAACTCACAAACCACTAGCTCGTGATCTGAGATCACGTGACATGACCATGAAACCAAGAGTCAGATGCTTAACTGACTGAGCCACCCCGGTGCCCCTCTAAACTCTTATTTTCTAAGAAAGTCAAGTAATCAAATGGCATCATCCACAATGTCACAGAGCATTTCTGTCAATTATAGTACCTTTCACATGCAAAAGTAAAGCATATCCAGCAATGCCAAATTTAGTGATCCCTTGATATTTTATTTGCCCCATTTTGATTAGATGCTTACCCAACAATGACAAAGTTTAGAGTTTAACCTACTCAGAATAGGTCACCTTGCCCACAGTGTTGAGCTTCAAGCGAGCAGTCTCTAAAATTAAGCATAGTTCCTTTCCTGTTTGGAAAATGAAAACGAAAATAAAATAAATATAAAGGAGACAGGAGGGAATAAAGATGAAGTCTGATCTTTGTGAAGGTAGGGACTTGGTTCACAGAAATGATATTTTCTCTCAATGTCTTACTTTCCCTCTTTACTCCAGCCTATATGATTCAAAGTTTGATTGATATTGTTAAGAATTTCTATCTTTCTCTCCTTATACTTTCTGCACAGAAAAAGTACAGACAAAGCCAACTAAATTAAAGGGTGGCGCAGTCGGTTAAGCGTCCGACTTCAGCCAGGTCACGATCTCGCGGTCCGTGAGTTCGAGCCCCGCGTCAGGCTCTGGGCTGATGGCTCGGAGCCTGGAGCCTGTTTCCGATTCTGTGTCTCCCTCTCTCTCTGCCCCTCCCCCGTTCATGCTCTGTCTCTCTCTGTCCCAAAAAAAAAAAAAAAAAAAAGTTGAAAAAAAAAATTAAAAAAAAAAAAAAAAGAGCAAAATTCAGGTTGTATGTTTTGTTTATATTCTCTGATCTAAAAACAGAAGGCTTCCGCCCAAACATGATCAATATCCTTAATGGGATGAAAGGCATAGGGAGAGATACATACATGTTTAATTAATATTACACCAGAGATGCCTTGACCTTGAAATATTTTTAATAGTAGCAAATGAGCAAAATTACTTTATGACCAGGTAAAACATTTTATAATTCCTTACCACAGAAGTAGTACACAATGAAGATACAAGAAACTCGAAAAAGTTGAACTCCTGATGGAAGTACCAGGAACTTTCACTGGGTATCTCAGCTGCTTGCAGAGCCCACATGGGTGAGTTCAGGAGGGCCCTCAGAAGTCACTGGCAAAACCTAGGTCCTGCTATCTGCCAAAGACGATGTGCCTCTGGCAACACCAGAGCAATAATGGTACCTCCTCTTTCACCTTCCAAATCTCATGCAAGCAACTTCCGTTGTAAGACCTTAAGCCAAAGGATGGGTCTAGGAAATGTAGTCTTCAGCCTTCAGGGCCCCCGCTTCCAGGGGGGCATAGATCCATTCAGACAGGGCCAGACGGATCCAAGGTGACCCAGGATTTGAATTTCTGTTCTTATGCAAAGACCAGGCATTCTTGGAACCATCCATGGGTTTAACAACCTTTCCTTATGTTATTTTTATTCTCTAAGTAAGACAATCACACAAATGCTTGGGAATTCACGTTTCACTAACATTAATTGATTCCTTTAAAAAGTTAATTCTTCCAAAGGGTCTTGCTGTATGGGGACACTTCTCAATCGGCATTCTCCCACCAAGAATGGGGGCCGTGGGGACGGGTGTTGGAAATAAGGAAAGAACTAGTTTATTTACATGAGGCAGACTGAAAATTTTACCAGACCAGACCAAATTCATCTTAGTAAAATTTATATCGCAACGTAGACCAGCAATTTCCTCTCCCGCAACTCTAAAGCCTTCCTGTTGTGTGACTCAGTTTCCTACACTAAAGGGCTGTTGCCACAGTAGTCAGGGGAAGGAAATGCTTGCTCACCTTTGCTGTGTTTAGAATCAGCACTCCACATCAAAGAGGTGACTCATTCCGTCCACTTGCCAGCCCTGAACTTGCTTCCTACCTCCCACTACCCCTTGCTGGCTGTGCTGTTCTTGGCTGGAGAGACCTTCCACCAGCAAGTCCAGGTTTGTGGAGTCTGGCACGCTCACCTCCCTGAATGACGAGGCTTCCTGATGTGGGTTGCTCTGCAGGTTGGGGCACGAAGGTGACCACCAATTTGCCTGACCCGTGGTTCAAGGTGTGTGATTCAAAACCAAGAAGCCGGGCTTTTACCTCTGCCTTCTCAAGCAGCACAGAGGGAAATGGGATTGTTTTTATTTCCCGACTCCTGTTAACAGTAAACAGCTAACCCGAAAAGGTATAGGTACCTATTTTCATGGGTTTTAGAGAAACATGCTGCTGCTAGAAATCCCAGAAGCCATCAGGTTCATTTTGTTGAGCTCAGCAGTGTTTGTTATAACATGGGGCAGATGGTGAGTGCTCAGAAAATATTTATTCCTGGTGGATATGCTTCTGTCTGAATGGAAGCCATCTTAGGGTAATAACCTTGCCTTCGAGATTGTTAGAGAGGGAGAATCTGGACTTCCTTTAATAAAATCTGCCACTGGATTCAATATTGAGGACAGTGTGGATATGGAAAAATAAAGTGTTTTATAATTTATAGAGATAGGTTTGAAATGAGGAATTCTGGGCAAATCCCTTAAGTTGTTTTCAAATACATATAACACGGTGCTAAAGGAATTTCCAGTCAGATCGGCCTGTGCTCGAGTCTCAGCAGACCACTTACAATCGCTGATTTACTTTTCTAATTTTCCGTTTCCTCATGTAATAAATAGGATAATAGTAAAATTTTCTTCTTAAGCTTTTTTTGAAAGGATTAAATACGATAACGCGATCAATGTTCTAAACGCAAAGCCTAGGACACATTAACATTCAATATATTCTCTTCTCTGAAACTGTGTCCTCATTTGGAAAATGGGAAGAATGAAACATGCCATACTCTGCTGCAAAGGGATATTACAGATCAGATGAAGTTAATATGGAGAAAGTGCTTCCCAAGTGTGATTTATTTGGAAAAGGGGAAGAATGAAACATGCCATACTCTGCTGCAAAGGGATATTACAGATCAGATGAAGTTAATATGGAGAAAGTGCTTCCCAAGTGTGATTTATCAGTGTTCTCTAACTCCCTCTTGACAATGAGCCCATTCCTTTTTCTCCAGCGTCTGCATATAGGCCAGCTGCTGTTATCTTTTGGCACAATCCTAGGCAATTTACACATATATTTAACAGACCAGCACTCAGAAGGCTTACAGCACATGATTACTTCCATTAATAGTGAGGATGGCCATCCACATGTATTTAAGGACCCTAATCCTCAGATATTTTGCCTTTGAATGTTCACATTGCCAGCTTTCTCTCCTGCTAGGATATTTAGGGGAACTGAGATTTACCATGGTTATATGGCTCAGTCAATGCTGGGATGGTCCCAGGACTGACACTTATTAAAACCAGATCCTTCCAGGACTGGATTGGCAGAAGGACGACCTGCCTGTGTTAGAGCAGAGCTCCTCTCACCCCACCTTTTCCTTCAGGCAGCCAGTTAGCCTTTTCTAGCCTGCCCTGCTCGATAAAAAATGCCCTGGGATATTTGGAGAAGAGTTGGTGTGAATGGGTTTATATATTATCCAGATTGCCTCATCATTACTCATAGTCAATTGAAAAATTTCCAACCTTTTCTACTTGATCTCAGCTACCTAAGGGATTTGAACTGACATCTGCTATCAAAATCCATCTGGAAAGAGAATATATGAGTATTAGATTTCATTCAACAAACATTAAGTTGGAACCATTGGTAACAAGGGTGTGGTGTGAAGGAGAAAAAAGTCCCGGCTTCAGAAAAAGATTGACTGAAATTCAAATCCCAGCTGTGCCACCACCGTCTATATGCCCCCCGACATGTTAATTTCAGAGCATCACTTACTGGTCTATAAAATAAAATATAATATCTCTTTATAATGTTGTGAGGAGTAATAAAGATTTTTGCACATAAGACTCCCTAGAAGTAGTAAGTGTTCAATAAGTGGCAGCTATTATTAATATTACTTTCTTAGTAGTCTGACTCTTCTAGTGAAAGGAAATGTTCAGAGAAATTGATCAACTCTGCTTCAGATGCCCCTATCACATAAGGTTACTGTATCAGATAGGGAAAATGGGTGGGCAAATATAAAGTTACTGTGGTTATTCAGAGAAAAGTCACTTGAGGTCCAAGGAACACTGAGGGCTATACCAAATAGAGTGACCTCTTTTTCTTTGTTAAACTATAGGACAAGAAGACAAGAAAGGAATTGAGATTCATAACTGAGATTCATTTTTTACATACTTCTTGGATTGGTCCATTTCTACCACGTGTAACTATAACATTTCTATAAGAAATTTTGTTTGGTGGTGTTTATTTATGTCTATCTGTGTGTGCATGTGTGTGTGTGCACGTTAAAGATTTTTATCTGGCTGAATAATTTTCTTTTTATTGATTCCTAAAGAAGGATTCGGACACAGAAGGGAAGAAGAACAAAGGTAGATTTTCCTCTTAATATGTTACTAAAAAATTTGTAGGGAAATCGACTAAAGCAACAGGGGAAAAATGAAGCTAAAAATATCTTAACATCATTAATTGGATGTATTTACACATTACACTCAAGATCTACAAGTCTTAGGAAATTGCTCACATTAATACCAAGTAATTCAATCTATTCTTCATCTCTGAGTAATGATTAACCGTTGTAAAAATTGGATTTATTTACTAATCTGGAAAAACCCACACTTATTTGGAGGGCATTCATTCTCAATAAGCTCTCTTAATTAAAATTCCAGCACTGGAATTGGCTGTGGCAACATAGGCAATGTGACAAAGAGGTTAATAGATTACCTGGGTAATTTGGTCAGTAAAGATAGCTGATGTAGGCATGTAGGTAAGTCCTCCAAGTTTTGTGGTAAGCTTTATTTCCCTGCCTTGTCTGGGTAATTGCATCAAATTTCCACATTGCTTGGCTGTATAGACAAGATTTTTAGCAAATGCGCAAAGGGTTGAGAAAGCCTGGCTTGCATAATTGGTATTCTGCGTTTAAAACATCTTTCTATGAATGCTTAACCGAATAATTTGCCTGAACTTGCCTTTTGGAGTTTCTCAATGTGGGTTGATATTTGCCATCGTGACTATGGCACTTGGGGAGCCTACCTAGAAACATATATCCTCCTTAAATCTCTTCCTTTCCTCCCTCCCTGTCTTCCTTTCTTGTTTCCTTCCTTCCTTTTTTTCTTTTTCTTCTTCCAACTCTTTTTCATAAAATCATATAATGCTGGAATTTGGTGGAACTACAGCAACTGTAACTACTCTGTATTTCTCAAAACGCGTTAATTCCCATACCACATTCATGGATTTTTCGTATATAATTATTTAACTTTTAAAAAATAGATTCTTCTTTTTAAAACAACTTACTTTTTCAGATGCACTTTTATTTTTTATTTTTTTTTTAAGTTTTATTTATTTATTTGAGACAGACTGAGACAGTACGAGTTGGGGAGGGGCAGAGAGAGAGAGGGAGGGAGAGAGTCTTGCGTTGCAGGCATAGAGCCTGACGCAGGGCTGGAGCTCACAAAACCGTGAGATCATGACCTGAGTGGAAACTAAGAGTCAGACACTTAACTAACAGAGCCACCCAGATGCCCCTCAGATGCACTTTTAAAAACTATATTCAAGACTAATAGATTTAGGGGCACCTGGGTGGCTCAGTTGGTTAGGCGTCTGACTTCAGCTCAGGTCATGATCTCAGAGTTTGTGGGTTCAAGCCCTGCGTCGGGCTCTGTGCTGACACCTCAGAGCCTGGAACCTGCTTCGGATTCTGTGTCTCCTTCTCTCTCTGCTCCTCCCTTGCTCATGCTCTCTCTGTCTCTCAAAAATAAATAAAGATTAAAAAATAAAAAAAAAAAAAGGGTAATAGATTTAGTATGCTGATTATTTTTTCCTGATAAAAAAAGTAAAAGAGACAAACAAATAGACACATTTTGTACAGGTACAACCTAAAATCGTATCATTTAGCTTTGGGAAACACTGTTCTAGCCTGGCCTTCAAATGAGAGAGCTGAGACCCAGAGAATTACAGTGATGTTTTCTAGAGGCGGTTAGGAGCAGAACTAATAGTTGAAATCATGCTTCTGGACTCTTTAATCCAGGCCTTTCCTCCTACACTTCACTGACTTACAGTGCTAGTTACTTTAAGGCAGGGCTGTAAGAATCGCTAACAGAGTATAGAAAAGCCATCAATAGCCAAACCATGAAAACAGCCGTCTTCCTATTTATTGGTCCTTCAATAATTTTTCGATCACCAAGAGGTCACAGATGATTCGAGACAGTAGTTCTCAAACAAGAGTACTCATGTAGGGGTTTACAAGGATTCCAAGGACCCGGTAGTGCAAAAGATCTTTTCAGAGCCATGCTTTTCCTGTGAATTCTTGCCTAAAAAAGGGTCTGTGGTTAAGGCATCACTGTTCATAACTGCTCCTTTGCCACCTTCCACAAGAAAGTCACACTTCTCATTTACAGCTTGCCCCTGGAGTGTCGTCAACACATCAGCACCGACACCAAACTGAAACCCATGGACACCTGAAAACACCATAGCCTGCTGGCATAGGTGTGGGAGGGTGCAAGGATCTCATGTTTGGGTGACAAATCACAGGCGGTCTCCCATTCTTGGCTTTCCTCAAAAATGAAGGAGGGTTAAACAAATTTTCAGCCAATAGATCTTTAAAAATGATTTTGCACGACGGATGCATATGTAAGCTTTGACATAGGAGTTGTTTTTTAAAAAAATTTTTTTAACGCTTATTTACTTTTGAGACAGAGAGAGACAGAGCATGAATGGGGGAGGGTCAGAGAGAGAGAGGGAGACACAGAATCTGAAACAGGCTCCAGGCTCTGAGCCGTCAGCGCAGAGCCCGACGCGGGGCTCAAACTCACGAACCGTGAGATTATGACCTGAGCTGAAGTCAGACGCTTAACCGACTGAGCCACCCAGGCGCCCTGATGTAGGAGTTGTTTAAAGTTGTTTAGAGATCCAAGAATTAAGTGTTACTACTAACCCCCTAACTCATTCTGATACTAGGTAGTAAGTAATAACCATATACAGACCTGTGGGGAAAGGAAACTTGGATGGATCCATCTTCTTAATAGGTACACATCCAAAATGAGATATTTTTTTTACATATTACTTTTTATTACTTTTATTTCAATATATATTTATCAATATTTTAATATATTATTAAATATATACTTATATTAAATATACTTCAATAATAGAACCTATTTTGTCAGCTTGGTTAGCAGTAGTAATTGTCATATTACTCAGGAGAAATTTTGAACATTTACAACCCATTTGGGGGTTAAAATATAAATTTAGCTTATATTTTTGTTGCAAAATATAATAAGGTCTTTAACAGAAGACTTTAATGAGTAAAGTTATGTGACTAGAATAAAACTCAGTGAGAAAGGGAAATAAAAAAACAAGTTCAGCAAATAAAAGGAAGATTTAGCATTTCTAATTGTTCAGAACCACTTATGATTGCTATTTTTTTAATTTTTTTAATGTTTATTTAATTTTGAGAGAGAGAGAGACAGAGTATGAGTGGTAGAGGGGAAGAGAGAGAGGGAGACACAGAATCCGAAGCAGGCTCCAGGCTCCTAGCTGTCAGCACAGAGCCCCACATGCGGCCCGAACCCATGAACCGTGAGATCGTGATCTGAGCTGAAGTTGGACACTTAACCAACCGAGCCACCCAGGCACCCGTGTGATTGCTATTTTTTTAAATGGGGATGACAGGGGATCGAGTCACTTTGGTATTTATATTCCACGGGATGCATTTTAAAATTGTGTAACAGTTTTATTTTAAAAGATTAATACTTAAAATAAGTCGGAGAGTCCATAATTTGTGTTGTTTACATTTTGGAGAAATTTTAGATGTCACCTTAACGTTTTGCAAAGTGTTGCAGAGATTTCCCAACTCCTTTCTGAGTACACAAACAGGAAGCTTGAAGACCATTGCTGTCAGAGTTGGAATCAGTTGCCCAGCTGCAGAATGCTTCATGGAGAATCTTCTGCCTCCGACTGGATTCCCAGGAATGAAAATGGTAACCAAAGTTTACCAAAGGAGTACACTTGCGTCCAGTTGTGCCAGGACTCCTGGGGCCGGCTTTCAGATATCCAGGACCCATGGGAGCCTGGATGCTCTCGGCTTTGGTGCCTACTAGATTAGCATCTGCGGGAAACTCCAAAACCTGATAGAAGTTGCATTGGTCATAAAGAAATCTTCTCTAGCAACCCACCCCCTCCCCAATACCACTGTAGAATGCAACTTCTGTATTTACCAGATAAAATAAAATGGTTCTTTTTCACATTCTTACAAAAGTTCCAAAATTCCCACGTAGATAACAGGAATAGAAATCATTTGAATCAAAAAAGAGCGGCATGCATTAAAAACATGTGCGCATATATGTAAAACAAATGTGCACTTTTTAAAATGTGTAACTGTGCTATTGTTCAGTGATGAAAATTTTGAGGTTGAATTTAGGAGTGAAGTTCACACTGAAGTTGTCTTTAAAGAGGGTTCCTGCAGACCATAGCTCCTCACTCTAGTAATGGATGTATGTAGTTCTTCTATCCCAGGAAAATACAAATTATTTACGCTCCATTCCAGCAACATCTTATGTTTCACATTACCAACAGCTTATAATTAGAGGGTATCCATGAAGTTTCCTTTCATTTTCTTTTCTAATTTCTATGCTGTTTTGTAAGAAATAAAAGAAAAAGAGAAAAAAGGCAAAATTTCCCCCATATATTTACAATGGACTTTTAAATAACTACAAAAGTATAGAAATCACTAGAAATGACCTTGATCAAATTAATAATTTTCAATCAAGACTTCATAAGCATCTCAACACAATCGTAGGGTGGAGGCAGCCGTTGGCTTTAACTTCAAAGCATTAGGAAATGGAGATTTTATTCTGTTCTATTAACTCTTGATTATATTCGAAAGTGGCTGACCTCTCTTTCCCCAATAACGTTTGTCTTCATCTCGGGAGAAACAAAACAAAAAATAGTGAAACCTAGCATGTAATCACAATTTTGCTTTATGTCACTCATATTCCACTCCAAAATGCTGCAAAGGAGCCATGGAAACTATTATCATCAGGGAAAAATACTTCCATTTAAGAAAATTTGCTTCTGTGCTAGACTTGACTAAGAAGGGATTTATTATAAACACCACATTGCTCGGAAAATCAGAAACCTGAAAATCTTCCAAACAATTAGGAGAAGACATTATTCTTAAATATGAATGGCTTTTTCAAACTGAAATAACCCTTCAAATAATGTCGGTAAAGAAAATCGCCAGACAATTTCCAGTTGTTTCACTTACATTTTTTTTTAATGATTTTTTTTTTTTTTAATGAATCCAACATTTGTACTGGCATCACAATGGTAAAATACCACAAGATTTGTCCTGACCCATTTGGGGGGAAGAAAAAAAAAGCCCAGGGTTCATCCGAAGAATATAAGAGGATGATTTGACAGAGTAAATGGATAAGTAGGGTGACATATTTTGGATTTAATCGTGGGTGGGTGTAGCATGGTATTCAGGTCATTTGCTGAAGAGAAAGGAAATGATGAGTTACACCTCGCCTTTTTGATAAAAATCATGCAGCACTTCATGCTTCATTCACTGTTTAGTAAGTTTAGCTATGATGTTTACAATAACTGTGTTCCAAGTTGATTAAGGATTAATCACAACTGACTAAGCAAGTGCTCATGAAACAGAGAGAATAAGTCATAATTATTACTCTCGTGCATATCCTAACAATATTCACAAGGATTTAGAGGCTCGAATTTGTACCCTCTGCAGCTAGTTGGACCTTAGCTTTTCTGGAAGATTAACTTGAGGCGTATAGGGAAACTGAAAGTGCAGAAAATATTTATTTAATAGCCTTTCACGTGTTGTCTGGCACTCTGGTAAGTTTTCACACAGGTTAAGAAAGCTGTATTCCCCAAATATGTCAGGGAGAGCCGCTTTCCCTACCTCATACACATGTCCAGACCTAAGTCCCCTCAGAGCTTTGCGTTGAAGTTTCGGTCTGAGGTGAAAGCCCTTGTTCTAGGTGAATAGGGAGGAAAAGCAAGAGCTCTGTGCCTGACCTGTCCCTCTCTCTCCACATCTGGCCTGGAACAGAAGTGCCTGGCCCCCTTGGACGGCCAGGTAGAATCTTCTAAACTTTCTGCAGGTTTAGGCAAGCCTGATCTTCAGCCCATGGTTTGGCAAGCTGCGGGACAGGAGAATGTAACAAATCGAGCTCTTTTCCTTGGTAATGAAAGACTGTCTTTGAACACGAACAGGAGGTAGTTGACAGTCATTGGGACATTTTTAAGATGTAAAACTGAACATTTGTTTCAATATCTGTTTAAGTTTCATCAATAAAAATTTACAATCTCTAGCCTACAATATCTAGCAAGGAAAAGAAGAAACCAATCATTTCCTCTTTACATTTTGCTATTTCGGGCTAGATTTCCAACATCTTTGAGCAAAATGTTTTGTTGTTTCAAATATAATAAAATAAATGTCACTTAGCTCCACAGTTTTGGAATAACTGAAGAGCGACCCTGAGATACATTCTGAATACACAATGGAATGTATGAGAACATTTGCATGAAAAACTTGCAGCCCAAAGCATACAGATACATGAGTTTTCTGTCAGGTCACTTGATGACTCCAAACTCCTAACTAAAAGAAATGGATTTACCAATAATGGAAAAAGGGGAAAGAAACAAAAATCACCTTTTCTAAAACAATAACAATCACAACAGCTCCTAAGACTTTTATTGGTTTGGCCACAAGCTGTTTCACTTACGAAGCCAAGACTCGAGTAGTAATGAAGGAGAAAACCCAACTCCTTTAGAAACTGAAATCAAAGGTTGACAAAAAAGGGTTTTTTAAACCTACAAATATAAAGCTCACATTCCACTTTTCCTCCATCATATTTTTGGGGAGTTCTATAATTGTCACATTTGTGTCTCATATATTGAAAATGTGAATGATACTAAGTATCACATGATATTTAGCAAATGTCCGCATAAGGGTTTTCCAAAAGGGTGGTTGCCTCCCAAGTTCAGTTAGTTTTATGCTCAGCATTCACACACTTTTTAGTGTAGAAACAACTGTCCATTTGCCTGGAGCGTTGTTGCCCATGGTCATCCCTCGTTGGAAATGAATGTTCTACCTGGTTCACTCTTTCTGCCTTTCATTCCATCTTTCCACCCAGTGATCGCGTGAGAAATAGTTGGACAAGTCTCATACTTTCAATCAAAATACAAAGCGCTATACTACAAGCATCAAAGTGAAATAAAAACAAATTATTTCTAAAAGTTCTGCTATTTGCCAATTAAAAGAAGTGTGTTGGATTTGAAACCTCATGATGAGCAAGGTTTTTACCTAGTAATTTAAATAATAGGTGTGTTTATTATTATATTGTATACAAAAATCATCTGGTGACAGATGTACAGATGAGCAAACTGAAGCTGAAAGAGCTGGCTTGGTTTTGTAAAGGGGCATGAGTTTTGGACTCAGACAGAACCAGGCTTGAATTCTGTTTTAGCAACTGTGTGAACTTGGGTAAGTTACTTCAACTTTCTAAGCTTTGGTGTCCTCCTTTGTGGAATGGGGATAAGAATACTCACCTTCTAGGAATGCTATGACTTCCTATGAATCCTATGTAGCTATGGTTAAATTAAAATTGTGTATTTGGATGCCTGATGAGCAGTAGACACTGAGTACTTCTTGGTCCTCTTCCCTTTTAAGACGGTCAAGTAAATAAGTGACAGAAACCTGCTCTAGATTTCAAACAAAGCTGACTTCTATTTTGTGTTATTTCTATCACAACTGGCTAATGAGTCCCCAAGGAAGCTTCAGATTCTGGAATTGAAATCCCTCACCCCACCCCATTCACTACTTTTGCCAATGGGTGAGACACCTTTATCCAAGGCTGTATCCACTATAGTTTGTCCAAGCAGAGACAGAAGATGCAGAGATCATTTCCCAATTACTCACTTACCAGCTGCCAATGGGCTAAACCAAGGGCAAACATGACTGGATCATCAATGACAGTTTATCCATCACTAAGTGATATATTCTGGAGTTAATATCCAAACTTTCATTATGGACCCTGTTATCCCAGAGGTCTTCAACTCATGCCACTTTAAGGACATGTCCGCAAAAGATTCCCCTCACCCCACTTTTCTGATTCCAGCTCACCCCCATTTCCCTTCTCCACCAGATAATTTGGAGGCTACATTTACTTACCTTTTTAAAATCATAATTCATTTATAGATAATCTATTCCTATCTACTCTTCTAATGGTTCTTTTTATAGGCCTCTCAGAACTCAGTTTCCTTAGAATAAAAATCTCTCAATCCTCGAATGTTTTTTGGTTCCCTTCCAGTGTCTCTGTGCATAGAAACATCTCTTATCTTGTTACTCTAACCCAGAAGTCAGAAAACTATGGGCCTACAGGTTGAATCCAGCCTTTGCTTACCTGTGTATGGCCAATGAGAACAGTCTTAATGGTCTTAATATTCAGGCTGAAATTCTTTGCCAGGGAGGAGGAATTGCATTTGGACCCCACACTGACTACAGGAAACATTCATTTGAATCTTATGAAATCCAATATTTCTCATTCAGTCCAGTGGCTATTATCCAAAGTTCACCTCTAGGGCCTTTGCCTGAAGCTCCACCTATTCTTCATATTCTAGAACAAAATAAAATTCACAGGAGCTAACTTTAAGTCTAATTATCTATTGGATAAACAAGGAAATCCTTCTTATTTTTAGCTATTGAGTTTAATAAATATGCCCCCTCTTAAATAAAAGTTATACACAATAAGAAAAAATATATAAACAGAAAATAAGCAGTAGAGAAGAGGAGAATGAAGACATGAACCATAAAAGTTAGCATAATAGCCATGATTACCTTTAAAATTAAACCCCGTTGCCCTGGCAGCTAAGACAAAAAGGGAATCATTTAGAAGTTGCATATTAGCACAGTACATCAAAATCCACTTAAGAGCTATCAAATAAGCTGACGTTATAAAGTTTGTCAGAAGAGAAAACATAAGAGAATATCTTTGTGGTTCAAAGATGCAGAAAATATTACCTATAAAAAAAGTAAATAGATTTCATCAAAATTACAAATTGTTCAAGACCGTTAAGAAGATGAAAAAAGCACACACTTGCAGAAATGTTCACATTACATATATCAGTCAAAAGATTTATAATCATAATATATAAAGAACTCACACTACTCAATAATAAAAAGCCAGCCAAATAGTCTAAAATGTCTGAAGTGGGTAAAAAAAACTTGAACACAAGGAAGATGCATGAATGGCCATGAAATACATGAAAAGGTGCTCAACATTCTTAGTCATCAGGGAATGGAAATTAAAATCGCAATGAGATACCATTGCCTACCCACCAGAGTGACCGAAATTTTAAAAACTGGTAACACAAAATGTTGGAGAGGATTAGAGGCTCTCCTATGTGTGTAAAAAGATACGGCCACTCGGAAAACATTCAATATGCCTACCCTTTGATCTTCTAAAGGACTTGGACAGGAATGTTCATATTAATTTTACTTAAATAACCCCAAACTGGAATCAACCAAAATATTCATCAGGAGGAGGACCGATAAACAAATTATAGTATAGTCATTCACTGGAAAGTTCCTCATAATGAAAAGAGGCACGGGTCAAAATGCATGATAAATCTGAAAAACATTATGCCTAACAAAGCAGAAGACACAAAAGAGTTTATACTATACGTTTCTATATGCATGAAGTTTTAGAACAAGAAAACTAATTTCGGGTTCACTAAATCAATATTTTTCCCTGACGGGAGGGAAGGGTGGGAGGTTAACTGGGAAGGAGCATGTGGGAACTTTCTGAAGTGATAGGGGTATGAATTACATGGGTGGGTGCATTTGTCAAAATTCATCAAACTGTACGCTTAAGAGTCATGCGTTTCATGCTATGTAATTAGAAAAGAGACAAAGTTTTTCCTTAGTTACTCAATTGCTGAAATAAACAATGCTCTCAACTACAGTTTGAAAGCAAATTATGGAGCAGATTTTATACGTCTGAGGCGCCACAGAGGTCCTACGCACCCCGACTAAGACATCTTTTTGTTTTCGTAATCTCTAGACATGTGATCTCAATTACATTTCTCCCTGTTTGACCACTGGTAGCCTTTTGTGGCTATGGACCAACAGCATCTGCATCCTCTGGGAGCTTGTTAGACAGAAATGTAAGTTCTCAGGGCCCCAGAATCCTTGGGCTGGGGTCCAGGAATGTACGCTTCACAAGCCCCCCAAGTGATTGTGATGCACATGGCAGGATGAGAAGTTCGCTGTATTATAATCTGACACGGTGAATTAGGAAGAAGTTCTCTCGGGCAGCAGCAGACCTCCAGGAAGGTGTTTCGGCCTGGAGTGCCGAGTGACACGCAAGCCCTTGATGGGGAAGAACCATCTGGGAGCCAACTGGCAGCCCGGGTATACTGGGCACAGGGGCTCCACTGTGTGGCTGCCAGAGCCTCCCTCTTGGACAGGCACCAAGGCCGGCCAAGAAACAAATGCCATTTCTTCCACTTCCTTTTTCTTCTCTTTCCCGACCTAGTGGCACTGCTGACCGGCCCGCCAGATTTAATTACAGCCTGGGAGAGAAGAGCTCGTGTTTGGATTTGGTCCCCTAAGGAAAAAATGACTTACTTCAGCCGATGGGAGATACGCACTCAGAAGGGCAGAGGGACTGCATGGCAGGGAAGCCGAAATGATGGTTTTCTCTGTGAGAGCTTCCAGCTAGCCTCGAGGATAAGCAGAAAACAGAATGAGAAATCACCAAGGCATGTAGTTCACCTTGCCAGGATTTATGGCACAGCCCGGAATATTTGGAGGAGGCCTGGAAACCCGCTCGTGTCCTGCACCAGCCCACACATGCACTTGAACGGTTGTTGTGTCCTTACCCCACGGTGGTTAGCAACATATAAAATCTTTGTGTTATCTATACCAGGAGGATGTAGCAGGGCTTGTTCCTTCTGATAAAAGAGACTCTTATTTGGTTTCCAAAAAGGTTGTGCTTCACGTAACCAGAACAAATCACTGTCACATAGTTTGTAAAGAAAGTCAAGAGAGATACAAGGAAGCATATTTCCCTAAGATAACTGACCTGTCACTCAGCAGGCAAGGAAAAAGATCAAGTTTCTGCTTTAAAGAGGTTTAAATGGAATACAAATTTATTTATCAATACTCTTCTCTTTAAATACTTTTCAATACACAATTTTGTGTGTTTATGCACTCTTTCATATCACGAAAGGTACTGGAGAGACCCCTGAAAAGATATTTGAACACCCGTGTTTGTTGTAGCATTATTCATAACAGCCAGCTGCTAGAAGGAACCCAGATGTCCATCGAGGGATGAATGGATAAGGAAAAAATGGCACGAACCTATTGTAGAATATTCCTCAGCCTTAAAAATGAAGGACATTTTGCTATCTGCCACAACATGGACGCAACCTGAAGACATGATACTAAGGGAAATAAGCCAGTCACAAAAAGACAAATACCTTTGGAATTCACTAACCCGAGGTATGTAAAGTAGTCAAACTTGTAGAAACAGAAGGTAAGATGATGGTTGTCAGGTGCTGGAGGGAAGGGGAACATTGTTCAATGGGTATAGAGTTTGAGTTTTTAAGATAAAAGGTTCTAGAGATCTGTGGTACAACAATGTGAATTTATATAACGCTACTGAACTGTATACTGAAAAATGGTTAAGATGGTAATCTTTATGTGGTTTTAAATTTATTTTTAAAAAAATTTTTTTAAATGTTTATTTATTTATTTATTTATTTATTTTAACGTTTATTTATTTTTGAGACAGAGAGAGATAGAGCATGAACGGGGGAGGGGCAGAGAGAGAGGGAGACACAGAACCGGAAGCAGGCTCCAGGCTCTGGGCCATCAGCCCAGAGCCCGACGCGGGGCTCGAACCCACGGACCGGGAGATCGTGACCTGAGCTGAAGTCGGGCGCTTAACCGACTGAGCCACCCAGGCGCCCCAAATGTTTATTTATTTTTGAGAGAGAAAGAGGGAGAAACAGAAGGCGAGCAGGGGCAGAGAGAGAGGGAGACACAGAATCTGAAGCAGGCTCCAGGCTCTGAGCTGTCAGCACAGAGCCAGATGTGGGACTCGAACTCACGACCGCGAGATTATGACCTGCGCCTAAATCGGACGCCCAACCGACTGAGCCACCCAGGTGCCCCTATGTTATGTGCTTTTAATCACAATTTTAAAAATGTGTTCTTAAGAAATTCCATCTTTCTCTTCATTTGGAAAAGGTTTCTATCACAGAGAATTACAATGAGGCATGAAAAGCTAGTATTTTCACATACTCTTCTCCATGTTTACGATGAAAGAACCCAACGAAATGAACTTAATTTTTGAACGGAAAATTAACTAGAACCCAAAGACACAAGCAGTAAAAATCTCCTTGAAGTTCAGTTTGGCCTCTGCCATCACTAGGAAAGAAAATGCTCATTTCCCACAATCCTGTCCAGACTGGAAACCAACTTGGATGAGTGACCTATTATGATAAGAAAAAGTGTCTGGTTACACCTCTCACAAAACGTCAATTTTCTTTCAACACAACAAGCATCACTTTTGACAGTCCTGCTCCAGAGAAGACAGAAGCCCTTACAAATTTGCTATCTCTCGATCGACCCCATTCTCTGCTAGAGGTTACAGGTCCAGAGGTTAGAGAGCTGATGTGAATCTTTTGATGCTGTCCAGAGGGAGAACCCAGCCTTACCTGGAGAGTAGCGCTGTGAGAGAATTTACTGCTTTTGAATATTTTGGATAATTTGTTATTGTTCCCTATAGAAACACAATGGGACAACTGGTAGAGTGGGAAAAGTCTTGGCTATGACATTAGAAGTCATTAGTTCCAGATCTTCTCACTCATTTTCTAGGCCTGAATGAAGCACATAAAATGCTTGAGTTTTCGTGTCCTCATTCTATAAAGTAGGTCATCGCAAGATCCAGCATCACTTTTAGATCCTGCACTTTGAAGGCTTCTCCTGAAGTTGTGTCCTTCCCTGACAGCTAAAAGTCAGGAGGACCAAGGGAGTCTGAGCCCATTAAGACCCTATGCATCCCTCTTCTAGACTTCTGGACCATGGTCTCCTACACAGCTTTCCAGAATCCTCTATCTCAAATGGGCACAGCCCTACTCTAGGGCTACATAAACACGCTCCCCAGTTTTCCCGAAAGGGGTGCTGTGATGTTATTGGACCCTTTAGGCCTAAGAAGTGATCAAGTGGAGTCTATTTGCATGGGGTGTGGACAGACCTTAGACATGTGGATGTGTCCACATCCAAGTTTCAAGCCCTTACGCTGTGGCATTGAGCAGGGAATGAGAAAAGAAAGGGGACAGAACATGAACTGGGAGTTTCCATTTGCATTTTCCCCTGGGGCTTCACAAATGTGATGGGCAGTTTCTCTTTTTATAGGGTTCATTACAAAATCAGGTACCGAACAGCCATATTTTGTCAGACATCATGATAGACTCCATTAACAGAGAGATAAGGAAGATTATGCTTTAGAAATGGTCACAGTCCAGAGGAGAGGTCTATATTATCAACACAATAGATAAAATCCCCACCCTGTCCTTACCTCAGCAGCTCAAATGACAATCGACGCCAGAGCCTGTCACATCCCTGGAACAAATGTCAATTAAGATCATGTTGGGTGGCCAAAGAATTCCATAGGAGGATTCTGCAATACAAATGAACGTCACTTTGTGTACATGACATAGGGTGCGTTTGTGTTCCTCATTCAGTATGGGGGTGATGGCAAAGAGGTCAAAAGTCACCAGTCCTGACGTCAGAAAGGCAGGGTTTGAACCTCTCTTCTATCCACTATTTTTGTGACTTACGACTTAATAACTTACCTGAACTCAGTTTCTTAATTTGTAAAATGGAGACTAAAGCTCTCTTTCTCCCATGGAAAATGGAATTTCTGTGAGGATTATTAAAAGTAAAAGTTGTAAAGTACTTAACACAGGATCGGATATTTTGTAAGCACTCAGTAAAGGATAGCTATTATTATTTTTAAAACCTGAGGAATTCAGCTGGACTTATGTCTCATTTATGTCTCATTTATGTCTCATTTCTTCATATGTGTATCTAGTTTTAAACTCCAGTTTGCGTTTTCCAAGAGTCAGTGCAAAACAAACATTTAAGCTAAAGAAGCAGCTTCAAGCTTTTGATGTTCCTGCTTGATGTGAAACAATCTCTTTAGGTAGAGATTGAGTCTTACCTGTGTTTTGTTTTCATACCTGATAGGATCCCTGGCATTATATATTTTGGTTGAATGAATAAATGAATTCAAAAGAGAGGAAAAACACTTTTTTGAAAGTGTATTCAATGTCTGTGACCACCTATATTCAACTGGAAACTAGGCGATAATTGGAAGTTCTCTGAAGGCAAATGAGGCAGGAACTTTACCCTCACCTCCCAAACTCTATACTTGTTAATAAAACCACAGCAATATACATCCTTAGCTGACCACTTCTTAGCTGACTCTCCTGCACTGTGAATGCTGATGAGGAAATTGGCGATAAAATCATTTCTGTGTATTGACTGGCTTTACATATTCAGCACCCATGGAGTTAATGAGAATCCTCTAAGAAATAGCATTTAACTGCAATATCAGTGGCATATTGATTCAAAATATGACTAGATGACATACTTCTCACATTTTCTGAGACATAACATCGACACAAAAGACACCAAGATCAACAAAAAGCAAAGCTTCTTTTCAAGTGGTTGTTGTTTTTCCCTTCCCACTTCCTATGGGAACATTTCACTGAAAATATATTTAGAACAATGGGAAAAACAAAATCCAATGTTCAAAATTTCTTTCTATGCATAAAAATCCCTTGAATGATATATTTCAGATATGTTAAAAATCAGATTTTTTTTTTTTTACACCCAGCTTGGTTTGTTTATAAAACTCTTGGGTCTAACTTTTATTTCTTTGAGAGAAATGTAATTGTCACAGTCTGATCTTTCGGAGTTGATATTTACACAGAGGAATCTGAAAATAACCTGATTTTAGCTCTTTGGACAGTGAGTTGCAATAGGTGTTTATTTCCCTGTTTAGATGCTTGTAGATTTTAGACAGTTGAAAATTTTTCACAATCTGTGCTGGCATTGGTTTTTTGGGTGTTATTTTTCACTGGATTAGTCTGTGATGTAAACGAATGTGCAGGGAACGTGAGTCAAAGCTGGAGGCCAGACAATGTATACGTACAGGAACAAGCTTGGGGAGGGTCCCACAGGTAGGGGAGGTATTTTTTTTTTAATTTTTTTAATGTTTTATTCATTTTTAAGACAGAGAGAGACAGAGCATGAGTGGGGCTGGGGCAGAGAGAGAGGAAGACACAGAATCTGAATCAGGCTCCAGGCTCTGAGCTGTCAGCACAGAGCTCGACACGGGGCTCGAACTCACGAACTGTGAGATCATGACCTGGGCCGAAGCCGGACGCTCAACCGACTGAACCACCCGGGCGCCCCTAGGGGAGGTATTCACTGTATTTCATTTTGTATGGGGCCTGGTACAAAGTAGTGGTGTAAATTCTAAGCTGTGACATGCTCTGAGACGAGAGCGAGAGCACCTGTGGCCACCAGGAAAATGACTGGGAACTGAGACCCCCGGAGAATCCCCCCATAGACAGGAGTCAACAGGATGCAACCGGGGTGGAGCAGTGAATGTGAGTCTTAGGCCAGTGGGCATTGACCTATAAGGAAGCCTCGGTGGCGGCCTCTAAGCCCCAGTAATCGTTGGTGTCTGAAGAGTACTTGAATCCTATTCCCTGGGAGGTCTGGGTGGATATAAGAAATATGTGGAAGGCAGGGCAGATTTGTATTAACAGAAAAGTATAAGTTCGCTGAAACCAATGCCCTAAAAATTTTAGGTTTGTAGCCCCAGAATAATGCCAAACCCTATTGATTAGCAAGGAGGGGCCCAGACCTCAGTGGTGCAACATCAGCAAACGGCCAGGAGAAGAGGTGGGAAGAAGAGGATGAAAATCTTAGGGGGAGGAGTGGAACACTGTGCCCGATTTTAACTGCTGCTTAGGCACAGGGTTCTGTGCTAGTATCTTTATGTGCCTTAACGCCTAATCAATCCTCACAACCCTTGTGTCAGATGAGGGTCATCATCCCATTTTCGGGGTTGAAAATAGGTTTGTTCGAGGTTAAACACTCGTGCAAATGTCGTGGCCCGGTACATGCTTATTTCTTGTCATTTACTGCTCTTGCTAAAGATATTTTCAGTTTCGGATAGTTTCATTCCATTTCAGTGGATTTCTCTAGAAGAGATACAGGGGTCTCCTTATTTTGCCTTCTTCATAGATGTCTCCAGCAGACTTCTTTTCTGCAGTGTGTATAGTGAGGTCAGTCTAACCATCTAGAACAGCTGATCTTGGCCCCTAGTGTGCATAAGAAACACCCGGGGAGCATGTTAAAATTACAGACTCCATAGCGTTTCCCTAAGTTCCAGTAGGTCTGGGATGGAATCAAGAGGTCCACATTTTAAACAAGCACCAGGGGCGCCTGGGTGGCTCAGTCGGTTAAGCGGCCGACTTCGGCTCAGGTCATGATCTCACGGTCCGTGGGTTCGAGCCCCGCGTCGGGCTCTGTGCTGACAGCTCAGAGCCCGGAGCCTGTTTCAGATTCTGTGTCTCCCTCTCTCTGCCCCTCCCCCGTTCATGCTCTGTCTCTCCCTGTCTCAAAAATAAATAAAAAGTTAAAAAAAAAAATTAAACAAGCACCAGACTTGAATTCAGATGCAAATTGTCTACAGATTATGCATTGAGACAGACATAGTAAAACAGTATAGATCTGGAGTCGCATTCATCTCCACATTTAGCCTGTCCCTCCAGCACCGCTTTTATTGCAAAGTCAAAGAAGCCGTAAGTAGAAGAAGCTGCAGGTAGGGGAGGAAGTGAAGGAAGAGTAGAAAAGCTGGTGAGATGTAGGTCAAGGAAGAGCCACGGGATGCTCTTACACAATGTGGCTTTGACTGGCAAATACTGGATTACAAGGTCAAAGCCAGAACGGGCTGGAACCTCTCCAAGCAGAACAGATAAACCCATAGGCCAACTTTAACAGGAAATATCTGTTAGCAAATTTAATATTTTGTATTTTTAAAAATAATTCTGGGGCAAAGGTTAATCATTTATTAGCGTAAGTAAAAACCTGGAGGTTTATTAGGGATTTCCTTATGTTAAAATAGTGAGTAATATTGGGCTCGTGCCAGAAAAGAATATAGATACACCATGAAATATTTATTTACTCTCAGAGTGTTTTATTTGATAATAGAAATGGGTGGCTAAGGCTCATATATTTTCTGATAGTAATTTCTTGTTTCCAGATACAAACCCCAAATGTTTTAGGGAGGACACTTTTTACTTCATGGAGCCACCCACAGTTTGCTTAATGTAAGAAACGAATTCCTGAAAACTTGCTAGAAAATGGACTTCTAGAAATGTGATCATATTGAAATCTTGCCATTTATAGGAATTCTATAAAAATCTTTCTGTGGAAAAGAAAAAAGTACCACCCACTAATTGATCCATCTTGGCAAATCTGGAATTAATTATGTCTCTATATTTTAATGCAGATTTGGGCAGCATTTGGAATCACGCAGAATGAATAAGGATACATAAAAAGTGCTTTTGAGTAAAGAATTTGAAAGCAAGGGAAAAGATGGAAAATTGTATTTGAATAAACCTAAAAATAAGCAATCTTCACTTATTAAGCGAAATTAACTTATAGATCTATATTTACAGTAAGAGGAAAACTAATGTAAGTTATAACAGCAAAGTATAAAAATCAGGACAATAACCAATTTTATAACCTGTTTCTCATGACAGAGTATCCTGTTATCTGAAGACTAGGACAGTTCCACCAAAAAATACAGTGGAGACTGCCAGGTGTCAAATTAATGAAGGACTTTATCAAAGAAGGTGAGTTTGGTGCATCCGGTTTCTCTTTCATGGAAATTGGCAAAACATCACTGGTCTTAATCCTACAAATGTAGATGTTTAAAACAGGTTGAGGCAGCAACATTTTACAGGCCAGCATGAAAAGAAAAACAATCACAGGAATGATATAATTACAGGGTAATAAAAACATAAACACCATTATTGCATTAATTTTATATTTGGGTTTTCTTCCATGGTTGGCTTAGCAGCTTATAAGTGCAAGGTTTTGATTACAAAATCAGTTAGATATTTTGCCATATTATCCATCTTAAGACACACACACACACATTGGATCTGATCATTTTCATAGGAGTTTGGCGTAATTTGCCATCGAAAAGAGTAGAGAATTTAGAAGGATTTTTACCAAACCTAGGGAGAAAGAAAGAGAAGTAGCAGCCACTTTTGATTTCTTAGTTGCTTCCAAATTAATACATTATCAGGAATAACTGTTCCTTTATATTGACCTCCCGAGGCCATCAATATGCTCTTTCTTGGACTTCAATTAAAGTAGAGGCTTGTTGACAGACAACTGTGTTATCTTGGCGAATGACTTAAACCCTGCAAGATTCAGTTTCTTCGCTTGTAATATCAAGGTGTCATGGCTACTTCAGAAGGTTGTTCTAGAGAGAAAAGGTAATGCCGAGGGGCTTTACACAGTGCAAAGCTCAATAAATGATGGTTATCATTTTAATGCTGGAGTCAGTAAGAGTTGCCTCATTCTGATCCTCTTATGCAGCCCCTAGTGAATGTGGTTGAGAGCCAGCTCTTCACAGGAAAGTTGGCTTGCAAATTCATGACATCAACAACAGTAACAAAATGAGCTTAATCGTTGGATACCAATTGGAAGTATGATTCCTACTGGGGAGGTGTTAGCTAGTGTGTGTGTGTGTGTGTGTGTGTGTGTGTGTGTGGTGTTGTTGCTGTTGTTGTTGCTGTGTGTTTAGAGCACTGGGTGTTGCATGTAAGCAATGTACCACGGGAATCTACCCCAAAAACCAAGAGCACATTTTACAGGCTGTATGTTAAACAATTTGACAATAAATTATATTTTTAAAATAAATAAATAAATAAATAGAATAGAATAGAATAGAATAGAATAGGCATTTTATTAAAAATTAAATCGAATTCTTAAAAGAATTCGTAGACAACATTTTTTGTAACTGAGGGCACCAGTAAATCTTGAGAGCCTGCACAGCAGCTAACCACATGCTTCTAGGGTTCAAATGTGTCCAGGCTGTGGGATGGACCAGCCTTTCTAACGTCCCTTATCTGCAGATATAGTCACACAGGGCAGTCCCAGCCGTTAGCCTCCGGCCCTGCTCTCCTTCTTTCAGAAATCCACTTCGCCTCAGATGGGTGAGTTGATTTGTTCTCATTGTGGTAGGGATGCAGATCAACTTTACTCCTGGAAAAATGATATGTTAAAAAAGTAATCTCACGTTTAAATATGTTTGGAAAAGGTGGACGATCAGAATCTCACTTCTGGATATTCATACTCTATAGTAGCATATGGAAGGCTGTGACATGTCCTGTTTAACTCAGTTTTCCCAAACTGTTTGCACACTTAAATTTTTCTTGTAACTTCATTTGATACCCTGCATTGTCCTGCAAAATACACTTTGGGAAACATTGATTTAGACTCAACTATCTGGCCATCGCAGAAGCTACACTGTTTTAATGCAAAGATATTACTATACCAACACGGCACTTTGACAAAATCTTAAATTTTTACTCATTTGAGTATTTTGCCATACATTCTCATTTTACCCAATCGCTTTCCTTTCTGTAAAGGCACCTAAAGGAGTGGAACACAGTGAGTTCCCTTATCTGGCTTCTGTCTGTTTCCTCCGCATTTTATGTCCCACGCGTTGAGTTTTAGTATCTCAAACCTCCTTAGATCCGAGCGGGGAAAAAGACAACGTCTTAGAAACAAGAGAATGGGAACAGTATGATATTTTGAAATTTATATGTTTACAAACATGAGTTTATCCATCAGGCATAAAGGAGCACCAATCCTCCATGTACACAGCCCCCGAATGATGTGCTGTGCATCATACTCCAAGATAACCTGAGTGTGAAGAGTGTAGATCCTCATCCTTCAGGTTCTGAACAGGTAGAGAATCCATAAATAGCAAGGCTGTCTGAAGATTCCTAATTCACCTTAATAAAATCAAATTTTATAGTGAATGTGAAGAAGGTGTATATTACTGCTTCTCAGAAACAGCATGCTGAATGTTGCCACTTGCATTATTTAGAAGCCTCTTACAGTTTGCTAATGGATGTGGATCTAGCTGATGAAGACATTCTGTTTCCAGCTCCCTTCAAAAAGGAATACTGTACTCATTACTACAGTGTAACAATAATTACATTATTATTGGGCTAGGTAGAGGCAAATTGTCCTCCCTGGGGGTACGATGTAAAGGACATTCTATAGAAGTTAGTATGTGGGATAAGAACCGCCAGCCTAAATATCAATTTTCATATGGTGTCAATTATCTAAAATGGTCTCAATAGAAAGCTAAAGAATCCTGATGCAAGAGGAAAATATCCAAAGGCAAATTTAAAGGGTAATAAACACAAGGAGATCAAACAAACTGACAGGAGATATTGTTTGAGCTACTGGCAATTTCCACCCCCCCTTAGACTTCTGGTTTCCAACCACAGTCTACCTCATCAGAGCAAAGGGCAAAGAAATTCCAGTGGAATTAACTCATAATATTTCTGAGCACAAGAGGTACTTGAAACAAATCTCCAGTATAAGCTATGTGTTCACTGAACAATATATTAATATATCTTTCAGTATGTAGTTCAGGTAGTTTCCAAGCTGGTTCATTTAAGGAATAGTGTCCACAATCTCACATCCCAATCTGGTGGCTGAAAGAAAGAAACATTCAGCTATAGAGAGACCAAAATGCAAATATATATATGACTTTTGTGCTTGTATTTGGAAACAAACGTTTTCCTTTGAGAAAATAATTTCACCTCTCAATTTTTGCATCCGTGAGGTGATAAAATCGTATTAATAATATTTAAAATTCTTTACATTTTAATTTGTGTAATATAACAATTTTTTCTATTGTTTTTCTCTGTTAGAAAAGTAGCTATTCCCAAAGACCACTACAGACCGGTTGTGTTGAAATCTTCTGGTGAGCTTTGTGAAAATACAGAATCTTAGGCTTTGCCCCAGAGATTCTGATTTAGTAGGTCTGGGGTGGGCTTCAGGGTCATGCATTTTTTTGAAGCGATACTCATCTTAACCTGTGGCCATGCTTGAGAACCACTGACCTAGACTTACAGCAGCCAGGAGTAAAATCAATATTTCCCATTTGGAGCGAATCACTTGGAATGTTTCAATTGCTAGTAACAGAGAACTTGTCAATTTGATTTATACAATAAAGGAAATTCCTCATCTCAAATAACTGGAAGCTTAGAAGTTGGGCCTGTTCCATGATTTGGTTCCCCTTTTGTCTGATCTGGCAGCTCTGACTGGCTCTGTGAGATGTTTTCAACCTCAGACTTTAAGCAAGTCTCTTTGTCTCCTGCATTTTTGGGGGGAGCAAGAACTCTTTCCCCAAAGCTTTCCTACAGCCTTGCTTTGCATTTTCTTGGCCAGAATTGGATCACACACTCATTCATAAGCTGATTATTAACAAAGATCATGGTTCTGCCTCTTGGTTGAACATTGGAATCACTGGGAAAACTTTAAAAATTAGAGTATCTGGGTCCAGCCCCCAGAGTTTGTGATTTAATTGGTCTGGGGTGTGGTCAAGGCACCTAAAGTTCAAAAAGTTTCCCAGATGATGCTAATGGACGGCCAAATTTGAAAACCACTGTCTTAGATGAATTATCCGGAGATGGAACACTGCCGGGGAGTCAACTACCATGACCACTAAAATCCTTTAGAATCCCTTAGACAAAAAGTGCTTCTACTTTATACCAGTGTTACGACCACTAGAAGCCTTACGGACGTACCCAGGGTAAGACCAACCAGAAAGTGCCATACACACGCGTTCTTTGATTCTTAGTCTAATGTGCTTCCTAGCACAGCACACCTGCCTCTGCGTCTAGAGCCAGTGATGGGAAGGAAGACAGCCATGTGGGAAGCATTGCAACTCATCTTGGTGACTCCAACACCGTCTACATCCAAATGATTTCAAC
The DNA here is from genome assembly GCF_046562875.1 of Panthera onca. NCBI lineage: Eukaryota > Metazoa > Chordata > Mammalia > Carnivora > Felidae > Panthera > Panthera onca. The sequence continues at coordinate 46,715,249 of NC_138351.1, read as the reverse complement.
TAGAACTTGCTGTAGCCACTAAGGCTATAGCAAAGTAAAGTATTAAGCAAAGTAAGGAAGTATTAAGGAAGTATTAAGCAAAGTAAATAGATACAACAAAAATGAGTCACATCATAGGATGGCAAAAGGTAGATTAAAAAATCATGGAAAATTTTCACTTTTGCCGTAATATACCATGATATCATCACAATAAGAGCACGTTCTTTGACATGCCTGGATACAAATTCTTTCAGGAAATCTCTTCTAGAAAAATCTCTTGTTGGTGAAACTTGACAGGCTCTATAAGAGACAGGAGATCTCAGTAAACAGGGGAGAAAAACAGTAGATCTTTTACATGGTCTTTAAAATACATACTTTCCAAAAATAGTCATAGAATTTAACAAACTGGCTTTTAACCAAGAGAAAACTATCCTGAGTTATTTACAGGCCTGAGATTACCAAGTGGATTTCCCTAACTATACATTCACATTATGTTTACAACTTTGAATTTTTTCAGCATGTATTTTACAACCATTCACATTTCGTAAATGTAAATCAAAATACCTTTCTTGGCCTATTAGATGGTGCAACATTTGTTTGGGTCTCATTATAGACAATTATAATCAAAACATTGAAAAATCTCCCTCTCAGGTTTCAAAGAAAAAAACAATATAAAAAAGTCCTAATTCCTCAGGCTAGAATGATTTCGGCAAAAGAGCTATGATTAAAGTTTAGGAGATTAGGAAGAAAAGAAAAAGGGTAGCTATGAACAAATTCACTTATTAATAAAATCCTTATATTAAATCTAGGAGGTATCCCCTTAAAACTTGAGTAGACACGATTTGTGGCCTTCAAATCAAATACTGTTATACAGCTGATATAAAAGTTAGACTTTTTGTTACCTTGAAGAGTAGATAAGTTGAACATATGGTTTTGAGAAGATGTTAGGTAAATTCCTTAATGATTATCATTCACTACCAGTCATTACAGAGTATTAAAGATTTATCATTATGAGAGACGTCTATTCTTTCCAAAATGTATACTGTTATTGCTAGAACCAAAAGTCTTGACTGGCGTGGTGTGGCTTTCTTATCCTTATATTCTAAGGTACTCACTCCTGCTGCCCCCTTGATAGTCTTGTTCCCCGGAAAGGAAACCATCCACCTCATGCTCATTCGACAAGTTTTGAACATTAATGGACCATCAACCATGAGCTAGGGGCTGTATTAGACTTTGGCAATATTTAGATTAGAAATACAGATCCCAACATGAAGCATTTTTTATCCAGTGGGCGCAACAGTTGAGAAACCACGTATGGCAACTCAGTGTGTTATACATCGTGACAAAGGTAAGCATGGAATGCTGTGGAAACACAAGCAGAGAGTTACCAAAATGAGCTGGAAGGAGGGGTGGGGTAGAGAAGGCAGGACTTTTTGGAGGATATCATACCTACATAGGAATCAGACAGGCAGAGAAAGAAGAAACGGACATATCAGTATCATGAGAAAATATATGTAGGAGATAAACAAGTAGCTATGTTTAGCAGCCGTAAAAGGTTACACAGAGACTTGGTGAGAGGGCTGAACAGAGGGGTTAGACAGGGGTCATGTCACAGAAGCCAGTTAAGTCCCAACATTTTAGCCTGAAGATAGTATCTTGAGCTTTTTTCATCAGATTTTATAAGTTTCCCCACTTATTACGATAAAGGAACCAAATAGTTTGAGAGACGTTATAGTAAAGGGAAAGATGCCCTACTTGTGCAAAATCATAGCAATCTGCTTAATGTAGAAAGTAAGGCAGAAGTGATCAAATAGACAGACACCTTTAATTGCGCACCTACTGTGTGACAGGCAGTGTATTATGTGCCTTGCACACATTATTTCTAATGCTCATAATAACTCTGCAAGTCAAGTATTATTCTTATTTTACAGGTGATACAACTGACGCTCAGAGACATTGATGGGTCCACATGGACACGGCTGCTTCTGGTGAGATGCAAAACAGGACTTACCAAATTGTACCATAAAGAAATACAGCAGGATTTTTTGTTCACGGTTCATTCCTGAGATAAAAAATAAACAGTGTAGAAGACTGTATTTCCTCAAGAATCAGTGACCAAAGCACAGCCCGAATACCCATCATTCAGCAAATCAGCACATGAGTCATCTTTACCCCCCTTTCCCAGGCTAGAAGCCAAAAACAACTTCTCATCATTTTAAACTGAGGAGGGTGTCGATTTGAAATTAAACTCTGCCCACATCAGTTAACTGCATGTACGTTCAGCGTCTGCTAACTCGTTAGTACATTACAATCAGAATCTTCTCGTCACTATAAACGGGCAAATACCTTTGTTATATAGTCATAAAGCTTTGTTCTACTAACATCTTTATAGCAGATCCATGGACAAGTGACCTAATGTTCCCCCAGGACTTTTCTTGAAAGGTTATTGTTGATTAAATGAGAAAATCTGCTCAAAGCCCATTACCATTGTGTTGGAAACATGATAAATCTGTGATATATGACAGCTACTGTTGCTGAGAACCAATCAAGACGTCTCTGTCTTGTACCACCTCCCTTCAGCCCCACCAACGTGCGCAGGGAGATGTTTAAGAATCAGAGTTCCATTTTAGGACAGAACCCCTCGATATGTCCCCTGGGGTATAGGTTGAAAGAATGAAGGGATCACCCCCACAGTTTGGGTCCATAAAGATAGAAAAATCTTTTAATAACAAGACAATAAATTATCAGTGCTTACGCTATAGACGCAGCCTTCACTATAATCTCCAATAATCAGTAAATCATCTCTTAGGTTAAGAAAAGTAGTTGACCCTGAGCTTTATTTCCAAATGAGAAATCTACAACACACAGATGTTATGTCATATAATTCAAAGACTTACGGCCAGAAGAGGTTGGAATTGAATTCACACCTCTTGATTGTAGGTCATTGGCTAATCTTCCTAAAATAGGTATCTGCGATAATCATTCACTTGCCCACATCTTTCTTGATTCTCTAGTACTTGTTGAATATAATTCAATATTTTTAAACTGGCATTCAAAGCCCTTTACAGTGCAGCCCCAAGCTCTCTTTCCAGGATTGTCTACAACCACTCTGTCAAGCAAACAGAACCTAGCCAAAATCAACTGTTGCCATTCTCCAGATAAGCCCCACATTGCAACATTCTGAGCCTTTTTCCCATTCAGTTCTCTCTTCTTGCGGTGCACTTGAATCTTCCTTACCTATCCAACTCATACTTGTTTTCCAACTGTCGGCCCCAATGTCACCTTCTACAAAAAAAAAAAAAAAAAAAAACAAAAACGACTGGGTATACCTCACTGGAAGTGATCTAAATCAAAGGATCTAATTTCCCATACCTGACTTCTCTGTGCTGCTCTTTCCGTGTTAAGTCTAGTTTTATATTTAAGTCGCCATGTACTTCTCTTTACCCCTTTAATTGTAAGCTTCTTGTAGTTAGAGGCTATGTTTAAATCTTCTCTGCACGTCGATAAACTGAAACAGTTCTACACGTTATAGATATTTTTAAAAAATGTGCTGCGAGTGAATGAAAGACTGAATGAATGCAGACTCAGATCTCCGCGTGCTTGTCTAAGTTACTGATAAAAAGTATAAGTCCCCAGGGAAGATGTACTGATGTAAAGAGACAGGTTTCTATCTCGTATTACGTATTCAAATATCTCCGTGCCACGCACAGTGGAAGGGCATTGTGCCACTTGCGTGCCGTCGAGAAAGATGTGAGTGCAGTCAGTTGATCAGGGCGCTGTTGGGAAAAACAGCTGTGCATAGTTGATTCACGTTCCTTTAGTTTTTACCTAATGTCTTTTCTACTCCGGGGTGCCATCTAGGATTCCACCTTACACTCTTCGTGCCTTCGTGAAATTAGTAGGAAGTGTATTTTCCCCTTGCTTCCTGAAAGACTTTCTATCCGATTGGTATATTATCTACACTTTAAATATGTGAAAAAGTCAAAACGTGAAGTGATTTGGGACTGCAATTCTCTCGGTGAGATTTTAAAGTGTATATTCAGTTGCAGGACTCTTTGGATTTTCTGGTTCTTCTTGTGAGAGGTTTCTTTTCTTTTTTTTTTTAACTGAGGCATAGTTGACGTGCAATGTTATATTAGTTTCAAGTGGACAGCACAGTGATTGGGCAATTCTGTATGTTACACAACGCTCACCAGGTGTAGTCACCATCTGTCACCACACAAAGTTATTACAATATTATTGACCATAATCCTTATGTCATCCTTTTCATCCTTGCGGTTTATTTTATAACATGAAGTTTGTACCTCTTAATCCCTTTCACCTATTTCGCCCATGCCCGTTAGAGTTTTGCCAAGTTGCACTTTTTCAGTTATTTGCTCATTTCATCTAAATCGTCATTTTGGTTTCATGTACGTAATATCCAATTTTGCTTTTTGTGTTTTGTTTTTATTTCTGTAGCATCTATAGTGACATAACCTATTTATTTTTTCATTTGTTAATTTGTATTTTCTTTTCTTAATCAGTCCTGCTGGGTCTTATCAATTTTATTAATCTTTATTCAAAGAGCTTACAGTAAAATTATTTTCTCTGCGATACACTTCTTTCTATTTCTTGGTTTTGATTTTTTCTTGTATCTTTACTACTTATTTCCTTCTACATTTTTGGCTGATTTGCTGTTCTTTTCTAGCTTCCTGAGGTGGAAATGGAGGTAATTTTCAGCCTTTTTCCTATTCTGATATGCATTGATGTCTATTAATTTACCATTAAGCTGCTTAGCAAACCTGTAAGTTTTAATAAGTTGTGCCTTCATTATAATTTAGATCAAAATACTCCCCAATACAGTTGACCCTTAAGCAACACTGGTTTGAACTGTGTGGGTCCACTTAAACATGGATTGTGTTTTCAATACAGTACAGTACTATAAATGTATTTTCTCTTTCTTATTATTTTCTTAACAACATTTTCTTTTAACTAACATTGCTGTAAGAATATAGCATACAATACATATAACATACAAAATACGTGTTAATTGACAGTTTACATTATCAGTAAGGCTTCCAGCCACCAGCAGGCTATTAGTAGTTAACTTTTTGCAGACTCAAAAATTTGATTAAAATTTCTGTCTGTGTAGAGGGCTGGTGCCCCTAACTCATGTGTGTTGAAGGGTCAACGGTATTTTGAAACACAAGAGTACTTTTTAAAACTCCATGAATTAAAAGAAATATTTCTTGCCTTCCAAGTTACTTTCCAACATTAATTTTCTGACACCATTTGGGGTCCTCCACTTCTGCTCAATTCTGACATTAACTACACAAAGTTAGCCCGGTCCCTACAAGTTAAAGGCTCAGTCCCATAAGACTGTCCCACTTCAGGTGGTAGCCTGACGTCTTGAGTGTCCTCAATTCACCTGCATTTGTGCTTGGCCAGCTACGATTTCAGGGCTTCCCATAATACCCGTGGCTTTGATAGTTTGCTAGGATGACTCACAGAGCTCATGAAAGCACTACGCTTCTAATTATTGTTTTATTATAAAGGATACAAATAAACAGCCACTCACAGAGGCACACGGGGCAGGATTGGAAATGTCCCAGTTGCAGGAGCTTCTGTCCCCATGGAGTCAAGATGCAGCCACCCTTTAGGTATATCAATATATTCACCACCCAGGAAGGTCCCTTGAGCCTTGTGTTCAGAATCTTTAATCAAGGTAACATTACACAGTCGTGTTGGATTAAGTCATTGGCTATACAGTTGACCTCTACCCACAGTCCTCTTTCTGTCCCTAGAAGTCAGAGTGTGGGGCTGAAAGTTCTCACTAATCAGGTACTTAGTTTTTCCAAGATAGCCAGCTCATCCCTTGGTACTATCTAAGGGCTCACTGTGAGTCACCTCCCTAGCATAAACTCGGGACTAATCAAAAGTGAGTCATTATGAAAAACAAAAGACACTCCTATTGGGACATTCCAAGGGTTTTTGACTATGCCATAAACCAGGAACGAAAAAGAGATCAGATACACCCTTTATTACATTTTACAAGTAGTTGGGGGATTTTCTAGTTATCTTAGGATTTTTCCTAGCTTATTTCCACTGTGTTTAGAGAACATGTTGTGAATGATTTCAATTATCTAAAATTTGTTTGACTCAGAATATGACTGATTCTGATTAACACTCAATATGCACATGGAAAGAATGTGGTCTCTACAGTAGTTGGGTTTGCTCTATAAATGTAAAGAAGGTCAAGTTTGTTAACAATTGTTTGTTAATTTACTGATTTTTGTGTGGCAGTTTCTAACAGCTATTAGAAAAGATATGACTCTCACTTATGAGTGTGGAATTATGTATTTCTCCTTCTAGTTCTCAGAATTTTTGCTTTATACATATAGTGAAGTTATATCATTGGGACATATGACTTCAGAATTCTAGTGTTTCCCCGGCACATCGATGCCTTCATCATAATGAAATGTTCTTCTTTCTAATAGTGCTTCTTGCCTGAAAGTCTGTTTTGCTTGATGTTATTATAGTGACGCCGGATTTTTTTTTTCTTTTCATCAGCTTTATTGAGGAAGCTGCTACCACCAGCATAACATAGAACAGTTCAATTATCCTAAAAAGTTTCCTAGTGGCGATTTTCAGTTAACCCTCATCCCCTCAATGCCGACCCCTGGCAACAACTGATGTGTTTCTGTCACTATAGTTTTCCTTTTCCCATTTTATCTGAGTGAAATAATATGATAGGCAGTCTTAGTGTCTCCTTTTGTCTCATTAAGCCTGATGCATTTAAGATCCACCCATATTGTTGCAGTTATCAGTAAGTCATTCCTTTAGAAGTAATATCCTATTGTATTAATGACCCAAATTGTCCCACATTTGACCAGAAGCTCTTTCAGATGGGTTCTGTGTCATTCTGACATGTCCTCATCATTCTTTGATCACTTCCTCGCTTTCTGGCACAAGATGTCCTAGGGGTCATCTTATACCCAGCTCTAGATTTTAACCTAAAACTTAACCTTAAATTTTAACTTAATATTTTTGCCTTAGAAAGTTTTTTTTTTAACCACACAAATTACAAGCATTCAGGACTAAATACGTTGAGAGTCAAAGATGGCCTTGAAATCTCAGAGGAGGTTTTCTTGTTTTGTTTTGTTTTTCACCTCTACCCAGAGTTTAGAATATGACATTTTCCTCTGCTATTTGCCTCTCTGTGGAGACTTTTATTTAGTTTAAGCCTTATATTCCAAGTAGCCAGCATGTACTGATAGGTGCTTAGCAAATGACTGTCTGGAAAAAAAAAAAAAGAGGGAGATCCTGATTTATAGCCTACGTGGATTTTTGTGATGTAAAAACTCTTGCCATAGCTGGTTTCAAGCCACCAACACGAAGTAAACTAACTTGAAAAATTCCTGAAAACTTAACAACTGACCTTTGCAAGCAAGTACAAGCCTCGCTGTGCTTGTTTTTTTGTGGGTAAGACTGAAGCAATCGATCCGGCACAACCCGTGGCTTAGATCACAGTCCTCTCTATATTGACTTCGTTGTGGGGAAATTTTGGTCACAGAGCTCTATACGAGTCCTTAAGGCATGTGGCAATTTCACAGTTCATTTTCCTTCATGATCTGGTGTGTTCTGCCTTGTTCTAAGGCTCAGAGAAGACTTACCTCCTTCCATTCTCTTCCACTGATTTAAAAGTGTGTCTGCGCCTGTATGTGTGTGTACCTGTGTGTGTATGTATATGTTTGCATTCCCAAGCCCCACAGCATTAGAGGTTTTGTATCTGGAGGATTTTGGGATCTTTTGTCTGTCATATTACCAGAAATGGATACCTCTTATGGCTTCGTTATAAGATGTTAATCCAGCAAAATCCTAATCACATTTCTCGGGCAATAATTTCAATAGACTTTTATCTACCAACTGCATGCATTGTAATATTTACCAAACATGCTTTGTTTCTTGTGCATTAACAACTGTTTTTTCAAATAGTGGAAAATATTTGCATTTAGCATCATACCCAGAATAAAAGTGCTTCACAATATCAACCATTATTATTCATGAATGAATTTACTATGTACATAATAAGCTCTGCATACTATCTGAAAGAGTGTTTTTCAGACTTCCCCCTTGGAGCCCTGATAATTCCATCAGTTTGTTTAAGGGACCCTACAAGAGACAAAGAGGACTGGATAAGGGGTCTATTCCAGCTCTCAACTTGTATTACAATTATACTAATGGACTTCAGGATAAGGTTTTGTTCGAAAACCAGTTGCATGGGTATTAAAAGTTTGCAAAGCCTTTTTCATCTCATTTGCCAACTCTAGAGGCTGAAAGATATAGCTCCTAACAGAAATTAGGGCCTATTATAAAGACATGGAGTTCCTTAAGTGGGTCTGTGTTTATTCAGGCTGCGTGTGCTCACTTGTACAAACCCCCTCCTACCAGAAAGTATTATGACAGGAAGAGCTGGTGAATATTGGAGCTCATGTAGTGAAAATATTCCTGGGTCCTTAGAAAGCCGGGAACTTTTTTGTATGGCCGCTGCAGACAATTTGCTGCCCTACAAATCTTTTTAAAATCAGCTGAGAAGCATTTTTAACATCTCATTTTCCATGTTGACCTTCTTTGGAGTTTCTGTCAAACAGAGAAATCATCAAAGAGATGATAACATGAAAAGAAACCCTTCGCAGGAGAGCAAGGGAGAAAAGAGAAATCTACAAACAACCTCGCCTGCTCCTAGAAAGTGAAACTCTGACTAAGCTCCTTTCAAAAGCGTAGATAGCTGTTATTTGCCTCTGAAGTACCTACCGAAGTTTTTTCTTTTTTCTTTTTCTTTTTTTTTTTGGCTTGTTTTCCAAGATTTCAGCATTTGATGTTTTACGTGCAGTCAAGTGCACAATTTAAAAATGGGATTTGGAGGTAGTGAGTCCAACAAAAGCCTGGCCATTTTGTCTCCCTCAGGACATCTGGGGGCTCCCTACGGTCTTACATAAGCGGGACACGATTTAAAACGTCACTCGCTGCTCAACCTCTCTACACTGTCTCTTACTTATACCAACCGATCCAGGATTTTACAGTGCTTTTCTTTTTTTTCTTTCACGTGTCTGGTACAGTTAACATGCTGTTTATTCCGAACTTAAGTCTCTTCAGTTATTCAGTCCTCTTAGCTCAACAGAGCAAGGGAAATTATACAGCAGAGGTCAAACCCACTTGGGGAAAGAGAACTAAATATACATGTATGTGAGTTTGTAATGACTAGCTTTGATGCATTTATGCTTGTTAAAAAGAAGGGGGGATGGAGAGCTACTGTCATCATCCGAAAAGTGGAAAGTGATTTTCTTCCCCTTGCAGTGCTGTTATTGGTCGGTGGCTAACCTCCCCGACACCTCTAAGTGCCAAAAACAGAGCCGTGGGAAGCATGATAGCCTTGGCCCTCTCCCTTTCCTCCAGCCCTTGTGTTAGTCAGGACTCTCCAGAGAAATAGAACCCATAGGGAATGGATACACACACACACACACACACACACACACACCCATATATATATATATATATATATATATATATATATATATATATATATACATACACACACATTTTTATATATACATATATATACATATGTATATATATATACATATATATACACACACATATATATGTGTATATATATATATATATATATATGATAAAGAAGCCCTTAGCCTTGTATAACTCTGCCAGCATAAACCTTCTTTGTTCAAAAGAAACAATTGGGAAAAGAGACAATTTTATTTCTAAAATAAGTCACTATTCATTAAAAAAGCAAAGACATTGAAAAATAGCATCCTTTGCAAGTATGTCTCTAAATAACCTTCCAGGCTCACTTTTAGAGGTTATTCTGTTCTATTTTAAAAAGCACAGGAGAATTGGAATACAATCCATTTGACCTTAGAAACCCAGGTCTCACACTGGTTTTTGTCTTTCATACCTTTGTATTTCCCACATTTCCTTTGTGGATCTCTAAGTCAAAAGAGGATTAAATGAATTAATTAGATGTAAAACCATTAGAAGTCCTTGGAGCACATCTGGCACATGATAAGTGCCCCATATGAAGTGCTTCTCTGACATTACTTTTTTAAATTACTGCAATAATCCTATAAGGCAAATATGAGTAAAATCCCCACTTTATAGACAAGAAAACCAAGGCTCAGGAAGAGTGAGTTCCCAAGAGCACACAAATAGTAAATGGAAGAGGCAGTGATCAAATCCAGGTAGCCTGACCCCAAAGCCTACACTCATCAACATTAGGCTTTACACTTTCCCTGGGCTCGGTAACCTCCCATGCAAGAGACAGAGGGTACTTAGCCTACTCAAAGGCTCTGAGTAGCCACTATATACACTTTGATAAATACAAACAGATGAGATTGCTACTTGATAAATGCCAGTTGTTTGCTGGGTATGCCCATTTAAAGCGCAGCTTTATATATACCACACTTGTATGGTATCTTTATGTCTGCGTCTATGTTCCCTCTTGCGGTGTAAAAGTCCCTCAACCGGACTTGTAGTAATAACAATGAGGTCATTCAAATTAACCCTTTCTTACAATGGAATAGCAAACAGCAAGAAAACGAACAAATGCAGGCATTCATAGATGTATGGATGAATTGCTCAAACATAGATTGAGTAAATGAAGCCAGGCACAAAATAATACATACTGCCTGATTCTATTTATTGTGTTTAGGGATGCACATTTCGATGAAACACAGTGAAGAAAAGCAAGAACTCGTGTACCAGAAAGTCATGGTTGTGAGTCTCTTCAGGGAAGAAGGAAGAGGTCATGGTTGGGAAGGGGTCCAGGAGAGGCTTCTAGAGACTGGTAATTTTCTGTTTCTCGATCTGGGTGGTGGCTATACGGTTGCTTGCTTTATAATAGTTTATGAAGCTGACGCTAAAGTTTTCTCTATGTGTGTGATGTTTAACAATAAAAACGTTTGGAAAGAAAAGTCAGGAAACTGTTATAGATAGTAAGCCGTGAAGAGCTATACAAAAGCAATGACATCACCGCTATGCATTGGTGAATGATTTGAAAGTATAAATTAAGGTTTTCTCGGTTGTGGTTGGGTAACAGGACCTCCATTCTTAGAGTCTCATTCACTCATTCAGCATCATTTGCTGAACACCTGTTATGTGCCAGGCTCTGTAGGTGATGAGGGTACTGCAGGGGACAAAAATAACAAATCCCCAATTTTATGAAGCTTACAGTTCACCAGGGCTTCAGAAGGACCCATAACCTACAAGATTCCTACGTGATTCTTAATATGAAAACAACTGGTCTACGTGCTAAACTTTCTTTAAATACTTCCAAGCCGATGCTTACGGAAAGACTCATTTGAATGAAGTTAGAATTCAAAGAAATTTGGTTCCTAACACATCACAGAAAATCCAAAGCATTTTTACATCAATTGAAATTCTCCAGCCAATATGGGACAAAAGCACATCCTGGCAATTCTGATTTATTTTCTAATTGTCCTTCAAGACGTCAGTTACCACCTCCTTCTGTCGTTAATCTTTTCAGCTTTAAAATTATTCCGCCCCCACCATTCTCATCTTGTGCAGTTTTTTTTTTCACTATAGCATAAATGGGACACGTTAAGCCCGTGATTCTTTAAAGATATAGTCAAGAAACTTCCACGGCTTTATTTTAATTCCCTCTCTATGACAGCTTGAGTAGCTAAAATTTCATTCAGGGGATCCAAGAGCTTCTTGAATACCAAGCAGTCCTCCTAATCTCTAATGAAGAAATCTAAATGACATTAAAGCAAAGAAGACAACAAGAATATCAACAAAAGCCCACGAAGATCTAAGGCACTTCATTTAAAAATCTCTCATTTCCTTTAAAGAACCAAAATGATAAAAATGGTAGAGCTGAATGTAACCTGTAGATACCAAGCCCCAACTCCCATTAGAGAGAGAAAGGCACTGAGGGGCGCCTGGGTGGCTCAGTCGGTTAAGCGTCCGACTTCAACTCAGGTCACAATCTCGCGGTCTGTGAGTTCGAGCCCCGCGTCGGCTCTGGGCTGATGGCTCAGAGCCTGGAGCCTGCTTCCGATTCTGTGCCCCTCCCCCGTTCATGCTCTGTCTCTCTCTGTCTCAAAAATAAATAAACGTTAAAAAAATTTTTTTTTAAAAAAAGAGAGAAAGGCACTGACAGAGAACGGAGAGATGATCTCAAATGTGGTCATCCTGCTAAGATAAATAAATTAAACTTCATTCATTCATTCATTCATTGTATCAGGTACTGTTCTAGGCTCTCAGGCTATTGCTGTAAACAAAACAAAACACCTCTGACCTGATGATGCTTACATTCTAGTGTGTATGTGTAGATGGTTAAGTGGAAGGCAGATAATACATAAATTTAAAAGTAGGTTAGGTGATCTTAGTAACAAAAAGCATGAGTGGTTGCCTGGGGACAAGAGTTGTGATGTGGGAGAGTTTCAAATGAACATAAGAGTACTTTTTGGAGTGATGGAGATGTTCTATATCTTGATTATGGTGGTGATTACATGCATGTGTGCATTTGTCAAAACCCACTCAGGGTGCATAAACATCTGGTATGTTGGTGCTTGTAAAAATGTTTCAAAGTAGGCTAGGGAACTAGAAAATAATAATGGCTATAGAGAAAAATAAATCAGGCTATGGGGGTAGAAGGTGTGGGTAGAGATGAGGTTTGAAGTTTCACAGGGGATGGTTAAGGAAGCCCTCAAGGACAAAGTGAAAACTTGACTTAAAAACTTGGGGGCATCTGGGTAGCTCAGTTGGTTAAGCACCCGACTTCTGCTCAGGTCATGCTCTCACAGTTCACGAGTTCGAGCCCCGCATGGGGTTCTGTGCTGACAGCTCAGAGCCTGGAGCCTGCTTCGGATTCTGTGTCTCCCTCTCTCTCTCCCCCTCCCCCACTTGCGCTCTGTCTCTCTCTCTCTCTCTCTCTCTCAAAAACAAATAAAAACATTAAAAAAAAAAACAAACTTGGAAGAAGCAAGAGAGTGAGCTGGGATGGCTTCGAGGGAAGAGCATTCCAGACCAGGGATTTTCAGATTTGCACGAGGCAAGCAAGGTCGGCAGGCAGAGCGTGTACTTGGTCGTTTTTTAGAATCTAAGTTATAAAATGGACGTATTAATTCTCTCATCAATAATTTCGAAGTTTAGATGAGATCATGGGTTTCATCATGGATGTGACATTTAGCGTGTAGAAATTTCAATCTCGAAGTTACCAGTTGCTTATTTAGCACCTAAAAGAATCAAATACCGAGTGCACAATTATAAATAAGCATTGCTTGATGACATGAAAGAATTTAGAATAGTGTTATGGAGACAATGGTAAGGGGATCATTTTAAAATGTGGCGTTTTCTATACTAAATTTTTGGTGCTAAAGGAATTAGGGAGAGTAAATAATGTGACCACATTGTAAGGGAAGAAATGAAAATACAGAGATATTAGTGGATGCAGCAAGGGTGGTTGGTATGTTTGAACCCTTTCTTTTTTTAAATGTTTTTAAATTTTTTAACGTTTATGTCTTTATTTTGAGAGAGAGAGAGCATGCGAGCGAGGAAAGGGCAGAAAGAAAGGGAGAGAGAGAGAGAGAGAGCGAGAGAGTCCCCAGCAGATTGCACACTGTCAGCATAGAGCCCAGTGTGAGGCTTGAACCCACAAACCATGAGATCACGACCTGAGCCGAAACCAAGAGCCAGACGCTTAATCGACTGAGCCACCCAGGCGCCCCTGAACCCTGACCTTCTGCTATGCTTGCTATGCTATGCTTGCATGAAAACACTCCAAAATAATGAATAAGCCACAGGGACAGCCTAGTGAATAAGTGAAGACGTCACAGGGATGAAAGGGACAGCACAGGGAATGTCGTCAGCGGTATCGTAATGACGTTGTGTGGCAGCAGATGGTAGCTGTGAGCAGATGGTGAGCATAGCATAACGCATAGAGTTGTCAAGTCACTATGCTCTACGCCCCAAACTAATGTAACATCGTGTATCCACGCTATTTCACTTTTTATATGTGTATATTTAATTTTTAAAGTTTATTTATTTGTTTTGGGAGAGAGAGAGTGAGCACGAGTGCGGTAGGGGTAGAGAGAGAGGCAGAGAGAATTCCAAGCAGGTCTCATGCTGTCAGTACAGAGCCCGATATGGGGCTTGAACTCACGAACCGTGAGGTCATGACCTGAGCCGAGATCAAGAGTCAGACGCTTACCAGCCTGAGCCAGCCAGGCACCTCTGTATCCACTATATTTCCATTAAAAAACCCCCAAACACTCCAATCTAGTACTCTCTCAGGTTAACAGTGCGGAGGAGTGAGACCTAGGGCAAACTTCATTGCTTTGCGCTGCTCATGCTGCCATTTTGCCCATTGCTCTGCACAGCGAGGCTGAGCAGAGAAGACAGAGACCTGATCCTCTAGCACCTGTGCCTGAGGGTGGTGGATACAGCTGTCAGGAATGGGGGGGTGGGGGTGGGAAATAATCCCAGTTGCCACTTGTCCTTTTACACCTCTTTCCCCATTTGATCCTTAAAACAGTCTTGCTAACCCAGCAGAAATCGTTAGCTTCATTTTACACATAAGAACAAACGCTTAAAGAATGTAAGCGCTTTGCCCCAGGTCATATGGCTAGGAAGTGGGAGAGACCAAAAGGAAGCCCAGATTTCTATCTCTAACTCTATTATTCTTTTGGCAATCTTATTTAGGTAGGATACTGGGGCTGTCCTGAAAGTAAAATGGAGGAGGAGGAAGGGAGTGGGCCACGCGATGTCTGTGCCTTCACACGCGTGCACCTGCTCCGTTTCCTGCACACCGACCCCAACATGCTTTAAAAAAAACCCTTAATTAACAAAAATGTTTTATTTTAGAGCAGTGTTAGATTTACAGAATTGCCGCATAGACAGTACAGAGAGTTCTCATATGCCCCAGACTCAATTTCCCCTATTATTAACCTCTTATCTCGAATGGTACATTTGTCACAATTAATGAGCTAGTATTGACACGTTTTATTAGCTAAAGTCTATATTTTATCTAAATGTCCTCATTGTTTTACCCTAATATATGTTTTTTTCTGTTCCAGGTTCCCATGCAGGAAACCACGTTGGATTTAATAATCCGGTCTCCTTAGGCTACTCTTGGCTTTGACAGTTTCTCAGACTGTCCTTACTTTTGATGACCTTGACAGTTTTGAGAGGCACTGGTCAAGCATTTCATAGAACCCCCTTGAATTGTGATTTGACTGATGTTTTTCTCGTGATTGGATTGGGGTTGTGTGTTTTGGGAAGAAAGGCCACATAGGTGAAATGCCATTGTAACCGTATCATATCAAGGATACATGCTGTCGGGATGCCTTACCACTGTTGATGCTAACCTTGATCATAAACAAACCCCGAAAAACTTGATACATATTCTCTTTCTCTGTCTCTCTTTCTGTTTTTCCTCTCTTCTCTAATAGGATGAGGAATAATGGCAAAGAAATATTTTGCAAAGGTTTTTTTTAAAAACTGGGTCAGAAAATTGCAAAGAAGTACGTAATTTATGTAGATCTATGCACACAAGTTGACAGAATTATGACTAGGGAAAATAATTTCTGTATTTCACCTTGAGTATACCTCACATTTACTTTCTTGACCCCGCCCCCTCCCCCCCCCCCCCCCCCCCCCCCGCCGCTGGACTAAACTATGTCAAGGAACTGAAAGTAAATTGAAAAACGTAAGAAGTAAGAGGAAAATGAACTTTTTGTTGAAATCTGGAGATTATTAGGATAATTACATGTCATTCGGTAAGATCAGAATGGAATTGATCCTGTCCTCAGAGTTAGCCAAGGGCTTTTCCACTCAACCTTATAAATTCTGTTCAGTCAATTTGATGCACCTATTTCCTTTTTTCCATTAAAAATTTACTTCTATGGAAACTCCAATTTAATATTGATTTCTCTATTTGTAATGAAACTTGATTGAGGCTTTCTAAATAAGGAAAAAGAACAGGCTGAAACTAAGCCTGTTTTGTACTATTTATGTGTCATTTTTTTAAATATGAAATTTATTGTCAGATTGGTTTCCATACAACACCCAGGGCTCATCCCAACAGGTGCCCTCCTCAATACCCATCACCCACCCTCCCCTCCCTCCCACCCCCCATCAACCCTCAGTTTGTTCTCAGTTTTTAAGAGTCTCTTATGCTTTGGCTCCCTCCCTCTCTAACCTCTTTTTTTTTTTCTTCCCCTCCCCCATGGTCTTCTGTTAAGTTTCTCAGGATCCACATAAGAGTGAAAACATATGGTATCTGTCTTTCTCTGTATGACTTACTTCTATTTATGTGTCATTTATAATGGATTTGGAAATCAGAGGGCTCCCCACATACTACAAACATATATTTATGTTGCATTGTGACCTTTGAATGGTCATAACCCTAAAATTGTCATTTTGGCGGGAGGCAAGACAAATACACGAATATTAATATAAGAACACAACTGTAGGGGCACCTGGGTGGCTCAGTTGATTAAGTGTCCGACTTCAGCTCAGGCCATGATCTTGGGGTCCATGAGTTTGAGCCCCACATAGGACTCTGTGCTGACAACTCAGAGCCTGGACCCTGTTTCCGATTCTGTGTCTCCCTCTCTCTCTGCCCCTAATGAGTTGAAGATGTGAAGCACTCATCTGTGAGGTAAGGAATTTCTGTCTATAAAATGAAGGATCATACCAAATGATCTCCAAGGTCTCTTCCTGCTTCAACATTCTTTGATTCTGGAGCATCGTTTCTAAACATCCAACCCCAAAATCATAAACCACTCACAAAACCTCTTTCTACAAAGATTTCTATAAAGAAAATGGAAATTCCCTGTTAATCACTGAATTCAATTAATCACTGAATTAATAGCAGAATACTTTCCTTATATTGATGTTACCAAAGTGATAGTGAATAAAATTGGGCTTGTGCCTGTGAAGGTAGATAGCTAGGTTTTTGAAAGAAATGTTTTAATTAGCATATGGTTATCCCCATTCAAAATCAAAATCAAATGAAAAACCCAATCTACCGATTTCTTTTTGTGAGCTAGTTTGGTTGTTTGCGTTATTTGAAAATTTGAGCACTCATGCAAAATTACCTTTGAGTGTACCATTTCCCTTGCAACTAATAGAAATTCATAGACTATTCCAAGACGGGAACATTCATAGTTAGTCATTCAAGAGAATAGAGTTGTGCATACCTGTGCATCATAGAAAAACACCCACACATACAAAGGCTGCATTTTTACCTAGACCTGAAAGGAGAAAATATAAGTAGAATGCCTTCTTACCACCTCCACCCTAACCACACCTTCCTGCCCTAAGCTTATTACTCAAACCTGGCTATGCCTCAATGTTTGCCTCTTTGAAATTTAAAAAAGATGTTGAGGGAAAAGGTGAGTGAAAGAATAAGGTCAGGAAGAGAAATTGGTGAAAAATAGATAAAGAGCAGGAAATTCTGGTAGGTGTGGCTTTATGAAGTGAATTGCTGTCGTTTGGAAATGTAAGAAAGCAATTAAGGCTGTAAAAATAACTAGGATGTGGCTCATTCTTATATTCTGTTATGCTCAGAAACTAGATGAACATCAAATTCAATTGAATCAGCCAAGTAGGGGTTGTCTTAATGACTTCGAATAAATTTTTTAAATTATCTTATTATTATTATTATTATTATTTAGTGTTTATTCATTCTTTTTTTTTTTTTTTTTTTTTAATTTTTTTTTTTCAACGTTTATTTTTTTATTTTTGGGACAGAGAGAGACAGAGCATGAACGGGGGAGGGACAGAGAGAGAGGGAGACACAGAATCGGAAACAGGCTCCAGGCTCCGAGCCATCAGCCCAGAGCCCGACGCGGGGCTCGAACTCACGGACCGTGAGATCGTGACCTGGCTGAAGTCGGACACTTAACCGACTGCGCCACCCAGGCGCCCCTAGTGTTTATTCATTCTTGAGACAGAGAGAGACAGAGTGTGAGCTGGGGAAGGGCAGAGAGAGAGAGAGATGCAGAATCCGAAGCAGGCTCCAGGCTCCGAGCTGTCAGCACAGAGCCTGACTCAGTGTTCCAACCCAGGAGCCCTAAGATCATGACCTGAACCGAAGTCAGACGCTTAACTGACTGAGCCACCCAGGTCCCCCCGAATAAATTTTTATCTCTTCAGCAACTAATGGTAGTTCCAGAAATTGGATCAAATTCTTGCTTTGATCATTTGGCTTGGACCTCTTGAAAGAGATAACTGATTCAATTTAATTCTCTTTTCTTTATGCCTCCCAGATGGTGCCTGATCACTTCCACAGTGATTCTCTTGGAACTCTCTTAACTCTTCCTTCCTTCTCTCCGTCTCTTTGGACTTTTAAGTTAGCTGAGCCTTTTCAGCTCTTGCATCTATTGAAGCCAGGCAGCCTGCTGAGTCCTGTAAAGGAGCAGATAAGTTCAAAGACAGAACCCCAGAAAAACTGATAAAAAGGAAGGGAAGATGGTTTCCAGAGATAAGCACTTCTGACAGGATGTAGCCAATCAGGACTCCAACCATCTGATAATGCTGTGTAGATAGGGCAGAGGCAGATGCTAATTGGGCCCCTGGAAGGTAGCGAAAAGTGCCGAGACTCTTAAGTTCCAAAGGTGATCAAGCTGGGTGAGAATTCCACAAGCCTGGCTAGGGCCAACCCAGCTGCTGCTGTGATATGAAGACCAAGATTCGTTGGTCTGGATGGCCGACCTATAAAGAATATGCGAAGCAGAAATTTGACCCAATTATTTGGCTTCTGTCCCTTTTAAGCCGACTGACCACGGTAATTAAATGCTCAAAACTGTTGTCGGTTTGTTACTGTATCTCTTGATACAAAGTTGGTTCATTTCTTCCTTTTTCATCCTGAAAAGAAAAGAAAAGCTTAGGCAAGGAAGAACGTGTAGCTTGCAGAAAGTGCACAGTCCTAGGGCGTTTATAATTAATAATCAAGCTGCAATTTGTGCAAGAAGAAAGGGGGCCATCTATTACATTAGCACGTACAAACAGTTTGCTTTATTAAATCTGAGCTGAGCCAAAATGCTTGTCATTCAACAGTAGCATTGTCAGCACTGCAGAAGTAAAAAAGTGAAAATTTGACCAGCGTCAGCATTGATTCACTCAGTTCTCATGCGGTGACTAATTAATGAGGAGTATATCCCTCGCGAACAATCAGAGTTAAAGAGAAATCATTGCATGTGAAAAATATCTTAATTGAAAGTGGTTGGAAAGGACTTGGATTGAATTTAATTACAACAAACATTTATTGAGCATTTACATAGGTAACAAATTGTAATGGCAACAGGCATCCTAAGGTAAATGATACCTTTGTTCAAGTAGTTTATGAATGATACAGTCACATACATTACTACAACGTGAGGTATTGAAATAAAGGTTAGATGGAGGTCCATCATGGTGAGTCAGGAGATCGCCAGCCCTGGGCCACAAATAGATCTGGCTTTGAACTCGTGTCCCCACCAGTTATCACCAGTGTTACACCAGACAAGTTACTTCATCTCTCTGAACTGCAGTGTACTCATCTGTAAAATGGGCATCATAAATGTTGTCTATGGTTATAAAGATCAAATTGGGTAGTAGACTTTATATTATATATATTATATACTATATTCCCTCCATTCTTCCCAGGATTAGGAAAGAATGAGACTAATTTCCGTAAGACGAATCAGAGAAAGTATCACCGAGGGAGCTGTGGAACTTTAACATCTCTGGTGAGATGATTTCATTTGCGGAATAGAACGAGTGGAAGAATCGATTTGCTGGAGTACATACATGTTTGGGCAGTGTTGAGCGGTCCAGTGTGACCAAATCAGGGAGCACAGGGAGAAGGTGTGGAACCCAGAGCACTGGGGAGTAATTGACGATAAAACTAAAAAATAGGAAAAATCACTTTTACAAGGCAATGTTGAAAAGGTAAAGGAACTCCATTTGACATAAGTTTCAGAAAGTTATTTTTGAGTGACTGTATGAAGGTTGACCGGCTGCAAACATTTAGAAGACTACCAAATAGCTTTCTAAGTGATGATAATGACATCAGTTCAGGCCATAATGGTAAGAATAGATATGAGGAAGCGGGTATAAGAAAGGATTCTACGGGAGAGTTTGCAAAACAAGGTAAAAGCTCCTTTCTTTGGGGACCAAAACTTGGAAGACGTAGACCCACCTCGTGAAAATTGTTTCCTTTTTTTTAGGATGCGAGATTAATAATACTATTGTCTGTTAGAACAGTTGGCTGTCATTTTTTAATGAAATAGGTCTAAGGTCATGATACCCTTTCCATTAAATATTTGCCTATCTACACTGTAAGAGGTTTGATAATATATTTAAGTTCAATGCTCACAGTTCTTTGGTTTAGGAGGACAGTGGTCTCAGATTAGTATGTGTCAGATTCAATTGGAGGGCTTGTTAAAACACACTGCTGCGTGCCCAGAATTCCTGTCTGATTCAGTAGGTCTGGGGTAGCACCCAAGATTTTACTGATCTAGAGACTACACTTTGAGAACCACTAATATATATATATATATATATATATGTGTGTGTGTGTGTGTGTGTGTACATATGTATATATATATATATGTGTATATATATATACATATATATATATATATGATATATCATATATATGACTTGACCCTTTGATTAAGACCTTGTGGGTTTTACCTAGATGAGGGCTAATGGCATTAGTACATTGGGAAGACTGGGAAAAGTATTTCCATCTCTATTCTGAGAAAAATAATCAAGGAATTAGCCCATTCTTTTCCTCTTGCTAGAGCAGTAGCCTGAAAATTCCCTTTAGAGTTTCAGTGTCTAGGTTTTGGTTATTGAGTTCCGCCATCTGCCCCAATCATGAATAAGCCATATTAAGTTCAGGCTTAGGACCAGTTAGCAGTTTCCATACTGAAGCAGAGAGCTAAAAGCCATGTAGGTAATATCCAATTCTTTGTGGGTATTGTGTTCGACAGGAGATAACATTTCATGTGAGATTCTTTAACCTGGAGCAGGGTGGGCATGATGGAGCTTGTGTTAGGCTATTGGAGGGTCGACAGCCCTTTCCTTCTTCTTTCCTTGTCCATCAGAGCAGTTTTCTCCTCAGTGTCTTCTGGTTTCACTTAATTATAATTTGTCATAGGAAGTTCAAAAGGCATTTCCTCCAACAACTATATCCCTTTTTTCTAAGAGCCTCTCTTCTTTTTTTTATTTGAGAGAGAGAGAGAGAGAGAGAAGCAGAAGGTGGGAGAGAGAGAGAGAAAGAGAGAGGATCCGAAGCAGGCTCCACGCTGAGCTCAGGGATCATGCCCTGAACTGAAATCAAGAGTCTCATGTTGAACCAACCAAGCCACCCAGGCCCCCCATCTCTTTCATTTTTCAGGAATAACTGATACTTGAACAATGTAGGTGGCACCAGCAAATTCTTAGATGATGAATATATCCAAAGAAAATCCCATTCCGGGATTTTCAGTAAAATAAAAAATTATTAAGTAGTCTTTTTTTAAAGAATAATTTTTACAAATTCTTATGTCTGTTCTTTAAATCCAAGGATGACACATTCAAGGACATTTTATCTGTGGCTCCACTAATAGAAGGCAAAACTAGAGTTGTTGTGTGCATAAAATTTAAATGCTGTCTTCCCAAGCCGAATTCTTCATGGATGTCTTTTCCCCAAGAGCCCCTGGTCCTCTGGATCTGGCCCCTTTGGAGTCTTTAGACCAGCCTGTTTCTTTCAGTATAATGTCTTCTAGATTTACAAACACGGAAGGACTCTAAGGACTGGTTTTTTACTACATTTGAGACCAGGTCATAAAATACAAACATGAGTCATCTTGCCATCCCTGCTTGTTCAAGGAAGCATCAGCATCAGTGTCAATTTGAGTGAAATGGAAAAAAAAGGCAGGGTCACCCCACAGCCTAAATCTACTGTTCAAACTGCTGAATCATTACCAGTTGCACCCTCTTAAATCCTGTGTAGTCGGCTGCTGGCCAGTGCCCCATCATGCTTGCTCAGCCCTGGACCATCTAGTCCTCAGGACTCTACACACAGGAACTTGAGCCTTGGGTTTCCAGGGAGGCTCTATAACTGAGTCATTCCCTATAGGTGAATACAGCCTTTTATTTTTCAACATAGAGACAGGGAAAACCCATACAGGGCTATGAGCACACTCTCGGCTAACTCCTCACCCCACATGCGTGTGAAAACTCGCGTGTCAGTGCTGGCCCCAGAGCTTATGGGCAGACACTCCCTCTGAACTCCCTTTGAAGGCCGGAGGAAATACCTTCCTCCCTTTTGTCCTCCTGGTCTCTTCTCCTTACTACCATCTGGTCCAAAGCCAGCCAATTCATCTAAGCCAACAACAAGGAGTTAACTCCTCTGTGTGAAACAATTTTCCCTGTGACTCATGGTTCTTGATGAGGTCTCACGCTTGCCAACTGTAACATTAGTGCAAGTCCCGAATTAGCGCAAGTCTGCTAAATGTCCTAGGATCCGAGAGGCAAACACCACTTTATAAATAATGCAATAACTTCTGCTCTGGATAGCTCGCCCCTTCTTTAAGCACAACTGTAGAGGCATTGCAAATAGACTAGCTAACAAACTGGGCTTTGTTTTTTTTTTTTGCAGTTTATTTATTTATTTTGAGAGAGGGAGAGAGAGAGCAAGTGGGGAGGGGCAGAGAAAGGAGAGAGAGAATCCCAAGCAGAGCCCACGCTGTCAGAGCGGGGCCTGACGTGCGGCTCCAACTACGAACCGTGAGATCATGACCTGAGCTGAAATCGAGAGTCGGATCCTTAACCAACTGAGCCAACCAGGCACCCCAGCTAACAAACTTTTAAAACGATTTCCAGAGAAATCACGTGCGTAAATTCAAGTGTAAAAGCGGTATAAAATGTACTTTTAGATTGAACAGATTTATTGCTCGAGCCATCCATGTGGCTTATGTGCCTTTTAATTTCTTCCAGCTGCACCGCACTTACATTTCCTACTGTTTCCTTTGTATAATCTGTGATAAGCTGTTGTTCTAGTTTGTCTCCGGCTGCCTCTCATCTTAGGCCTCTGATACTTTGCATCTGCAAAGCACTTCAGGGTTTACAAAGACCTTCACTGATGTATTCCTATTCATCTTCAATCCTACAACCTATGAGGTCTGCAGCCCTACATCCCCATTGCCCAGTTGAGGAAACTAGAGGTTCAAGAGCCTCAGTGATTTGTTATGTCACACTGGCAGCAAATGACAGGACTGTGAACGGAACCTTGGATTTCGAACACCAAGTTCCCTTTTAAACCAGGCGATCTCTGTTGCCCAGCACGCCACCAACTTTTCTGCCTTAAAGCCTTTTGCACAAACCAATTTTACCCTTGCTGTTTTAGCCTCTACCTCCTATCCGGCCCACAGATGCTCCAAGGTTCCAAAGTGTTTGGAAGAGGATTGTGCCGTGCCATGAAACTCCGATTCTTCACAAATTAAGGCTGAGGTGGGGGCTGTGTGGCTCTCAGGAGAGATGCAGAGGTGTGACCTGAATAGATTGACCTTGGTCAATGTAACCTGTCTCCACACGGCGCGGTCATCTCTGCAATGTAGCCAGGCCGTCTGATATGCCCAACAGCAAAGGGCACTCTTTTAAGGCATGCCTTTTATGAAAATCTTTTGTTTTCTTTCTTTTTTTCTTTGTTTCTTTGGTTTTTTCTTGCCTTTTTTTTCTTTTCTTTTTTTCTTTATTTTTCCTTCCTACCTTCCTTCCTTTCTCCCATCTTCTTTTTCTTTTTTCTTTCTTTCTTTTTCTTTCTTTTCTTTCTCTCTTCTCTTTTTTTTGTCCTTCATTATTTTTCTTTCCTTTTTTTCCTTCTTTCTTTTCTTCTTTTTCCAATATAGGGATGCCTAGTGTGGTAGTTAATCTTTAGAGATGGCCCCAAACAATGTTTGTGTTTCCTACCCATGAATATAGGCTGGTCCTATGAAGAAAGTGATATGCTGAGACTTCTAAGCCCAGGCATTAAGAAGACTTGGAAGCTTTTGCTTCCTTCTTTTTGGAGATATAATCCATTGTGTATAAATCCAAGTTACCCTGATGGAAAGAGAGGCCATATGGTGAGGTCCTGGACGACAAAAGGATTTGAACAAGCAACAAGGAGCCAACCACGAGATCCTATCTGCAGCCCATTGGCCTCATGAAAGACCTCAAGTGAGACCAGTAGAGGAATCACCCAAGCAGGACCTAGCCAACCCAGAGAATCATGAAATAAAATAAAAATTGGTTGTTGTTTTAAGCCACTAGATTTTTGAATGGTTTGTTCTGCAGCATAATTGGCCATCTACCCCTAGTCTGAACCTTCAGTAACCTTAGCAAGTTCTTGAAACAACTGGGCTCAAACAGGCCAGTTTGGAACAGAGACGGGGGACCTGAAGGGCAGACAATAGATAGTAGATGGTGGTCAGCAGATAGGAGAAGGAGAGTTTATGTCAAAGATGGAATAAAAACCCAGGAAATGGAAATACAGAGGAAGGAAAAGCAATGTTTCTTAGGAACTTGAATTTAGTTCTATGTAACTCTGAATCTCTCTCGTATCCCAGGCTTTGTTTAAAATAGAGGAAACTGCTAAAAAAAATTTTTTTTTAATTTAAAAAAAAGGGGGCCATCTAGGTGGCTCTGTCCATTAAGTGTCCGACTTCGGCTCAGGTCATGATCTCACGGTTCGTGAGTTCGAGCCTCACATTGGGCTCTATGCTGAGAGCTCAGTGCCTGGAGCCTGTTTCAGATTCTTTGTCTCCCTCTCTCTCTGCCCTTCCCCTACTCGTGCTTGCTCTCTCTCTCTCTCTCAAAAATAAATAAACATTAAAAACAAATTTTTTTAAATAGAGGAAAATGCTGCTCATTACATGGTTTGCCTAGGCTTGACACTTCAAGAAGTGCATCTATTTCCTTTTTTTGTGGTCATTCCTGGATTCAAGAATTAAGGAGACTCAATAAAGAAAACTCACCAGGGCTCCTGCGTGGCTCAGTCAGTTAAGCGTCTGACTCTTGGTTTCAGCTCAGGTCATGATCTCACGGTTCGTGGGTTGGAGTCCGGCATGGAGTCCCGAATGGAGCCCCACATCCGCAGTGTAGAGCCTGCTTGGGATTCTCTCTCTGCCCCTTCCCTGCTCTCCCTGTCTCTCTCATTCTCTCTCTCTCTCCCTCTGAGAATAAATAAACTTTTCCAAAAATGGAGAAAACTCACCAAGTCATACTTTTGGGGGGTTGGACCAGGCAAATAATCATCTGAAGCCATTGGATCTTTGTATTTCTAGAAAGGAGTACCTTGTTTGGAACCTTGGAGGCATTTGAGACTTTCTTTTTTCTTTTCCTTTTTTTTTTCCAATTTAACTGCCTCGGGGCTCTGACAGACCCCTGAGTGACTAAGGTGCAGGCAAAGAGATTGGTTCTGGGCCCTGTCTTCTATCCACACGAGAAAAACTGCATCATTATTGGTTATTTATCCTTGGAGTGTCTGTCTATCTAGAATGGCCACAAAGCCTTGGATAAAACTAAGAAATTTGGAAGAAACATGTAAGTTAAAACTAGCTCAAAGTCACTTGCTTCTTCTATTTATTTATTTGGTCTGAGATGATTCCCACATTCACTTACCATATGGCATTAAATCATTCTGGTCCTTGAGTTATTATTACATGATTCAAAGAGTATAATTTGCAGAATTGCCAGCCCAGGCTGCACTCTGTCCCACACCAAAAAAAGACCACAAGGAGGGGAGAAGAAAAATGACTGTTTCCTGGTAGCCCATATTTACGCAATTTTCTCCCACCACAGATTGTTTTGGCAGTCTAGACAGAGTCTTGTAAAATCCTTCCCTGATGTCATCCACATCCTTCCTTGATAAGTTCAAAATGCGTCCCGAGCAAGCATGGCTCCTCTAGCAATGTCATACAAATAATGAGTGCACAGCCACCGGGAAGAGGCCTTGGACTCTGGTAATTTCCACATGAAGGAACGGACTGATGAGCTGGCCACCAGATTATGTAAATATGTGGCCGACAATGCGGCCGCCCGAAGGGGAGAAAGAAACACACATATGGACGGTGCGTGTTTTAACAGAACTTTGTGGAAAACAAAACAGTCAAGACAGAAGTAGGCTAGATTCAGGGAAAGAAAGATGCAGGAAATTATGTTCTTAGTAAAACCAGGGACACACTCTGAAATTAATACTTCCGTAAGAGACAACTTACGATTGTACGTCAAAGAGAACACGCTGGGGCTTATTTCTGTCATTTTTGCAGAGGAAAGGTGGTTCCAGGTTAGGATTTGAAATTCAGGTTCGAAGAAGAAATTTATTTATTTTTATCATTTTCTTTCTTTATCAGCGGAGTAATAAGTCACTCACACCACCGCCTGTACAAATAGGACAGAGGATACAAATGTTGTTCTTCTCAAATAGGAGATAAAATTCCCAAGACACATTCACACAATGATCGGACCTATAGCCTCATTGAAAATCAATTCCAGTTGGTTAGAAAAAAAATTTTTTGAATCAGAACACACAGGGACAGACACAGCCCCTACTCATCGTTTGAAAATTTTCTGTGTGCTAAATTTTTATTTTTACGTGATTATATTCTTCTGGCCTTCGGGGGAATTGAAAGAAAAATGCTTCTCACGCGGCACTTTTAATATTCTCTTCAATCTGGTTAAATTCTTCAAAACAAACGAAGTGGTATAAAAAGGAATGTTCAATTTCATTCTCACATTGTCCCCGCAGTTGGTGATTTCAGAACGGCAGGAAATACTTAGATGTATGTTTTTTTTTGCCTACATCCCGACACGTTTATCAACTCCTCAGCCTTTCTTCTCTCCATCCGCTTCTCGAATGCTTTCCTTCAGGTCCTCTGTTTCTCTCCTTGCTGGGCTGTTTCAGGATCGATGTAAGTGTGCTTCGGTGCAGCCCCCCCTGGTAACTAAAACACAGACATGACCTTATTCTTTCCTAACTCAAAGCCATTTGGTGGCCTCTAAACACCCTATCATGCCTTCCCAGCAGCCCCTGCCTGCCAATGCCCCTACCTGGCCTCTGCTGGAGCCACATCTTCTACCATCACCTAGACCTCTGGGTCCTTTCAAGCTTCCAATGCTTGGCCAATTCCTGCCCTCCTTCAAGAATGTACCATGCTTCCTCTGCCTGGCAGGTTACTACTCATTCTTTAAGAAACAAACCTTGTGCCAATCTTGTCATCAGTCCGTGTGGTCCTGCTGGGACATCTTTAATTGGCCAATGCTAGCTGCACGTTCCACAACTGACATCACCTGAAAAGAAGCCTTTGTCGCCCTTACACCCTTACCCTTGCTTCTGACTGAACCCACTACGAGTATGTGTTTCAAGCTCATCTCTCCCAACTCTGTGCCTTCCCAGTCTCTGGCCTCCACTCCTTCCCTCAGAGACATTTGCCTCTCTGACTTTTTTTTTAATTTATTTTTATTGAAATGTAATTGACATATAATCTCGTGTAAGTTTAAGATGTACGATGCGTTGATTTGATACATTTATAGATTGCAATATGATTGCCACTGTAACATTAGCCAACACCCTATCACCTTCGTGTAGCTATCGTTTCATTTTTGTGGTGGGAACATTTCAGATCTTCCCATGCTTTTTGCAGCGTTAGTCCCGGTAACCAATCTATGGACACAATGCAAGTGTATCGAGGGATGAATGGATAAACCTATATGTAAACCTATATAAAAATATATGCCCGCAATGGAATATTAGAGAAAGAAGGAAATCCTCAATTTTGCAGCCACATGGATGAAACTTAAGGGGATTGTGCGAAGTAAAATAAGTCAGGCACAGAAAGACAAATACAGTATATTATATGGTATCCCGTATAGGTGGAATCTAAAAAAGCCTAACTGGTAAAAACAGAATAGACGGTGGTCATCGGGCGCTGGAGGGTCGGGTGAGGGGATTGGGGAGATGGTGTTTAAGGGCACAAACTTGCAACAAGTAGATGAAAAATTCCTGGAGATCTACTGACAGAGTAGTGATTTTAGACAATACTGTATTATAAACTTCAAAGTCGCTAAGAGACAAGATCTGACTCTGATGTTAGTCCATTTATGTCCTCTGTTTTGAATATCCCACTCTCAGTTGTGGGGCTTAATATTTTATCAGACTTACTAGGTTGGCACACTGGGTTGTTTACCTCAGCCCCTGCCAACAAGGGATGTGTTAAAATTCTGTGCTCCGTTCTTCTCCAGGAGATCATCTTATATTTATCTTTATGCTTTTACCCAGCAGTAAGCTCTTAAAAAGCAATCGTAGTATTTTACTCATTTTGGTATCCTCGGAGCATAATATGATGCAGTGTTTGTTGAATGAGTGGGTGTGATTCTCCGATTTCTTACCTATACATTTCATTATATCCACCTGCTTCATCAAATTGCTTAGAATATACTGGGCCCCTGACAAATATTTTTGGATTAAATAAATAAGGTTGTTCATTTCTATACTGTTTGACTTGTTACAATGAAGTGAAAAACAAAAGAGAAAAACTAAAGACATTTTGAAAAACAAAGAAATATGGTGGTTATGTTCTTCTAAGTTTAGCATTGTGGACTCACTGTGGAGACTAAATTAGGAATACCTCCTTAATTAAAAATTTGTGAATATGTGGGAAAAAGTCCTGAAGTAATGTCCATGACAAATAAGACAGGCTTTCCAAACAGGTGCAGCAGAGAAGCAATATCGAAAAGCAATGGTTTCCAAACTCTTTATTCAAATGTAGTTGAAAATGATTTAATAATAGTTTGAAGAAAAGTAACAGTAATTTATTTTTTAGTTAATTTTTTTCCCTTGGGGGGAATATCTTTTTTTAAATATTTTTTTAAGTTTATTTTTGAAAGAGAGACAGAGTGCAAGTGGGGGAGGGGCAGAGCGAGAGGGAGACACAGAATCCAAAGCAGGCTCCAGGCTCTGAGCTGTCAGCACAGAGCCCAATGTGGGTCTCAAACTCATGAACCGTGCGATCATGACATAAACTGAAGTCGGATGCTTAACCGACGGAGCCATCCAGGCGCCCCTTGAGGGGAAATTTCTTTAATCAAGATGTTGAACCATTGATGGAGCAAACTGATGTGAGCTGTACAAGTCATGAGGAAGAGACTTTTACACACACTGCTGTGATCTGAGGAAGCAATGGATGGCTGTTCGCAAGAAGCTGTCCACAAGATGCTGCCTCCAGCAAATGTGGCTGCAGGATGGCAGGAAGGAGACGGAGTAGGAGTGAGCACGGCCTTCGGGCTCTGCCCTTACAAGCTGTGTGATCCTGGACAGTTCATGCAACCTTAATTCTTCCTTTGTAAATAAAGGGAGGTGACCATCAAGGACCTTGCTGAATTCTCGTGAGAAATAATTTAGATACGTATAAAATGCCAAACACATGCTTGGATTATTGTAGGTGCCATATACAACCATTATTTTAAATTCGATTTGACCATAAACTCCTGAGGGGCAGTGCGAGTGCTTGGCACTGTCGCTACTCACTGAATATTAATTGAATGAATGGGGCGCCTGGGTGGCTCAGTCGGTTAAGCATCCGACTTCAGCTCAGGTCATGATCTCACGGTCCGTGAGTTCGAGCCCCGCGTCGGGCTCTGGGCTGATGGCTCAGAGCCTGGAGCCTGCTTCCGATTCTGTGTCTCCCTCTCTCTCTGCCCCTCCCCCGTTCATGCTCTGTCTCTCTCTGTCTCAAAAATAAATAAACGTTAATTTAAAAAAATATATTGATTGAATGAATGAATGAATGAATGAATACTAAACACTCAATTCTAGGGATGAGGGGGCTGACCACTTCTGTCAGGAAGGGAGCTGCTAAATCAGGAGGAGCAAGAATCAGGAATGCTGAGAATAATAACTTATTTTTAAAAGATATGGGTCCCCAGTAATGTTAGTCATGGGTGTATCATAAATATCTATGATAAATAACACATCTAAAAACCATTAAAGTAGCTGGTTGACTGGTCCTTCTCCGATTTGCTTATCCGATTTGCAATAATTAAAATTATTGCCATCATTAGTTCACTCACCTAAGATAAACTAACTGCTTACAATATGTCGAGGGCTGTACAGGTATGATCATTAACCACACTTTGAGAGAAGGAAGCCTCCTTACGGCACAATTCCGTAAGAGGACTGGCTATCCAACTTAACATTCCCTGGGCCCCCGTGTCTTAAAATAATGAAGTCGTGTCTTTGGGAGGATTCCCACCATTGAAAGGAAAAAAAAAAAAATAATGAGGAAGTGTCTGTACATCATTCAATTTCACTTATAATTTGGGAAAGATAAAATAAAACAGCAAGATCTCCTTTTTGCCCATTTGTTGCAAGGCTTGAAGAGCATGAGAATAGCAGCTGTTGGCCCTCACCTGGGGGAGGTGTGGCGCTCACATATTGTTGGCACAGGTGTAACTTAACGCTACCCTGAAAACCGACTTGATGAACATACAGAAAAATTGAGGATGTGTTTATCCTGCGACCCAGCAGTTCCACTTGGGTATACTTCTTTAAAAACAGAAACAAAAATGGGGCGCCTGGGTGGCTCAGTCGGTTAAGCGTCCGACTTCAGCTCAGGTCACAATCTCGCGGTCCATGGGTTCGAGCCCCGCGTCGGGCTCTGGGCTGATGGCTCAGAGCCTGGAGCCTGCTTCCGATTCTGTGTCTCCCTCTCTCTCTGCCCCTCCCCCGTTCATGCTCTGTCTCTCTCTGTCTCAAAAATAAATAAAACGTTAAAAAAAATAAAAACAGAAGCAAAAAACTCCCAATCTATACACACAAAGAGATACGTTCATTGAGACACTTTTGCATCAGAAACAACAACAACAACAACAACAACAACAACAACAACTGGCTACACCCTGAATGCTTAGCGATAGGTCAGAAAATAAGTAAATTGTGCTGTGTTTATAAGATGGTCTCGACCAATTAAAATGATCACGGCTGTATCTAAAAATGATGAGGGTGAGGGAAAAGGAATTACAAAATTGTATATTGACTTGTGTGAATTTAAAAGCACAAATAAAATAACAGCGTATCGATACCACTCTACACGTGTGAGAGGATTAAAACTGATCTGGAAGCTTGTGACTCTTGATCTGGGGGTTGCGAGTTCAAGCCCCACATTCGGTAGAGAGCCTACTTAAAAAGAAATAGAGATTTAGATTTATCTGTCAGTTTTTATTTCTTTTTTTTTTTAATTTTTTTTTTAACATTTATTTATTTTTGAGACAGAGAGAGACAGAGAATGAACAGGGGAGGGGCAGAGAGAGAGGGAGACACAGAATCGGAAGCAGGCTCCAGGCTCTGAGCCATCAGCCCAGAGCCCGATGCGGGGCTCAAACTCACGGACCGTGAGATCATGACCTGAGCTGAAGTCGGACGCTTAACCGACTGAGCCACCCAGGCGCCCAGTTTTTATTTCTTAAGAAACACTGGCAGCAACTCCTGGCCCCCAAAGAGGACACTTACCTTGTCCATGGAACCTTCCATGACTCCCCAAGCAGACGTGATAGCTCATCCACCTTATCAAACCCTATTGAAAAGAATTGCTTGCAGGTCTGTTTTCATGCTAAACTGATTTCCCCCACGTCAGGGAGTCTATATTATTCATTTCTGTACCTCTTGCATAGTACAGTAGAAGACCCCAAATGGGCATTCAATAAATATTTGAGGAGTTAAAATAAAGCCTAATGTGCGAGGGGAAAGTCCTAGAAAGCACTTGTTTAGAGCCAAATAGGAATGAGCTCCAGGATTAACTGTTGTTTGCAGTTATCTATGGTCTTTACTATTCTTCACTAATGTAGCTAATGGAGTCATCATTACCCATAAGACCCATCATTAACCATAAGACCTTCTAATCAAAGAATGCAGGAAAACAGCTTTTCCAAGAGGAAATACTAAAAATATGAATATCATAGTTGCGGAAAGACCTCAGTGGTCATAAACTACTATGAGAAATTCTTCTAAAATCCCCCCATAAAAGAAATCATGCATGAAGTTGTTCTCTAAAGACATATAGAGCCTTACAAAATTAGTGGACACATACTATGTGCCAAATATGCTCCTTATGACCCTGCTTTAATTATGCCTCTTATACTCATTATAAGCATAGGAGGTAAGTATTATATGGCACCCATTTCACAGATGAAAACACTGAGGCACAGAGGCTGTGGAACTTGTCAATGTCATAGGACTAGGAACCAATAATTTGAACCCAGTTTGGGGGGGTCTTTGTAGCTCAGTTGGCTGAGGGTCCGACTCTTGATTTCAGCTCAGGTCATGACCCCACGGTCACAGGATCAGGCCCCCCGTTGGGTCTCACAACGGGCTCCCCCCTACACTGAGTGTAGAGCCTGCTTAAAATTCTCCCTCCCTCTCCCTCTGCTCCTCTCCCCCACCCCCTCTTTCTCTTTCTCTCTCTCTAAGATAAAATTTAAAAAAGAATCCAGTCAGGCTCCAGAGACTAAACCCCTAGTTTCTGTGTTTTACTACCTCTCAGTACTGTGATTACTTTATGTTGTCAAGATTCCATTGTTTTGTGTTTCATGAAATTTATTACTGGATATTCACTTGCTTTATACAAGTATCACTTCTTAAAATATGAAAATAGTTCCATCGTGGTTGGTAAGCAGGCACTGCCCTGAGGTTCCTGAGTAACATTTCAATATTCTAGTCCTCTTGGCCCACCTCTGGGATTTCAACAATCCCCTCTGTGAAACACACACACACACACACACAGAGGAGTAACATCGGGAGTCACTCTGACCTCTGCTCCAGATCTATGGACCCCGTGACGCTGATGTAATTTAGCTTGTTCAATATGGTGACTGCCATCCCTAAACATAGAGTCCACTTAGCACCCTCAGGATACAGGTAGTGGTAAGGTAGCCAGGGAGAGGTTGGGTGAGCTCCTTAACAATTAGAGACTCACAAATCCCCGTCAGTCTTCAGGCGTTTGCTGCCTGCGGACAGGGCATGGGCTCTGCCCTTGAGAGAAGTGAGTTTGCCTCTCAGCTCCACCGGTCACTCATTATATGGCCTTGGGCAAATGACTTAGCCTTGCAGAAACTCAGCTTTTCACTGAGGGATGATGCTCATCTTTCATGGGCTATATGAGAATTAAATAATAAAAAGTACACGAAGTGCTTAATTTAGCGTTTGGCCCATAGCTGTTAATATCAGAAGATATTAACGGTGCCAGATGTTATTGTTCTTATGTAAAATAGGCGTGGTAGTTGACAGTTAATAATCAATTGAGAAAAGCAAAGCTATCAGAAACACATCTGATACATAATAAACTCAAAATATACGTGCTGGTTATTAGTTTGCTCTAAGTCAGTTCTATTTAAAGTTTGTAAGTCATGTCTATTTTAAACTTTTTTTCTCTTAAAAGAATTTTTTCTAGGTTGAAACTCTGTGAAAAACTTCTGTATAAATAGGCGTATTTTTGCCACCTTTGTATAAGGATTCAAACCCTAATATAGCTGATATTGCAGCTTGACTTTTATGCCTTCAGTTTGAAAGCCCGATGAGACCATTTTCTGCTTAGGAAAAGCCAACCTCCACATCTCCCTGACGAGATCGGTCGCAAACATGCTTTAGTATTTTGTTTCAATACTTTGAGGCAGTGGTGAGTGGATTCTAATTTTGAGAGAAAATTACCCCAAAAGAAGAGGGGGGACAAAACCACCTTAGTTTACATTTTATTTTCAATTGATTTTGACAAAAAGGAAATGAATGTTCTCAGGATGGGATCCTCAGGGAGCATGTTTATTTTCTTTCTGGAACGTGGGAGCGGAGAGTTTTAAGGAGTGGGATAGAGAGATGAGGGAGGTCCTCCTGTGCATTCCCACAAAGGAGATGAAATCCCACTGAAACTTCAGTCGCCATGAGCAACCAATGGAAACACTGACACTGAGAGAAAGGGTTTCTGGTTTGAAAATGATGTTTTTATTACGTATCATCTGAAAATATTGAATGAAGAGTCAGATCGTTGATGCTGGTCCTGCCTCTGCGGACGGTCAGAGCTGTGGCCTCAGGTAATGTGTTTAACCTCACTGCCTCCCAGAACCATTATGTGTAATGTTTGTGGGTTGGACGTGGTATTTTTTAATCTCCATTTTAAGCTCCTCTAAATTTAAGTTTCGAGTAAGCAAATGTAGAAGGTAACCAATGTCTAAAACATTTCTAACCCTGCACACGCTGGCCATCAAGACGAACACACGGCTTAATTCAATTAACTCACAATTGTGAGACATCTATGTACTTTATAGAGACAAAATTCAGCGATATAGACATAAAAGACAATATAGATATAAAAATACAAAGAGAAACGTTGTCTTCTCCAGGAGCTCCCAGCGCTGTCTCCAGATGATCTACAACACTGCGAGATTAAACACGGCAAAAGATACTGCGAGGGATGAGGGTTGGACACAATCTGAGAAGTCCCTGAGTGGAATTTTAAGGACAAATGTTGAGCATGTCAGCTATTCTTTTTTTTTTTTAAGTTTATTTATTTATTTTTAAGAAAGAGAGAGAATGTGTGTGAGTGGGGCAGGGGCAGAGAGACAGGGGGACAGAGGACCTGAGGCGTGCTCTACTCAGAAAGCCAGATGCGGGGCTCAAACTCATGAACCGCGAGATCACAACCGGAGCCAAAGGCAGACGCTTAACCAACTGAGCCACCCAGGTGCCCCATAGCATGCCAGCCATGCTACAATCCATAAGCTTCACACATAAATGAACCAGCCGTCTCTCTCAGTTGATGGTCTCGTACGTGTCTGTGTGAAGGGGCCCCTTTGGAAACAAGGCATCCCTTTGGGTGTGCGATGGGCATTTAAGTATTGCTGCTGCTCAGCAAGTAGTTTGGAGCTCTCTCCAGGCAATTCTGGCAAGGCCGTATTTATAACATTTTGTAAACAGCGGGACAAGCCTCCCACTGCCACGCTAAGCCTTGCCCGTATAGGACTCAGTTCCTGTCTGCTCCCACCAAGCAAGAACACAGCAGACCCACTGCTATTTTCAGCCAGCGACACCTCTTAGATGAGTTACCAAGCAAGCCAGGACATAAATTTCAGAGGAACACAGGACAGCAAACAATTCTTTTTTTTTTTTTTTTAATTTTTTTTTTTTAATGTTTATTTATTTTGGAGACAGAGAGAGAGACAGAGCATGAACGGGGGAGGGTCAGAGAGAGAGGGAGACACAGAATCTGAAACAGGCTCCAGGCTCTGAGCTGTCAGCACAGAGCCTGATGCGGGGCTCGAACTCACGGACCATGAGATCATGACCTGAGCCGAAGTCGGACACTCAACCGACTGAGCCACCCAGGCGTCCCACAGCAAACATTTCTTATGTGGCGTTCTGTAAAGAGCCAAAATTGCTCTAAGGACTCTACCAATGTCGCTTAAAATTTCCAGGGGCCGTTGTTTCTCGCACCCCAGAGAGCTGATTGATCCCCTCTTAACAGCAGCCAGCTTTTTCAATCCAAACTGTGGCCGTTAACATTGGTCTCAGGTAATTAAAAACAACAGGCTGCTTAAAAGATGGATTTTCCTTTCAAGCAGTTGTTTGTTCTATTCTGGCAGAAAATTGGAATCCCAGAGGGATATATTACAACCTGTCTCCTCCCAAGTAGGAGACGGTTAATAATAATAGACACCACCACTTTTGGAGTCCTTTTC
This sequence comes from Panthera onca, assembly GCF_046562875.1. NCBI lineage: Eukaryota > Metazoa > Chordata > Mammalia > Carnivora > Felidae > Panthera > Panthera onca. The sequence goes on along the minus strand of NC_138351.1, from coordinate 46,679,516 downwards.
TGAGCCAGGCTCTTTCACAGACATTAGTTAGCTAAATCCTGTTGGTTATCTGCAATGACGGGTATTATTTTCCTGGGAGCCCGAGGCTCAGAGACATTAAATAACCCCACGGCAAGAATATGGCAGAAAGACATGAAAATATTTGTCTAGCCAGGATTCATCCTACATGGCAACGTGTTTAGGTTCCTTAAAGTAAAATCTGTGGGAATGAGGGCTGGGAATCCAAGTTCATCACAGAGACCCTCTCTTTTCTCTACAGAGGAGTCACCTATGATCAGTTACCTCCAAGCTGCAGTTGGGAAGAAACGTGGGCCAGATGAGAGCGATACTTTGACACAGCAGGAAAATATTTGGACATTCGTCATGTATTTCGTTAATCTTACCTTTGTCACTACTCATATTTACCTATGAATCGTGTCCCTAGGGATACCCTCAATTATGAGTGAATATTCTAGCAAAGGTGGCCATCAAGTACTTTTTTCCATTGCTCTTAATGTTAAAACGGGCGTATGTTCTGATAGAAGGAAAAAAAGTTTGGATTCTGGACATAGCCAAATGAAACTTTAAGGTTATAGCACACCTTTGAAGAGCCTACTCAAAAATATTTTCTCGTTTAAAATGAAATACAATCTTGTTAAATAAATAAGATCCCAGAGGGATGTACAAAGATATCCACAAAGCAAAATCAATGCTATGTCAACTATGAGCACTGTATTAGGAGTTCTGGTTTCATATCACATTTTCTGCAGTGTCAGCAATAAAGATACAATCATTTTACTAGTCTCAAACATCTCAATGCTTTCAAATTTCTATGTATTCTTAATTACTTTTCTCAGCCTATTGCTTCAAATTACACTGCTTGATCTCATTGGATATTTTCCCCAGGAACACCTGTGAGCTCCTTTTATTTTTTTTTCCTTATATATAGTTAATTATATTCTGTCTTTTCCCTAGTGCACATCAGGAGGTTTACAATGGGTATATATCAAAAGTGGCACAAGTTAAAAGTGGCATAAAGGAAATAAAATCAGAGACAAGGATTCAACAGAAATAGAATAAAAAGTGCTTATGTTCGTGACCCACATGTACACTGGAGTAGGGAATAAAAATAAGGAGGCACTTTGGCAGTAGGTTTGCCAGCAGCTAAGTGAAAAAAATGTGGTTGGTTATACAGTTCAGAGTCCGTAAGGTAAAAACAGACTGACTGCTCAGAAGAATTACATCTGTTCTTGGTGGTGAAATCGGGCAAGAATTTCTCCCAGGAGTGTTGTAAAGAAGCCGAGGTATGATGTGGAAAATACATTTCTGACAACAAAGAGGCAGAAGCTCTTTCTTTCTTTTTTTTTTTTTTTTTTAATGTTTATTTATTTCTGAGAGAGAGAGTGAGACAAAGCGTGAGTGGGGGAGGGCCAGAGAGAGGGAGACACAGAATCGGAAGCAGGCTCCAGGCTCTGAGCCATCAGCCCGGAGCCCGACGCGGGGCTCGAACTCACGGACCGCGAGATCATGACCTGAGCCGAAGTCGGACGCCCAACCGACTGAGCCACCCAGGCGCCCTGAAGCTCTTTCTTATAAAGACACCCAATCTAGACTGATGGGATCCTGTTGAGGGTCAGCTTGCTAAAAAGAGAATTTCAGAGATTTTTAAGTTAGCTACAGTTTTTGGTTTGTTTGTTGTTGTTTTATTTTATTTTATTTTATTTTATTTTATTTTATTTTATTTTATTTTATGTTTTTGAGAAGAAAGGTGGGGGGAAGCCCAGAAAATTAAGGGTGGAAAGTTTGATCCTCCCTTGGCAATGAAGACTCAAGCCAGTGTTTTCTAGTTAAACTCAAGTCTGAAAGCTTTTAGGCACCATGCAAGGGTTTGTTTACAATTACCTATTGGTTGACGCGGTCAGGACAAAGATGGCTTATGATACACATAGAGTGATCCATCAATGGATGTCTGCAGCACACTGTTAGACATAATGTTGGTTAAATATAGCATATCTGAAATGGGCGCTCTTAGCTCATCGTTAGAGACAGAGCAGTGGGAGGTTAGCGTTTCTCACCCTTCTATATTCTGTTTTCATTGCTGGGACCAGGTGCCTGCAAACCTCCGTTCTCCTTCCCCAGCTCTGACAACAGGAAGCCCCAGAGGGACAGGGAAAGGCTGGAGGAGGAGGAAGGGACTGGCTCCTCCCTGGGTGTTTACTGCTCCTGTAACGGATTCTCCACCTCGAAGCAGCGGCTGGTTCCATAGACACATTTGGTTCCAGTTTGTAAATGTCCCCCCTTCCTAGACCTGGCCTTCACCCCCTCGGAGGTACCAGCATGAGCGTGCTGGTGCTACCTCCTCAGACACATGAGTCTAAGAGCTGTGAGGGTCCCCCTTGGACTCCTGAGACACCAGCACCAGTCACACAGTCTTCTCCTCAGAGGTTTGGGTCTTAGAGGGCCCTTCCTCTAAGTTGCTAACTTCTAATAATCCCAACCTGGACCTTCAGTGCGGAGCTCCTTCCTGCAGCCATCACTTTTGAAATACCCCAGCTCTCCTTTTCTGCCTTTGCAGTTCCCAAAACTAGAGTAATAAGATTTCATGGGTCTGTTTTCTGTTTCCAGGAATCTTGCTGGCACAGTGGTAAATACAAGATGGCTTCAGGGCACCCCCAAATTTCCATAAATTGAGGAGTTGGTGTTCCCTTAGAATAAACGTATAGTGTATTTCATTAATACCTTCAGTTCCTGATTTCTTACGGGTACTAGCAAAGTCATTATCTAGAAAATAACCTGTCTCTGGACATCTTTGAAGTAATAGCAATTTGGGGCGTCTGGGGGGCTCAGTCAGTTAAGCATTCGACTTCGGCTCAGATCATGATCTCATGCCCGACTGGCATCGGGCTCTGTGCTGACAGCTGGGAGCCTGGAACTTGCTTTGAATTCTGTGTCTCCCTCTCTCTCTGCCCCTCCCCTGCTCTCTCTCTCTTTCTCTCTCTCTCAAAAATCAACATTAAAAAAATTTTTTTTGAAGTCATAGCAATTTATATGATCAAGGTTGTAATACCCACCAGGTATGCACCAGATTGGTGAGTGCCCATTTTGTACTTCCTGCTAGATTTTTTTAGATTGGCCAGATATCTATGGTTACATTTTTATATTATGATTATAAATGATTTGTATGCACTTCAGGAAAGTGGGGAAAAAATGGAAAAGCATAACACGAAAAGTTTTAATTATTTGTAGTCCCACAATACTTGTTTATGTTATCGTTATATGTATGTATGTTATGTATATTTATATGTATTCAGTAGGCTTCTTATTACACACATTTTTATAACCTACTTTTTCATTCAATCACCCATTTATTTTTTAAAAAATATTCTTAATTCATTGCATCTTTTTAGATGAAAGATTGACGTAAAATTAAGTCCCCAAAAGAAAAAGACACGGCCTAATCTTGAATATATAGTATTATTAGTTTGCATTTGTTTTTAATTCAGAGGTCTCCTAAAGAACAGGAAGAAAGGGTGAAGCTCTGAGACAGGGAAGGTAGATAGACTCCAACACGTGTGCCCACAGCATTGGCTGCATAGTTCCCTGCCATGACAGCATCCCTCCCATGACAAGGCTCCCAGTGGGACATCAGCTACTGGGATCTCTTAGCAGTCTTCAGTGGCTATGGTGGCATGAGCCATGTGTCTGCTAACCACACCCTGAGCCACGTTACTGGATCTTGCAAAGTGGAGTCTTTTTCATTCACCATTAATTGTCACCAGAGAACTCTGCTCAAGTGAAGACTTCATTCATTCATCTAATCACAAACGCACAGTGTGTTTCAGTTATCTATCGCTACACGACAAACCACGACAAATCTTAATAGCATAAAACAATACCCATTTTATTATGCTCATAATTCTCTGGGTCAAATATTCAGGCTGGGCACAGAGACGATAGCTCGTCTCTGCTCTGGGATGTTTGGGGTCTCAGCTAGAGGCTGGAATGGCTCCACTGGGGGTTTATGCTGTCATCTGAGCTCCTCAGTTCTTCTCCACAGGGTGACTGCCAGGATGAAACGTGCAACAGGAACAGATAAGAATCTCTCTCTCCTGGCAGTTTCCCTAGGTGGTTAGCCTGGGCGTCCTTACAGCATGGCAGTCCCAGGATGAGCAACCTTCTCTCATGGTGACTGACTCACCCTGATTAAGCATTCCAACAGTGCACAGTGGGAGCCTCAAGACTTCTTATGACCTAGCCTCAAAATTCACACAGCATCATTTCTGTCACATTCTATTGGTTACACAGGGCCAGTCACCTTTTGGTGAGGAGATCGAAGTTGGGAGTTGAAGTTCTTTGAGAACCCTCTGTTGAGGGATAGTTACCACATACTATTTTGTAGATCAGTAGGCTTTTCCACTTGAATCACCTTCACTGACGCTCACTGTGCTCTGTGCAGTGGAAGTCTGGGATTCTCATCAATGAAAGCAGGAGACGAAAAAGGGGATCCAGTGGTTTTCCAAACCAATAGATCATTTATTGCTGGTAACTCCATGCTTGGGAGTATTTTTCTCAGAGAGTATGAATAACACTTTGGAGTCTAAGTCACAGGGCGAGAAGCAGAAGCAAGCATTTGGGTATTGGAAATGGAAGGTATTGGAGAGGAAAGTTCACAGAAGAGAGAGTGCAGTTAACTACCAAATGTTGAATAACAGAATACCAACAGAGGGAGAAGTGCGGCATTTTGGAGCAAAATCTTTGAACACAGCTTATAATAGCGTCCTTTTTCAGAGAATTCTTACATGAGTCAAGGCGAAGGAACATTAAAGAAAGCCTACCAGTGCAGACATCCAGAAAAGGTTTGTTAGTTCTATTTTATAAATGAAGAAGGAGGCACATTAAGTGACTTGCCCTAACATACATAGCTAGTTAAGTAACAGAGCCCGGATGACAGCCCAGATTATGTAACTAGAAGTCTGTGCTCTCTTTAGCTGTGTCATGAGATCTTCTACATCAGACACCATACACTGAACAGTTAGAGTTCTTGGTTATAAACACAGAAACTTGGGGCGCCTGGGTGGCTCAGTCAGTCCAGCATCAGACTGTTGGTTTCAGCTCAGGTCGTGATCTCACAGTTTGTGAGTTCGAGCCCTGTATCAGGCTCCACACTGGTAGCTTGGAGCCTGCTCAGTATCCTCTCCCCCTCTCTCTTCCCCTCCCCTGCTGGCACTGTCTCTCTCTCTCTCAAAAGAAATAAATAAACTTTAAAAATAAATAAACATAAACACTTGCTTTGGCTAGTGTGAACAGAAGTGAAATTTAATGGAAGGCTATCAAGTAGCTTACTGTGTGGACAGGAACACTGAAGGATTTATGTCAGAAAATACTAACGGAGACAGTCACGGTCAAGCCAAAGGAAGAGACTGGCGAGGGCACTGGCGTTAGCACTTGCAGCCTGGACCCTCGTGGCGAGCAACAGCTATTGTCACTGCTGTTCTATTAATGTCACCGATCACAATCCTAGTGAGTATCGTGGAGCCTTTATGTCATCTGTCAGGATCCCAAGTCCCAGGTGGGAGCATCTGATTAGTCACATGCTCTAGCTGTCAAGTGGTTGTTTAAAAAAGAAACACCTAGGCCTGTGTGCCTACCTCTCACGAAGCACATACAGTGGCCTTCACCAAAATGAAATGTGGCTGTGATTGCTGGCTACCCAGAAATAAACAAGGGTTTGCTCTATGCATTTTAACCTGCAGTGACCACACTTTGGAGTTCCAGATAAAGCACACCATTCTCACTGGAAACGGATGGTTCGAGGCAGGGATGCTAGGAGTGCCCCGCCAAGCCCAGGATATTTGTCAGTGTGGTCCACATTCTGAGGCCTATTCTCTGCCCTCTGCAGCTAGTAAATGAAACGAAGGAAAAAAGAGAGGAGGGAAAAGCTTGCTGTAGGCTAGGACTTGTCCCTGCACCCGTGACAGCAATGCCTGTGTTTACTTGTTTATCAGCGTAGAACAATCAGAAAAGATGATGGTGGCAAAGTCGAAATTACAGCAGCCCTTTTTGAGGCCGAGCTGACGACAGGATGATCTGAGTAAGAACCGTATTTCTTAGAACAACATGCGAGAAGGACTTTCAATGAATTCCCCGCAAGACATCCTTAGCAGAGTATGAGTCTGATGTGTGCAGTCTAGCAAGTAATTCTTTGTAGACTGTAAGAGAAGGCTCGGAATGGGATGGGGGCAGAGCTCAGGACAATAGTGTTAGGGGGTTTGGGATTGAATCAGGGGAAGGGAGTAAGTATATATTGATTTGTTTTATAAATCCAATAGGGAAATTCAAGAAAGGGATTTATAAGAAAGGGATTTCCAGGGCCCAGATTAAGTTGAGAAATGCATTACTCAGCAGAGACCATGAGTGAATCTGGCTAAAAGAGAGGTAAAAACAAACTCAGATGATGAAGCTTTTGTTAGCAGAGAGAAGTTAGATTTGGCATTGAACTAAAGGGATATGGTGAAAACAGTAGAATGAATGACTGCATCAGTTGCCAGGGGAGGAGAAAGACTAGAACAAGGAACCAGTTATGGAATACATACGAGAGGGTGAAATAGGAAAATAAATTCTTCAACGTTGAAAAGATTGCCTGGCCCATCCATTCTGGGTGGGATCAAGTCCTTAAAAAAAGCAAACCACTCTGAAAGCAAGCATTTTAAATTTATTGTCTTATGCCAGTCAAAGCCTCATCCCTATTTTACAGATGGGCAACTTGAGGTTGAGAGATGTTGAACTATTTTTACCAAAAATACCTCTTTAGCAGTGAGCTAGCTGCGATTTAAGCCCAAATCCGTGTGATTCAAAAGCCCAGGCTCTTTTCACTTTACGATAGCTCTCGAATTCAGAAAATTTAAAGGCAGAGGTTATCTGCTCTTGCATTTGTTTCCAATCTAAGCATTAAGTAGAAGAAAGAGGCTGTCTTTGAGATTCTTAGTAAATTTTAAAGGAAATAGAGAAAATATGAGCGCTTCTCGGTGAGAGGGAAGTAGAATGGGAAAGACGGGCAAGTCCACTCCCTGCAATTCCCCTTCCCCCCACATATATGTGATCTTTTCTGATTTCAAGACATTTTTTGATTACTCATCTAATGCTCATATGGGAGAGACAGATGGCTACCCTCCAAAGATTTATATTGTGCTCCCTTTCTTGGTGTAGTGTTGCTGTTGGGACAAAGTTGCCCCTCTGCGGACTACTCATTCCAGCCCCCCTTTCATCTAAACAGAGCCATGTAATTAGTTAATTTCAGGCTAAGGCCATTAGGAGACAGGTGTGCCTTTTTTCACCATCCGTCCTTCCCTCTCTTCTAGCTCGATAGTATCACCCAGAATGACCTTGAAAGTCACTTGTCGAAGACAGCAGACCCTCTCTCAGCTTGGCTTCTGAATAAACTACCACTCTCTCACCTTCTTCCTCTCTCCAAACATGAAGATCAGTATTAAACTATTACCTGAGTAAGAATGTTTTATTTTGTGTTAAGCCATTGATATTTTGGGGTTTATTCCTTACAGCAGCTGGAATTCCCTGAACTAACACAATTGAATTAAGGTATTCAGTCTCTTTAGTGGTCTGGCTTCTTTCTTTCTTGTTTCACTTTTGATGCTCTCAGTTAGGATTTGCTGAGTTATTTGAAGTCAATTCATAAATCTGAGATGTTGCGGCTCTTAGCTCACTTTTCCATGCAGAATTAGTTCATTTGTTACTCATTGAGCAAGCATTTAATAAACATGTATCTTGTGCTACATGTTAAGTGCTGTATGGACTATGAGTAAAATTTTTTTAAATGTCCTTTTAGATGTAACACAGTCACGTAACTATAAGGATATTAAGGCAACGTTGTTCATAATACCAAAAGAAAGGAAAATATATAAATGTTTAAGACTAGAACAATGAATAATTACATCTATGGTGTATTTGTCTAACAAAACACTAAGAATTATGTTTAAGGGGAACTGAGTTTGAACTTTATTCAGTAGAGACTTGGAGATTGTTGAAACTTTTTGGGGATGTGAAATGATCAAACTGTACTTCAAGGAGAGTAATCAGTATGTAGGGTCAATTGAATTAGTAAGAGAATCATGGATGAGATGACCAATTGGTCTTGGTATTTGTTCTCACCTCCTTTTATCAGCGAAAGAACTACAGAGTATTAGCTGATCAAATAGCATCCCAGCTAACATCAATATATCCTAGCCCCTCTTGAGATAGATGTCACCAGGCAACTAAGTTCTGGCCAGGAGTTGCTTTTACAGAAGAGAAGACTGGACTGTCTCTCCTCTCTTTCTTAAGTACCTCCCACTAGGATATCTTGGCCAGACGGTGGGAGTCAACCCATTGGCAGGGTGAGCTGCCTTCACATCTACATCTGCTGTTTCAGTGACCATCAGATATTATGTTGAGAAAGACAGAGCAGAACAGGTAGAACACAGAGGCCAGTAATTGTGAGCTCTCAAGCACAAAATGTGTGCTTGAGCTGCAACTAAGCTGCAAGGTCCTAACATGGTTGTGCCTTTTCTCTGCCTGGCTGCTCTTGACCTTCCCTGGGTCTCTTACAACGCCCTGCAGGCATTCTCTCATGGACGGGATCTTTCTTCAAATGAACACATAGCCAGTTTTCATTGAGGCTCGTTAGAAATCATGAGCCCCAATGTTGGGAGGTCGGAATGCTTAGAAGGAAAGCCTTTCACAAATCCTCTCTTGCTCTCTACTCTTTCAGCTTTTTTATAGCCTCATGTGAGCAAGGAAGCTCAAGAGTTGTGTCAAAAGTTTACAGATATGATAGGTTCCTCTCTCAACTCACAATGAAATATAGCATCTATTATCTTGCCTTGGCTAAAACAGAGACAAGACAAACTCCATTTTAACACACAACCCCACAGAGAAAGCACACAAAAAATCACGAGATTTTCTTAAAGGTTTTTATTTGTATAAAAAAGTGTACCCTACAGGAGAGAGATACAGCCAGACTTCAGGAATAGAAAGGAACTTGGTGCTAGGAAGTCAGGAAGCAGTGATACTTGCCCTGGAATCTGAGTTACTGGTTCCTGCTTCTCTCTGACCTTTATCCTTTTCTTTCAGTGTATCCTGTTTTTCTGCTAATTACTCCACCTAATTGAAATGGAATGTCTCAGAACTCTAGTTTTTACATATTCTATGTGCAAGGAATTCATCTAAAAGGAATTCAAACTTCTCAGTACTAACTCCAAATTCCTAAAAGACAGAATGTGATTGGCACAGTTTTGATCAGCGTCCAATAAACTTTGGACATGGGGACAGGCAATGACCACAACTTCCTGAAACTCATCCTGTGAGTGAAGGATTGAAGGTCATGGGTCGTGCTGAGCTGGCTCCCCAAATACCTTCTTCATAGAGTGGCAGTACATTGCGGGAAATTGAAAGATATTGTGGAGAGAGAATCAAAAGGCCTTGGAAGTCAATTGAATGTAAAGGGAGAGGAAAAGAGTCAAACATATTAAAGGTAGAGTCACAATAATCAGAGGAGAGCAGGGCCATTGATTCAAATAGGGGACAAAAATGAAGGGTAATGGTTCTGTTTGGGAAATTGAGATTCTGATGTGACATCTGAATGGAAGTTAGTAACGTGGGCTAGAATTCAGGAGAGAGCTAAGAGTTGGAGATAGTAATTTTTTCATTTATTTAATTGAAAAATTGATCCTGAGTACGTTCTCTGTGGCAAGTGCTCTTTTAGACGTTGGGGTTCTAGCAATGAAGAGACAAGTGGTCCTAACCCAGGTAATTGTGTCCTCCATGGTTTTATGAATAGGCTTAAGAAACTATGAATCTCTTCAAATAATGAAAAAATTCATATGGGCTATGGAATGAATGTTTGTGCCCCCCCCCCCCATTCATATGTTGAAATACTAATCCTTAATGTAATTTTATTAGGAAGTGGGATCTTTATGAGGGGATTAATTCATGAGTGTGGAGCTCTCATAAATGGAATTAGTGCCCTTATAAGAGAACATTTCTGCCCCTTCCACCAAGTGATGACTCCGTGAAGACAGTGGTCTATGAACCAGGAAGCAGGTCCCCATCAGACACAGAATGTACCAATACCTTGATGTTGAACTGTGAGCCTCCTAAACTGTGGGAAATAAGTATGCTATTTAAGCCACCCAGTCCGTTTTTTGTTGTTTGGGTTTTTTCATTATAACAGCCCAAATGGACTAGGACAATATGCATATGCTTAAGTGTATTTTTTTTGGGGGGGGGGGGGAGTCCCTGGCTTTTAACAGAATCTCAAAAGGGCACATGACCCCAAAGAAGTGAAAAATTACAAGTACAAAGCTGTATTTAGGCATTAAAAGAAAATATATGGAAAGAACTAGTTCAACGCCTTGATTGACATCAATGTAGACGGTACGAGAGAAGGCAGAGAAGCCAGAAAAGAAGCAGACAACCTAACAGAATAAGATTTTGAAACATTACCTTACGTTATTGAATTTTTCCTTCTTGCCAATTCCTTTTATGCACAGTTGACTATAAACCCCGAGGCTGAGGCTTAATGTGTTAAGAAAACAAAGAATAAAGGGGTGGGGGAGGTGGATCTCAGCAAGAAAGAGAGATTATTCTTTTTTGAGTTCCAAAAGAAGTTCTTGAAAGCCAATGATAGAGACACTGTCTTTGAAAGAGAAAGACTATTGTTGTTGTTTTTTTTAACTCTCCACCCCCTAACACACAGCTAAGAGTCTGGTGGACTCAGAATACTTTCTTCATTAAACTACAGAATCTGTGGGGCGCCTGGGTGGCTCAGTCGGTTAAGCATCCGACTTCGGCTCAGGTCATGATCTCGCGGTCCATGAGTTCGAGCCCCGTGTTGGGCTCTGGGCTGATGGCTCGGAGCCTGGAGCCTGCTTCCGATTCTGTGTTTCCTTCTCTCTCTGCCCCTCCCCCGTTCATGCTGTGTCTCTCTCTGTCTCAAAAATAAATAAACGTTAAAAAAAATTAAAAAAAATAATAAACTACAGAATCTGTGAGAACTTATGATTCACTGAAGAGCAGGTTTGCACCGTAGAAAGAAAAGTAGGAATCCTTTCGGAGATGAAGAAAGAGGAGGTCTGGAGAGGAATAGGGAAGGAGAGCAAGAGAGTTTGGATACTAGTGTGAGCTCTTATCTCAGGGTCAAAATCTCAGGGAGAGATAGAGATGCCCAGATGAGTTTGGAGATTGAAAAACAAGGGAATGTAAGCTCGTCTTTCAAACCCTGGAAGGAGACAGATTTCCCAAGGGTCTTCTGTCAATATGGAATAGCCAGAAAAAGGTGGAAATTTTTTTTCTGGACAAGTCTAGGCAGAGTGTGGATTGCGATAGCCCCTCCCCACTCTCTCCAACCACCTCTCAATCTCTTCGGATTTCTTTGAGATATAGAAGAGATCCCAAAACATTGTGTGTGTCTTGTGAAACATCAAAAGAGCTGGCAGCTAAAAAAAAAAAAAAAAAAAAAAAAAAAAAAAAAAAAAAAAAAAAAAAAAGAGCTGGCAGCTGAGAAGTAGGCTTTCTGAAAGGGGTTACCACAAAAGATAACAGGTCAAAGGCCAGGAGAGCTGTTAGCAGAAGCTGAAGTGTGGCCAGCCACAGCATGAATGAAAGGAAGACACGGGTAACTCTGAAAGGGTCACAGTGCCAAGTATTATGAGGTAGGGGTGAGTCAGCAGAAGCAGACCACCAAGTTTCCAGAAGCAGTCACCATGCACTTGCAGAGCAAGAGAACAGGAATGCCATCAAAGGAAAATTCCAGCAAAAACTCTCTCTCCCAGATGAGAAGCAAAGATAAGCCCCTCTGAGCTTAGATCAGTCTGGGGAGAAGGAAAAGAGAATGCAGAAGGCAGGAATCAAAGAGATTTGTGCTTTAAAAACAGAAAACCCTCAAAAAAAACCCCCAAAAAACTAAAAAGACAGAAAACCCTCAAAGATCATGATCTGATAAATTCAAGTTTTTCATCATTAATGAACATGAAAGTGAGTAGGTGTGGTTAGAATGAAATAAAATGTCAACTTTGTTTAAGGTACATGGTATATAAAATTTATACCCATGCCATAGAAATTAAATCAGGAAAGTCAGGCATCAGAGAAATCTGGCAAAAGAGGGTTTCAAGAGAGAGCACATGTTCAGGTCCATCAACTCCCAAGAAGATTGAACAAAATTTTGTACCTTGGTGACAGCAGAAGGGAGACTGCAAGTACAGACTGAGTACATGGTGAACAGAGAAAGTGAGTGTTTCAAGAAAGTTTAGCAATTAAAGAACAAAAAACAATAGCAAAATTCTTGTGGCCTCTGCTTTCTTATCTGGGAAGTAAAGAGAAACAGAACCTAAAGGTATAGAACTGGTATCAGAATTAATGAAGCTTAAAAACGTGTCAGACATAACAGATACTTTACAAATACTAGCTTTCTAGATTAGTCCAATCTTCAACTTGTTACAAACGCCAGCATGACCGAGATCCCACATCTCTTCCACATTGTTTATTAAAGTGTTGGATTTAATCAACACTCAAAATATGCCAAGCTATGCCCCCGTCTCAAGCCACCCTTACCTGCATGGCAGAGCAGTCCGTGTGGCTTGATTTCAGCAGCTCTTCATGAAACATTGATCACTACCCTGTGATTCGTTTAATCTGGCATCAGGAAATCCCTTAAAGGCTAAAGAGGGAACATCAGAGACCATCTTTACTGCACGTAAGGTATTTGGCACCACTAAAAAAATAAAGCAAACTGGGAAATAAGAAAACTACATCTTTGCCATAGAGCCACCTCCATAAGTCTCTTCCACTTTTTTTTTTTTTTTTTTCCAAAAGAAGACATTTGTAACTAGAGCAACCGATGGAGTCTCCAGTTTCCGCTGAGATGACAGGTTTTCACAATTAGTCCTGGGCTTAAGCTAAATTCCAATCATTAGGATCTCTGGGCACTGGGCTAACGAGAAGCCCAAATGCCTCATCTCTTTTTGGAACAGGGAACGAGAGCTATTAGGCATGGGTAGCTCTAAAAATAAATTAAGATAAAGACAAGCTAAGAAAGATCAGACTTCATTTCTCTTTCATTCTCGTGAACATTCATGGTGGTTATTATTTAAGATGGCTGAATGTTCTTAAAAGTTTGGAATTTCCCCTCTTTTAACTCTGCGGACCTAATAGATGAGATAGCTGATAGCAGTCAAAACAATTGTGTTTAGCTGATGGGAGGTGCCGGCTGCAGACTGGAAGGAGGAGGGAGAGAGATCAGGGTATTTCTTCCCCAGGCTCCCACCGTTAGATGCTGCAGTTTTGGTGTGACTGCCATGGGTGTGTTTGGCTGGGTGTTGTTCACTTTAAACTATTTGGGATCTTTGAATTTTGACTGTATCTCTTTAGAAATTTTTCTACTCCTCTCTGCCCTGCTGTGGGTCTTGGAAAACTGACCTCTGTAGACTGTGTCACTTGAATGCCATTGCCTCTTGTCTTCCAGTTAGGTTCAGTCAGTGAGGGGATACCAGGAGGAGACCCAGGCAGTGCTGTTTCTTCCTTGTTCCCTCCCTTTCATGCTATGGTGATAGCATCCTTCCTCCATGATAACAGCTCTAGTCAGACAGTCCCTCTTCTACGGCTCTAGTTCTCTTAGGCTCCCATAACACTACTTCCTCTCCATTGGAATACCTTCTCAATGTTGCTTGTTTAATTTCTTAATGTCTCCTCCTACTCTTGTCTCTACCCCTCTGTAAATAATCCTTTTATTAAATCATTTCAATTAAAACAGCTGAGAGGAAGTCTCTTCCTACTGGGATCCTGAGTGACACATCTGGGAATGGAAGACATGACCAGAAGTCAAAATACTATACCCCATCCTACATGAGATTTGAGAGAAGAGACCTCCAGAGGGAAGAATGAGAGGCAGCATCTGGGAAAAATGGGATAGTCGATCCCTGGGACAGGGAAAAGTGCTGGAAAAAAGAAAGTGATAAGCTTGAGCATATAAATCGACTAGACTAAGAAATATCTCTCAGGATATTACATTGGCAGTTCTGGATTTATGGGCCATCTTTTGGTTCCCGGAATCCAAAGTCTTACTGAATCCTTGGAACATGACACTTCCACATCCTATAACAAAGCTCACTCTCTTATTCCTTCTCGTCGCTATCTCCTTTTCAACCTCAGGTCTGGGCTTTGATTATCACCTACTCAGTGAGGCTATTCAGACCATGCTATCTTATTAGGTAGTCCCTCCTTATTGTTCTAGATATCAGCTCATTGCTTGTGTCCTTTACAAGGTTTATACATAAGTTTATAACAACTTGTAATTATTTTATGTGCTCATTTATTCTTTTCGTCAATTGTTCCCAAGAGAATGTAAGTTTCTTGAGGATAGAGACTATGTCTGACTTGTTCAACATTATATCCCTAGAGTCTAGAGTAGAGCCTAGAAGATGAAATATAACTAGTAAACATTCGTTAAATAAGTGAATGGATGAATGAATGAATGGGTTGATGAATGAGAGAGAGAGAGACTGGTGGCATGCATGCTATGTTTTTACCTTTACCCCAGCTAATTGTAACAGGCTATATAAGCCATTAGTTTCCAAATCACTATGTTCCAAAAACTCATTCTGCAAATACAGGGAGTAATAGCTGGAAATGCCTGAGCTAAGGACCTAGTTAGAAGAATGTCTAAAGAACAGTAAAATGAACATAGACTTTGGAACTGAAAGCCCTGGTATAAATTGCAGGTCCCTTAGTCAGTAGCTATTTGACCTTGGCCAAGTTATTTATTATTTCCGAGCCTCAGTTTCTTCATCCATACATGGAGATAATAATTCTAACTTGTCTGATTGATAGGCAACATACTTGGCATTAATGGCAATACAATTACTCTTCAAAAAAATATGGTTGCTTATAGGGCGCCTGGGTGGTTCAGTCAGTTAAGCATCTGACTCTTGATTTCCACCCAGATCATGATCTGAAGGTTGTAAGATCGAGCCCTGCATCAGGCTCCACGCTGAACATGGAGATTCTCTCTCTCTCACTCTCTCTGCCCCTCTCCCACTCAATAGATAGATAGATGGATGGACAGATGATAGATAGATAGATACAGTTGCTTACATTTTCATCAGCCAACAGTCTTGTCTGTCTTGTCACAGTTGCATTTATCTGCCTATAATAGTGCCTGACATTTCAGATGTTTGAAAGATGTTTGCTGAATGAATGTTACATTTGTGCTTTAAGAACCATAATTAAAATAGATACGATGTATGCAGATATTCTGATGAGCACTTTATGTACATCACCTTATTTTACATCTGCCCAAAGCACATACTATCTTTTCCCATTTTATGAATAAAAAAGATGAATGTTAGAAAGAAAAACATAAGTTACCAAATAATCTAAATGCCTCCCTGCCCCATCTCATCAACTCCAACCCCTATTGTGTAGGACAGGTCCCAGTAGCTTAGCACACCCTTTTCAGAAGATTCCAAACCGTGACCTTAGTGCTTTTCAATTGGATTAGAACTTCTCTGAGGATTTTCAGAGGTCCTAAATCTAATCTGTTCTATATTGCATTTTCAAGGCCATTTAGTGCAATTATGCATCTTCATTCCAAACCTGCATAACATGTAAGAGCTTTGAACAATAATGTAGCCACTAAAAGAGTACGTCTGCAGGATGCATAAATTATTAACTTTACTTATACTGCATTAAAAATGTATTAAAATGAGACACTCCTGATACCTCATTTTGGTGGCCCAGCTACATCTTGCTACATAACCAGCATAATTAAAGAGGATGGAACATGGAGTTAGATAAAACTGGACCCGTAGCCTGGCTCCTCCACATATTTAACAAGTGATCTTGACCATGGGTCTTAGGTCCCCTGAGCCCTAGATTCTGATCTGGAAAATAGAGTTCATAACGCCAATGTCACCCAGCAGCTGTTAAGTATTAAACAGATCATCCACATAAAGCAATTTGTGAGCAGTTCATGGAAAGTCCAATTGTCCAAAAGTCCAAAGACAAAGTCCAATTGTCTTTGCTTTCATTTTTTTTTTAACCTGTGATCTTAACAATTAAGTAAATATTATGTATTTGATATTTTTCACGTGTATTTTTATTTCGTCTTCGAGGTCAAGGTAAAGTACTTTAATGAAGCAGTTTTGGAGAAAGGACCGCTGCCAGTTTTTATTGTGTCTTTTCTTCAACAAATGATAAAACTCAGCCTTCAGATTTACCCAGCGGATTTTTGTGAACAGAACATTCACTAAAATATATGCATGAAATGATTAAAATCTTTGGTATTTGTCTTTCAACATACTATGTGTAAATAAAAACTTCTCAAATCTGCTAAAATCTTTCCAGAATTTAGAGGATTTGTTGTTGTTGTTGTTGTTGTTGTTGTTGTTGTTGTTTTTGAGAGAGAGAGAGAGAGAGACAGCATGTGAGCAAGGAAGAAGCAGAGAGAGAAAGAGACACACACAGAATGCGAAGCAGGCTCCAGGCTCTGAGCTGTCAGCACAAAGCCCGATGTGGGGCTCGAACTCACAAACCATGAGATCATGACCTGAGCGGAAGTGGGACGCTCAACCAACCGAGCCACCCAGGCGCGCTAGGTTGTTTTTCTTTTTTATTTTAAGGCCAGAGGTGGAGGATTACATTATGTAAAACAACAGGAAATGATTCGGATCAAGGCAATCTCTGATGCCTCAGATTCAGGACTTCTCATCAGAAGGTGTTTCTTTGTTGAGTCGTTTCTTCAAATATATATTAAGCATCAATTATGTATGGTGCTCGGTGCAAGGCACTGAGATGAGCAGTTCATATTATCAGGGCATCCCTAATCTGGAAGGGAGAGAAAACATGTATTTAAGTAGCCATGATGCAAACTTAACTTTACTAAGCACCACGGGATGTAGAGGTAGAGTATTCTGAGATATAAACGAAGGAGTAATTGTTTTCCATTGAGGAGAGACGGAAGAGCCTTTAAATATTTGGTAAATTGACAGGGCGCCTGGGTGACTCAGTCGGTTAAGCATCCGACTTTGGCTCAGGTCATGATCTCACGGTTTGTGAGTTCAAGCCCCGCGTCAGGCTCTATGCTGTCAGTTCAGAGCCTGGAGCCTGCTTCGATTCTGCGTCTCCCTCTCTGTCTGCCCCTCCCCCACTCACGCTCTGTCTCTATCAAAAAAATGAATAAACATTAAAGGTTTTTTGTTTTTTTTTTAATATTTGGTAAATTGTAAAGAAACTGCTCAGGAGATGTTGCTATTAGGTCAGACTCTGGAAATGCACTGGTGACCTAGAGTCTCAATCATGAAGACAGAGAACTTTTATTTCTAACTGTTTAAAAAATTTATCTATTTATTTTGAGAAAGACAGAGAGAACATGAGCAGGAAGAGGCAGAGAGAGACAGACAGAGAGAGAATCCCCGGCAGGCTCCACACTGTCAGTGCGGAGCCCAGTTCAGGGCTCGAACTCACAAACTGTGAGATCATGACCTGAGCTGAAGTGGGACGCTCAACCCACTGAGCCAGCCAGGCGCCCCATGAAGACAGAGAACTTTAAGAAAGTCTCACAGGTTCTAAGGATGCTGTCTGTTCACAGTTGGTGCAGACGAGCACCTCCATGCACGACCATCCTCAGCCATGGCACAAGTAAGTCGTGCTGCCTTTTTGTCATTTACTTTTCTGACTTCCTGGCTAGCTGATGAACTCCTAGAGAGCAGAGACCTTGCCTTTCTCTTCTGGAGAAGCCAGGAACGAAGAATGGATTTGAACGTTGCCTCGGCAGTTTAAATTCTTCACAGCCAGAGTGTGGGGCTTTGGCAAGGATTGGGCACTTAGGTCCCACAGGCAGGAGGCTGGGGCTGGACCACTTCCAGAACAGGCCAGGGTTGGCTGGGCCACGGTGGCACACTAAGCCCCGGGGAAGGTAGGTCTCAGCCTTGTGCAGTGAAGAAAGAAAGCCCCATTCTTCTCTCCCAGCCCTGGCTTGAGGTTAGTGGTAGGAGCATGAGGCTTGAAGTCAGGCGTGCAGGTAAGGGCTAATTCTGAAATTATCTGAAATTCTAAAGAGACAAGCAGATAATTCCCTGAAAACAATGTAGAAGGAGGGTGCCTGGGTGGCTCAGTCGGTGAAGAGTCCAACTCTTGATTTTGGCCGAGGTCGTAATCTCCTGGCTTCGTGGGTTTGCGCTCCAGTTGGGCTCCGTGCTGGCAGAGTAGAGTCTGCTTGGGATTCTCTCTCTCCTCTCTCTCTGCTCCTCCCCCATTTGCGCTGTCTTTGTCTCTCTCAAAATAAATAAATAAGCTTAAAATAATAATAATATTATAAAAATAATATAGAAGAGTTAATTTGGGGGAAAGTCTGGGCTCATTTCTGTCTCCTGACAGGTAAGATATTGACAAAAACATCACTGGCCACCTAGCTGGGTGCCGTAAGAATTCAGAGTCTAAAAAATTTCTAGCCCTGGGGACACTGTTATCTTTTCCTTTTCACTGTAAA
The DNA here is from genome assembly GCF_046562875.1 of Panthera onca. Classification (NCBI taxonomy): domain Eukaryota; kingdom Metazoa; phylum Chordata; class Mammalia; order Carnivora; family Felidae; genus Panthera; species Panthera onca. The sequence continues at coordinate 46,661,002 of NC_138351.1, read as the reverse complement.
TTTATTTTTAAACACAATTAGTGGACCCAATGCACAATACTGTCTAGGATACAAAAAAAAAAAAAAGTTCATAAAAGAGATCAATGCAACACACTGTATATTCAAGGGCAGAGATTTATCCAAGTTAAGTGCCTCTCAAATTAAGATTCTTGGACTGCCTGCATCAGCATCACCTCGCAAGTGGAGTAAAGTGCAGATTCATCATCCCCAGCTCAGACTTAATCAGGATCTTTGGAAAAGGGTCTGGGAATCTGCATTTTCAACACACCCACAAATGACTCAGGTGTCCACTAAAATGTATGAATCACTGCCCGCCTTTATGAATCATGGAGGGCCTCTCTTCGTGTTTGAAGTTTAAGCTACTAAACTCATATTTTCTAAGGCCTCCTTCTGCTCTCAGCCTGGAGCAAGGAGCTTGAGGAAGTGGAGGCAAGGCTGAAGGACGAAATTGGCATCAAAGTTCGTGCACACAGGGGTGCTGGAGTCATTTAACAGGTCAAACACGAGGCTCAGAACACGCTGGAGATCATAGTTCTGGCAGACGAATAGTTAAAAAGAGGAGGCTGCAGGTGCCAAATGGCTTACCAATGTATGTGGTTAAAAATCCAAGTCAAACATGAGGAATCAGCCTGCAAGAATTAAAGAGGGCCAGGCGAGTCAGGGAAGCAGAAGACCAGATCTGGGACAGCAACAACACAGAGGATCCAACTGCACAAGGCTAACATTTTCCTCAGCCATCGGGCCAGACTGAGACTCATAAACAACGAAGACGTAGGTGAAGTAGAAAATTAGAATACATGGTAATACACAGCCGTTATTTCCCTAACAAGAAACAACATCCCGTGTGTCAACTATATTCAGGGGGAAAAAAAGGTATTAGAAGACAAGAACAACAACGATATCGAGTTTGAGTGCCCAAGTGCTGCGTGATTGCTTGGCCAGTAATAATAAACTTTTATTGGACATATCTATGGACCAGGCACAGTTTTACACATCTTACAGGTATTAATTCATGTAATCCTCACAACCACCCTATGAAATTGTTACTATTTCAAATGTCTGTTCTACAGATGGGAGATCTGCTGTAAAGAGAGGTAAGCCACTTGCTTAAGGCCATTGAGCCTCCAAGGGCAAAGTCAGGATTTAAACCCAAGCAGCGTACATCCAGAATCTGAATTCTTCACGACTATTTCACGCTGTCCGCTGGAGAGTAGATACGTGTATGGATTTTACACACAAAAAGAAACAACTCTCAGTTGCAATGGACTATTGACGTGGCCATTACAGTTGCTGTTACGATGCGTATACAATCAGGAAGGGAATTTTTTTTTTAACGTTTATTTTACTTTTAAGACAGAGACAGAGCATGAACGGGGGAGGGGCAGAGAGAGAGGGAGACAAAGAATCGGAAGCAGGCTCCAGGCTCCGAGCCATCAGCCCAGAGCCCGACGCGGGGCTCGAACTCACGGACCGTGAGATCGTGACCTGGGCTGAAGTCGGACGCCCGACCGACTGAGCCACCCAGGCGCCCCAGGAAGGGAATTTAAAAGTTCTCAGTACAGCACCGCAGACCATGAATCCTTAAAATGCATGCAGTGTCCCGTGTACAAATGTCGACATTTGACATCACAAGCATCAGAGCTGTGGTATGATGTGGTTTTCACAAAAAGCAATGCCAACATAATTTTCTCAGTAAGAAGGTAACCAAAGAACTTCCAGAGACCCAACTGTGTGTGTGTGTATGTGTGTGTGTAATTGACCTTGAACTTTTTTGTTCTGCCTGCGTTCTTCTTTCCTTCATTCATTTTTGGCTCGGGTTATGTGGACTTGTTAAAACATTTTTTTTTCAAATGTACTTGTGCACGTGCACAGAAGAAGCTATTCCTTTTATCTCACGTCTCTAGAGTTTGTCTTTCTATTTGAGACACACCGTGGTCACTGGGAAAGGGAGAAACAAAGAAAGCAAGCCCAGGTTGATTTAAGAAAGTCTCATGAGTATAAAACAAAATGAAGCTAACTTCAAACTGAATGAAAAATAAATGAAACAGAAGAACATTTCCTAAAGGTTTTTATCATGCCTTTATGACATCCAGAGTTTTATTTGCATTTATAGATCATTCTTTCCTCTTATTGTCCAGCATTCAAGAAGGTCCCTGGTAAAGTCTAACCTTTCAAAATGCACTGACAATTTCTGGTGGCTGGTCCATCATGACCTGTAACTAAAAGCTATTCTCTTATCCCTCATGCATAGTTGAAACCCCTTATAAAACAGCAGCAACTGAAACCACATACACACACGGTCCAAATAACGAAATAAAATATACTTTTGGCTTATTTGGTACATTATGGTAAGTATACTAATGTAGTAAGAAGGAACCAAGATATACTTAATCGGATCAAAGATAGTCTTAGAGATCTCTTCCTATGACCTTCTGCAAAACGAAAGAAAACAAAAACCAATGCTCTGAACATGATGGGAAGTCTTCTCATAATGTTAGCAGATAAACAATGTAGACTGGCTTAGTTTTTAAAAATTTAGTTCCTCCGGGGTGCCTGGGGGCTTAGTCGGTTAAGCATCTGCCTCGCGATTTCTGCTCAGGTCCTGATCTCACAGTTCGTGAGATGGAGGCCCACATGGGGCTCTGCACTGACAGCTCAGAGACTCCTTGGATTCTCTCTCTCCTCTCTCTCTCTCTCTGCCTTCCCCTGTTTGCTCATGTGCGTGCTCTCTCTCTCTCTCATCTCATCTCATCTCTCTCTCTCTCTCTGTCTCAAAATAAATAAATAAACATTAAAAAATACTAAAAACATAAAATAAAACTTAGTTCCTCCAACATTTTTTCAACCTTTCCTAGCCTTCACTTTATTTTTACTCTTAACTGTTAAAAACACCTGTCAATATTACAAATTACGAATTGTGAGGGAAAGATGTGAATTAAAGGGAAGAATAATCAGCACTACTTTTCGATTTTTCAGAAAGAAGTTGCAACTAAGAGAACAAAGGGAGAAAGGTCAAAATAAATATTTAATAAACTACAGAAAGCAAAAATATATGTGTGAATCAAATTACAGCTACTCTTTAGAACATGTTAAAATCAGTTTCAAATTACATAGCATTCTTTCTAGATCATTTGGAATCATTTTTCCCTCAGACGTAGTCACTGTGCCAAATTCTGATTGTACCACGCAATTCTATTTACACCTGTATTACACATTACATGTGTGTATGTTGCAAGTTATACGAGGGAGCAAAATCAGTGGGGGTAGGAAATGATAATGGTTCCTGCCTTGATGCACAAAGAGGTTATTACCTTAAAGATGTGACCAGGGTGGTTAGTAATGCTATTTGTGCAAATGTTTACTTTGGTTTTTAGTTATAACAGGACAATGATCCAGCAAATACCTAACAAAGGGCATGGACTGCCCACGCTTAGAAAATGCCAGGACAAAAGATTTCTATCATTTTATGGGTTGCTTTTTCAAATGTCCTTCAACCTGGCCTTGAGAAAAAAACACATTTGCTGCGGGCAGTGATGGAGTACTTTGCAGAAGATTCAGAAAACATACAAATTAATCAAAACACATCTAGATCACTCTAAGATTTTTTTCCTTTTTCTTTTCCTTGTTTTTCCTTTCTTTTTGTCTCCTCCTTTCTTTTTCCTTTTCCTTTCTTTTCTGTTTTGTTCCTTACTTTTTTTTCTTCTTCATTTTCCTATTCTGCCTGACCTCCTAAATATCAAGATTTATAAATGAGCTTTTTACTAATGATAGTCTATGCATCAGATAGCACAAACAGCTTCCAGAATGGTCATGTACACTGGGGGAGGAGAGCCAGAGGGTCTAAAGCATAATGGTAACGAAAGCACAGCTACAGTTCACTTAAGATGTAGCTTTTAATTGAATAGTGATAATATCTTTTGGAAGTATCAAACACTCACCTGATGTGTAAGTGGTTAATTTCTTCAGGAAGAAAGAAACTCCACTGAAATTATTTCATGTGTCTGAGTCAGGTCTACTTTGGGAAATAATGAACAAAAATGTTCTGAAATCTATTTGACCCAAGGTTCTGGAGAAAGATTAGGAATGCACAAATTAAGAGAAACGAAAATCAGGTCTCTATTTATTTTATAAGTACTCTTCAAATTAAAATTTTATCCTAGTTTGAGAAAATAATTCCCCCTTTTTAAAAAAGATTCAGTGGCCTGTATGTTGGCAATTAGCATTTTGTAGATCATAAAACATAGGTTCTTATTCTATTAAGTAAAATAAATCAGGTTGGTGACAGATAATCTCCTCTCTTGCCATTCTTCTCTAAAATGTAATTTCTCAGTTTTGCGAAGCTTTAAGAATAGACATCTTGAAAATAGAAAGTAGTTATACAAGAAAACATGTGAATCTCGAGACCATTAACAAATTCATAAGAGTTTATTTTACTTACTATTAAAAGCAGTGTTGTTCCAAGAAACTTGATGTTATGAATATTTCACAGGGTTACGTGGTCAATAATTTGCCCTCCCTGTGCAAGAAAGATGAGTCAGCAATTCTTCTGGGACCAAATGGTTTACTCTTGTTATTTGTATTTTCTTTTTTGGAATATCTTGTCAGCATCATACACAAGTAAACCATTTCTTCTGGCAATAAACAGTACCACGGTGTGCTATCATAAGCCGTCTCTATACTTAGTTGACTTAACACATACATTATTTTCCCTGATTCTTCTGGATTATCACATGGTACACTTGCAAAGATGATCTCACCCGTACGTCAGTGCCAAGAGGTCAGTGTGATTATTTCTTGTTTCCAGGGAAATCTGGGGTTAGAGCAGCTGAATAGGTAGTAGAGCTAGAGGTAAAATTAAGTAGATGATTATTTCTCCGTGTTTACTCGTGATGTTCCAATAGTGCCTTATCAATGCAGAAAGAGAGTTTTATTACTCTCTGTAAGACCAGTACCTTAGACAAGACTAGCCACACATTTGATTCTTAAGAATGTTTGTTGAATCAATGAATAGTATGCAAAATTCAACCATTACTTATTTTTGCATTCAGATATTCTGGCATGCTATTGGGGTTAATGTCAATGTGAGATGCCTGGACAAAGAGGCACATACGTTCTTTCTTGGGAACTACAGAGTCCTTAGCTTGAGACAGGAAGAGAGGCAGAGAACAGCATTAACCCAACAGCTCCCAGGTGCTGGCTCGAGGCTCAGTACGTTACATACACTTTGGTGTTTAGTTTGACAGAAGCATTGCAATAAGAGCATTTGTATCCCCATTTTACAGATGGGAAAATAGGTTTAGAATGATGGGATTCCAAAATCCTTCCTAAGGAAAACTGGGCTAAAAATAGAATTTGAACAAAAGTTGAAACAAATAATAAGTTAACATCCTTTGATGGTGGTTGAGAAGTTACCACCATGTACCAGAGACGAAAGAATCATATGAATCTTATTAATTTCTTCTCTGTTTGATGAAACACACACACACTAAAGTATTAAAGCAAGTCTTGGAATTCAGTCTTTGCAGGTCCCAACTCATACCCTCAATTATATTTTTAAATCCTTAGTTTTATTAGAGAAATAAGACTCTTCCTGACTTACTTCTAACTGCATTTGAAAGGATTTATATAAGATTTATTTAGAGTGAAGCCCATGAAAGCTTCTTTTTCACTTGACTTTTTTTTTAAGTCATGTCAAACTGAAAGGGAAAGTAAATCAGGTAAGAAAACCTCTGTATGTTTTTTTTACTATAGTACCACTTAAATGCTATGCATAAAGATTGGGATGCATTTTTTAAAGATTAATCTGTATTTTTTAATTACAAAAAAACTATTTTTTTAATAATGTTTATTTATTTTTGAGAGGGAGAGACAGAACACAAGTGGGGGAAAGGCAGAGAAAGCGGGAGACAGAATCTGAAGCAGGCTCCAGGCTCTGAGTTGTCAGCACAGAGCCTGTTGTGGGGCTTGAACTCACCAACCGCGAGATCATGACCTGAGCTGAAGTCGGACATTGAACCAACTGAACCACCCAGGCACCCCATCGCAAAAACAATTTAAAGTTCCAAATAGATTGAGATGAATACTTATAAGTGTTATGGCAAATTGGGGATTTAAATTCTTATGTGAAAAAGGATTACACAAATTTCTAAGAAAAGCAGTAAGACCGCCATGCACACATACATAGAAAAAGGATAATTACATTTTACATGAAAGGAAACATCAGTGAGTTGAACATTCTTAAGTCTTTAACATTGCTGGTAATTAAAAATGAAAATTAAAAGAATAGTTCAATTCTATTTTCTCCTATTAATCAGCATTTTTTTTCTTAAGAATTCATAATGTAAATAGAAGTACAAATTTAAATTAGCCAAAAATGTTGGGAAACAATTTGTAAATATTTATCAAAGGAGCTTTAAATATGCTTCTAGTGTTCTAACTCTGAAATGCAAGCAAATATTTAAATATAAAGATATACTTTTATATGTAAAAAAAAAAAAAAAAAAACAGAAACCTTAAATGTCCTTGAGCAAGAAGAACATATGAAGACCACTTAATGACATTGGAAACTAAATTATTGTGACTTAATAATAATGAGAAAAAAAACAGGTTATAATATTACATTACAGTTTGAGCTCAAGCATAGAAAGTATAGAGAATTATATTGAGATATATAAATAGCAGTGACAACAGTGGTTATCTCTGTATTATTACTCTATTGGTTTTGCTATAGTTTTCTGTATTTATAAGTTTATTTCTATAATTTGAAAAAATGATAGAAGAAAAGAGGGAAAAACAGGAGCGCCTGGGTGGCTCAGTCGGTTGAGCGTCTGACTTCGGCTCAGGTCATGATCTCGTGATCTGTGGGTTCGAGCCCCGCGTCGGGCTCTGTGCTGACAGCTCAGAGCCTGGAGCCTGCTTCGGATTCTGTGTCTTCTTCTCTCTCTGCCCCTCCCCCACTTGTGCTCTGTCTCTCTCTGTCTCTCAAAAAATAAATAAATGTAAAAAAAAAATTTTAACATATATAGGCTGAATAAGATGCAGAATGAGTGGAGGAATTTAATCCTGGACATCTCCCTTGACCTGAGATTCCTTCGCAGGCCGTCTAGGGTCAAAAATCCAACCCAAACCAGGTATCGGTTTTGTCAACCACAGGGTCTATGTAACATAACACCATGACACGGTGACGGTCCAAACAAATGCACTCTCAGGATGCATGAGTCCAATGTCCAGAACAAAGGAGGTGGGTGGCTCAGTCCACTCTGAACTCACCAGACCCTGTCTGGAGCATGTGGTTAACGCTGTGCACCACATCTGAAGCAGAATGGTAAATAACTGGAGTCTGGCCAGAAGAGGGAGGCCACAATGGTAAAATGTCTGGAAATCCTATGACTTCTCAGCTTAAAATTATCTCCTGGTTTCTTATTACTCTCAGAATAAAGTCCAAAACCCTGCCTCATCTTCTAAGATTTTTCTCCTCTCCTCACAAAGTTCTAGTCACACACTCCCATCCCTCTGGTGCATCCAGCTCTCCCCACGTCAGATCTATGGCGAGTTCTACTTCCCCAGCCCAGGCTGACTCTGCCTTCCTCCCCCTCCACCCCAGCCCTGTCTCCTCCACAAACATACTTTCTTGCCTGGCCAATTCTTGCCCTTTTTTCAGATCTCCCATCAAACAGTTCTTTTCTCAGGAATACTTTCTGACCACCCACCTAGGAAAAATGCCCATTACATACTTTTATTTTACCCTACAGTTGCTTTTGGTTAATTATCTTTCTTCCGTCTCTATTTCTTGCAAGGTAGCAAACTCTGTGAGGACAGTGCTGTGTGTCTTAGTTCATCTGGGCTGCTCTAACCAAAATACCATAGACTGGGTGGCTTAGAAACAACAGAATAAAATCTCAGAAATAAATAAACAACTCGTTTCTTAAGTTATGGAGGCTGGGAAGTCCAAGATCAAGGTGCTTAAAGATTCGGTGTCTGGTGAGAACCCCTTTCCTGGTTGGAACATGGCTAATCTCCTTGCTGTGTCTCCACGTGGCTGAAAGGCTGAGAGAGCTCTCTGGAGTCTCTCTTTTTTGGGCACTAATTCCATTCATGAGGGCTCCACCCTCATGATCTAATCACCTCACAGAGTCCCCATCTCCTAAGACTATCAACATTGGCGGTTAGGACTTCAACATATGAACTTCAAGGGGAACACAAACATTCAGTATATAGCATAATATATTCCCAGGATTTAGTACAGTGCCTTGGGCTATTCATTGAATGAGTGAATGAGTGAATAAATACATTCATTCATTCATTCATTCAGTGAAGCCCATCTGTCTATATGTCTTTATGGCTACCCTCTACTTTCACATCTCAATGTCTCCTTCATGCTTAGAAAAGGGAATTATTAATTTGAAAAAAGAGAAAACAAGTAGGAGAGAAGGGGATACGATAGCTTCCCATCACATAGACATTCTGTGCATCTCTATAGAGAACTAAGACTAGTTACAGTTCCAAAATCAAAAGGAAGAATTTCTTAAAAATTAAATTAGCACCCTGTGTGGTAATGAATTCCATTTTATGAAGTGCGTGCTAGTCTCATTTGAATATAAGCGTGGGCTGGAGTTGTTGTAAAAGAGATTCCTATATTAGCTGGTTTGATTTGATGACTTTTAGGATCACTTAAAAGTATATAATACTGGGGGTGCCTGGGTGGCTCATTCAGTTGAGTGTCAGACTCTTGATTTCAGCTCAGGTTATAATCGCAGGGTTTTGGGATTGAGCCCTGCATCAGGCTCTGCACTAAGCATGGAGCAGATTGAAATTCTCATTCTCTCTCTCTCTCTCTCTCTCTCTCCTTCTGCCCCACTGCCCAACTTCCATGCTCTCTCCCTCTCTCTCTCTAAAATAAAAAAGTTTTGAAAGTATGTGATTCTGTAACCTAGCAATCTCTTTGGATGCAGAGCACTACAGAAGAGAAGATTTAAGACAAAAACGGGGCATGAAGCTAAACAAAGAAAAGCTTGGGGAAGAAAAGGAAATGTAACACTGTCTTAAAACGTTTGATCTCAATCACTTCAAACCTTCTCTGAGAATGGGGTTGGCAGGCCTCCCAGAGAAACCAAAACAAAGCAACCTAACAGGGCATCACAAGTGAAAGGGGACCTAAGCTGGGAGATGAGAAAGCCCAGCCTTTAGACTCACGGAGGAGGGAGAGAGGGGGTGTCAAAGGCAGGCTTTCTCTTCAGGGTCCTTTTCAATTCCCTTAAAGGCACACCTCGGAAACGAACATTCTCCGTAGAGAGAAGGCACTTCCCCAAATCCAGAAGTCTGGGCATGAAAGACCATGGCTAAAGAAATGTGATGAAAATGTCAGTGCAACTTCTTTCGGGCCTTCACTATCCTTAACCCAAACGTGAGGCATCATTCTGGAATGAGCAAGGCCTGCTCAACAAACCCAGCTTTTATTATCTCCTTTGTATTTGCTTAGTCACAATTGAGAAATTGTCCAATGGCCTTCTGACTCTCGAATCAAAAGAATGAAGGTTGTTGTGGAAAGAAAAACCAACTTCCATTTGGTTTGAGAGAAAGACCCACAAGATGCCTCTGCCTGAGGTGTGAAAGATGAAAATGAAGCTATACTGTGTAACCTTGCATTAGATGGTAACTTTTCCCTACTACAGTGTGGAGACTCCTCATGAAGATGAGCACAATTTTTTTTTTAAATTTTGACATGACTGCTGCTAAAAATATTTAATACGTACTGTGTGCTGTGTTTCAGGCAATGTGCTGAGTGATTTGTATATGTTATCTCCAGAGTTCTAAGAACAGTCTAGAAGCAGATGCAATTATAGTCCCTGTATGTGGAAACTATGTGCTCTCTATTACAATAAGAATTGAAAACGTGTGATAGTATCCAAATCAGGAAACATACTATTACATTTATTTTAACTTTATTATTAACAGCTTTAACATACTACAAAGTCCTTTATAATAAAGTCCTACATATCAGTCACCCCACATTTTACCATATTTCCTTCACTATTTTCTCTTTGCCCATTATTTTAAAGGAAGCCTCAGATACCACGAACTTTAGCCTCTAAATGTTTCAGTATGCATCTCTAAAAATTAAAGACATTTCCTTACATACTATTATCACTCTTAAAATAAAGAACAATTTTTTAAACATCTCATACCCAGTCTATATTCAGATTTCCCAGATTGTCTCCAATTTTGCCATTAATTTTTTCATAATTGTAACATTAAATTACTCGTGATGATGATAATAGGTTGTAAGAAAACTTGCTTCTACAAACAAAGCAGATGTGGGAGGGATTTGGAAGCAGAGTGAAGTGGGATCAGTACCTACTTGACCTGGGTTTACCCCAGGCATTCTGGGAGCTTACCCTAAGTCATCAATGCTACTCCCAGGCCCCACCTGGATCTGAGCTTAAATTAAAACTTGAAGGTTAAGTGCATGGACTCTGGAATCTTTTATTACTTATTAGCTGGGCAACCTTGGACAAGCTCATCTCTCTGCACCTTAGTTTCATTATGGGTAAAAGAGGAATATGAATAGTATCTTCCTTGTAGAGTTATTAAATGAAATAACACGCGTTAAATGACACGGAAGAGTGTCAGGTATTTAAGTCCTCAATAAATGTCAGCCATTGTCATTGTTGTCATCATCATCATTATGGTTACCCTGATAGTGACTGGCTTCAGGGTAAAAATTGATCCTGTCATTGTTCAAGATACAGGAACGATAGAAATCAAGAATTAGGATAATGGCTGGATTTCAGTGACCTTATACAATTCTTTCTCCAAATTCCTTTTTTTATATTGTCAAATGGTCCTTTCCATGAGAAGTTATTTTAAAGCCACCTGCTTAGCGCTGGTGAAAATAAACCCCCAAGTAACCTACTGTCCTGAGCTAGTGTCCAGCCCCTTTGCACGGCTGCCTCCAATCCAGCATCCACCACTGGCCTCTGCAGAGGAGGAAACTTCTGGCCCTTTCTCAGCCAAGGTCCTCATGTACCTCATAACGCCCACCTTGCTCCCTTAGCTCTCCTAACTTGTCTAGACCACCAACTCCAAGTCTCATTTCCTATCACTTTCTGGCCTTTTCTTTTCACCCACCCACCAATTCACGTTCTCTCATTTGAACTTGGACCACCCTCTTTTTATTTGTCTTTACTGTGTCTCAGCAAAGACAAGTCATTCAACAAGCCACACAGAGAATAACCTACTCAGTGGTAGGCACTATGGTGAGCACTGAGAATACAGATCTCATGGAGCTCAGGATCTAATGGATCTCAGAGAAGCTCTCCATGATCTTCCAGCTTCCTGTGTATTGCCTGTATGTGACTTGCTAGAGAGCTACTTGCCTGGTCTGTTCTTGCTTCATAGGCATGTTACAGACAAAAAACCATAACAGTCTATACTATTGATCAACCCTGGATGAGTTACATTCTCCTGAATTGGATATCTGGTCAGCTATTTTTAAAAATTTTCCACTTAGTCTACTAATAGTCATGATTGTCACAAAAGTAATTGTTGACAGTTCATGTTATAAGGAAAAGCAAACTCAGTGTTGTAGGCTCTTAGGCAGGACTGGAAGAGTAACAAAGAATTTTAAATTAGAACTGTTCTAGACCTACCAGGCATGAAGTAAAGGAAGGTTTCCAATTACAGATATGGACTCCAGTTCTGCAGAATTCCTGTAAAAATCAATTACTCCTCTTTCCTCCCAACACCTATTTCTGAGCCCTTCTTGGTTGTGCTGTCATAAAAGTACTTTGCCAAATTGGACCATAGTCCACATTTTTAGCAAATGCAAAATTGAAGGCAATTCAAGATGAAGCTCCATAAAAAGAAGAACAGAGAACTAAACCTACTTACTGTGCAAGTCTCAGAGAAGATTCCTAGGGAATCAACCACCAGCTCTTTGGATGTAACTGGTCTCCACCATCCCCAGGTGCCTTCCCCGAAGGTTTTAGAGCCATCACAGTTCAATTTCTCCTTCCTCCAGCTCAAGAAGATGGCTTCATTTACCTCTCCTGTGCACTTTTTTTTTTTTAATATTCAAGAGTAAAATGTGAAACGCACTGATTGAGATTACACATAAGAAGCCTTGGTCAATTCCTGATATCTTGAGGCACCAACCTCAAAAGAATGATTCGGGGCACTTGAGTGGCTCAGTACATAAAGCGTCCGACTTCGGCTCAGGTCATGATCTTCCAGTCCCTGAGTTCTGAGCTGTCAGCAAGAACACAAGTGCAGAGCCTGAAGAGTCCTATGGGGCGGGGGGGGGGGGGGGGGGCAGGCAACAGGGGGCTGGCCAAGTAAATGGCAATAGCTCACATGGCATCAATCAAAGGTCTTAGATCCCAAGAATGGTCTGGTTGGAGCCAGTGGTATGAATTCTGTCCCCAGTATATACATACCTTTTTTTTTTTTTTCTTAATTTAAATTTAAAACTCAGGTCAGGCAGAATATGTTGACTTAAGGGCCTGGCCTTGGAACAGATGGCCTAAGTTTGTGTCCCTTTCTAGCCAGTGGCTGCAAATCAGCTACTTAAGTATGCATGCCTCCATTTCCTCATCTGAGACTGGGCCTAACAGTTGTGCCTACCGCACAGAGTTGTTGTGAGGCTTACTTGTTGTGAATCAGCACAGGTAAAGCTCTTAGCTATGGCAAGGGCCCATTAATTTGCTCTTAAAATCTAACGGGATATAAGTTTGCCATCTGTGGCCGTATTTTTCCATCAAGGAGAAAGTCATTCTCGAGTAGGAAAGAATAAAGCGAACCCCTGGACAGAGATAGAAGGAGAGGGAAAGAGAAAGTCTCCATTTGAGCATTTGAGTCCTTGACCCTCGTTATCACTGAGGTTCCTTCTACCCCTGCCCGTGCAATTTGCTGACACGAAACAATACATTCTTCGTTTTTCTTAGGATACCTTTTGTTGGGTTTCTGAACACAGGTGCAAAGCCTTAAGAGTCTTGTCGTGGGGCAGAGAGGAGGCCCAAGGAACAGGAGGCTGGCCAAAAGCCGAAGAATTCTGACTGATAAACTTACTTTGTGACAGACACAGGGCTAAGCTTTAACTAAATACTACATCTTATGGTTCTCAAACAAGTCTAATATAGGCTGGGAAAGTACAACTCAGAACTGTGCTCTATTGTTAACCTATTAGAAAGGCAGCAAAGGGTAGTGGTCAAAGGACATTCTGGGGACAGAGGAACTGGACTAAAATTCTGGCTTTATTTCTTACTAGCTGGACAGCCTTGAACTACTTACTTAACCCCTATGGGACTTCATTTCCTCATCTATAAAGAGGAGATATTAATAGGCCCAACTTCAGAGCATAAATGTGAGCATTTAATGACCATTCTACATAAAGCACTCAGCACATACTGAGAACTCTGTATTAACTATTATTAGCAGAGAAGCCTTTCCTAATACCGTTTATAAAACTTTCTGTCATTCTCTGACCCCTTAGCCAGCTTTATTTTTCCTCTCTGATTCATATCCCCCTTGATATCATAAATGTCTATCCATTTGTAGTTACTCTCCCTTAACCGGAATAGAAGTTTCTGTTTGCTACTTATCCCCAGGATGTAAAAAAGTGGCTGAGAGATAGAGAAAGTACCCAACAGCCATCTGGCAAGTGAGTAAATGAACTTGTCAAGGTCCGATAGCTAATTAGAGTTGAGCTGAACAGGATTCCAGCTCAGGGCTGTTTGGCTACAAGTTAAGCACTGTCTACCATAACATAAACTGAAATTTCCAAATTTGTAGGTTATTAACATGTGAGGTGTATCATTTTAAGCACAAAAATACTGCAACTAGAGACAGTATGGTGGACCCTGACTGGGAGACATGGGGTCTTATCAGTTTCTAGCTCTGTGACCGTGGTAACTCATTGAATTTCATCAGTCTTTATTTTCTCATTTGTAAAATGAGGAGATTAAATCAAATTATTTCTATGATTTCCTCAGTCCAATTTTCTCTGATTCTATTCCAAATAATTAAGTAAGCCAAGTTCATTGGCAAATAGTTTTATACAATGGTATAGTTTTGGATTCAAAGCATTTCTCTCTGTACTTTTTCCTTCTACAGTGAATAAAGAGAAAAGTTAGAAAAGAAATTACAAAGAGAATTTTGTAGCAGCTAGCAATCTAATTGTGCTGTAACCTACATTGATTTTTTTCTCCTTGAAATCATCCTTTAAAATCTAAGCTATTCCAGAGAAATCACTCTTTGCATATTTGGCTGTGATGACAAGGGCCCAATAGTAAATAAGTGTTATCACTGGTGACAGAAAGAAGTGTCTGGGAACAAAGCCAAGTGGAAATCTAACCCACTTTGGCTCCCAAAGGCCACTAGTCTTCTTTGATTGCTCACTTCACTAAACTCCTCTCACCCTCGAGATCTTTAACAAAAAATAAAACTGTCAACCATTGTTTACCTAGGTTAAGTGTGTCCCCCACCTAGAAATGAAGTAAGTTATTGAAGTTATTGAGGGGTCCTAGCTTATATTTCTGTGTTCTTAACCAGTGCTGAGTACAGAGTAGTGACGTCAGATGCCCAATGAGTAATTAATTACCAATGGATTGTTCTCATCTGTGGGATTCCATTTGGTCTACCAATTGAGCACCCATTCTATCTACTTCCCCCTGAACTTTTGTTCTGTTTCCTTCTCCTTCACCTTTTACCTTATGTAAAGTTGGCTAAGGAAAGTTCCTTACTCTTGTCTTGACCATCCTCTTTTATGTTCCTCGGGAGTAGTCCACTTCTGTTGATGGCAGTGTCGTGCTAGCTCCTGACTTTCTAATTCTGATTTGCTGAAGGAAAACAATTTTATTTTCCAGATTTCGGGAGGAGAGGTGGCTTGAGTGCTGTTGGTGGCAAAGACATAAATGCTGAGCAGCATAACGTGAAACGCAACACTAGTTAAGCAGATTTGCTTCGAAGTCCCATTTCCAGGTGCCCCTCAGGCTTTCTTCTGTTCTCTTACTTTGTCATTGAAAAGCTAGGCAATCTTCTCATATCTACAAACAAAGCAGACGAAAGTACACATGTGTACAAATAGGAAGACATGTTTTGACTACATATGATAAAAGTTATGCCAGAATAGAAAAGAAAATGGAAAAACATCCCCGATGATGAGAGCTGTTGGAATCTTGGATAATTTCCAAAAGATTTAAACATGAAGAAATAGAGACAAATGGCATTATCTATAGAGCAATCCCATTTTGGTAAGGGTTTAGCTTTTGGATAGCCTGATTGGACCCTTTCCATCTCCAATTGTCCATGATTAGAGGATTCGAGCTCTTTCACACTGAACTTGTACTGTAAATGTGGCTTAAAAGATTTTATTTAAAATAAACTGACAAGGCAAAAATTATGGGAAGAACAGATTTCTGAGAAGACACTCAGCTAGCAAACCAGCAGTCATGTGCCAGTACAGGAAAAGAATGATGTCATATCATTTAGCAAGCTGTACTTTCCTGAATGCCAAAGATAGCAATATCTTAACAAGTAAGGAATGTATCGAGTTGGTTAACTGATATTGTCAGTGATTTAATATAATTTGAGCAAAGCTTTGACATACTAATTCCAAGATACTGGATAAAAAGTTACCAAAAAAATCACTAAATCCATTCTATATCAATAATTACCTCATTTTTTATTGCTCAGATGCACTTAAATAAAATGAGAAAATTAAAACTACTTTGGTTAGGAGAATTTGATTTCAGAAACTCACTTTTTCTTTGCATATTTAACTATGGGCCAAGGCAAAAAATTGTTCCTATAGAAAATGCATATAATTTAATCAGTATATACCCACCTTTCTCCTTGATTCTTTTGGAAGTATGATGGGTATTTATACATAATCGAATTAGTATACATCAATTTCAAGAGCTTAAATATAAGAAAAAAGGAAATGCTATGACAAACTAGTGGATACTTTCAGCCCCTTTGCTTTGCCTCTCTTGGTGGTTATCTGTTGTTGTTCTTAAAACTAGAAATCTCCCCAAATATCTCTAGATTCCATTATATAACCCACTTTACATTTATAAATCCAAGTAAATCACTTTTGAATCTACCTTATTTTTCAGGCTGCACTTACTGAAGTTTTTAAACTTCCAAAAGTTTACAATATAAAGAAAAATATCTTTCCATCTTAAAAACTACAATAAAAGCTGGTTTACCTGGTACCTGGCAATTTGCATTTATTTAGCGTTCTGTTAACCAGAACTCATTAACAACAGAGCAGGGTATCGAAACATTCAGCTGTCATAATGACACCTCCATAGCATTTAGCATTTGAAAAGAGATAACAAACAATGGTTAAAATAAACACATCATTCTTTTTTTTTTTTGAAAACTGGTGACTTCTACATATTATAATAATTATCACCATCCTGTATACTTATTCCTGACTTTACCCACAATAGCATTTTTTTTGGTCCTTTCTCAAGTTTCATGAATTCTGGAATTCAGAGAACGAGTCCATACCCTTTGTTGTTTTAGAACTATCAGTCGTCTTGCTGATTCTACTATCCTCTCCTCTCATTGTCTTAGATCTTTTTACACCAGAGTGAAAACTGTATGCCTATTATATAAACTGTATGCCTGTATACCCCCTGTTGTCTCTCTCTCTCTCTCTCTCTCTCTCTCTCTTTCTCACTCACACACACACACATTTTAAAAATACTCTCTCATTCTCATAAAAGTTTTCATTTTCTGTTTTTCCTCTATATCCTGCTTTCATTTCCTGTTCTGTTTCATGTTGCATTCTTATTCTGTGTTAAGAGTGATCTGTAGAAGGAAAAAGGTGAACAAACTATCCACCGGAGAAAACAGAAAATAAATGTGCTCTGTGAGGACAGTCCAATTTTTAACAAGAGCAAATACTTATATGCATGTCCATAGATCGAGTTTCAGTTCTTAAGGAAAAGTAGCAGCAGACAAACAAAATGGAGTCAAGTCAAAATGGGGTGGTACATACATCTGTCTGGGGGTGTATTGTTTTGGATGAAAATGCCTAGATTGCTTCCAACTCACATTAGACAATAAAGTTCATTCTGATGTTAGAAATTCAACAGGCATACAATGAATTATACCAGCCTTGGCATGTGTTTTATACATGTTAGAACCCATTTCAACTTCAAGGTCAATTCAGGTGAACAGGGTCCAGTGACATAATTAGTTATATGGTAAATTGTTTATGTGTATATTCCATTTCAATTTTTTTCTTATGTTGATGTGTTCAATTAGTGGTGATGTAAGATGGTCCTGAGTGTTGATTTCAGAGACTTTAAGGAAATGTGATTAATTTTTGTTAACAAAGATGAACTGGTCAGTAGTTCCTGGAACCTGGAGCCTTCTGAGCTCCAACGCTGACTTTGCCACTTCCTCTGTGTCATCTTAACCAAGCTAGTTAAGCTAGTTAAGCCTAGCTTCTCCATGGTAATAGGGACTGTGATTCCACCTTAAAGCATTATAGCGAGGGTCAGATGTGAGTGGATATTGAACTTTGCCTGGGGGAAACCATTCAGTGATTTGTTTTTCTTCTTCAAACCAGCCAGAGACACAGTGGAATAAATTTCAATGTGTACGTCAGATGATAAAAACAGACTTTTTAAGGGATCATCATTATATTTTATATAAGCAATAACCATGTCTTCATAACTTTGGAGTAAAAAGGATACAAATTCATTTTCTTTTTCATCAGGAATGAAAGACACTCTCATGTCTCATGTACTGTTAGTTTTCTTTTTTTGACTTAAAAACCAATTTTTTCGGGGCGCCTGGGTGGTTCAGTCGGTTAAGCGTCCAACTTTGGCTCAGTTCACCATCTCACAGTTTGTGCGTTCAAGCCCCTCTTAGGGCTCTGTGCTGACAGCTCAGAGCCTGGAGCCTGCTTCGGATTCTGTCTCCTCTCTGTCCCTCCCCCAAGCATGCTCTGTCTGTCTGTCTCTCTCTTTCCATATTCAAAATAAATAAACACTAAAAAAAAAATTAGAATAAAAATCTTGCTCCTGGCCCTATCCGCAGGGCCCAGCATAATGCCCAGTATATGGTAAGCACTCAGAAGAAAAGGTTATTGAATGTGGGACTGACGCACATGTAGCATGCACTGGGATGACTCGGTTTGTTAAACCCTGATGTAGTTCTGTACTAGACGTAAACAGCCAGTACCCCGTGGCCCATCCCATGCCCCTTCTGCATCCCTGGCCTCTTTCCTGGGGACATCTTCCCGTCCCTTCATTCAGCAATTAGTGGGGTAAGTCCCGACAGATGGGGGAGCTTTCTAGCCTCCAGAGCTCTGGCCACCTTCAGCCCTGGTTGGCTGGCGCTCATGTTAGACTAGTCGGGATATATTTTTAATAATACCTTCGATGAAAGCGATCGTCTATGTGTTGATTTCACAAAATCCAGCAGCCCTGATGCAACAGAAGGCGGGGAACATGCCGTATTCTGAGGAGCGGAAGAGAGTAGAGTGGGGGAGACATGAAAACCAACCGAGGGAAGGTAGGAGGGGTAGGAAAGATGGAGGAGCAAGAGGAGGAAAAGATGGCATCGGCGGATCACCACCTGCAGGGACTTGTTCCACGCGACCACCTTTCTCATGTGCGTTCCACCAATTCTGTCTTCCCAGGATGGTGAGTGAAAGCTCTTTGAAGAGTACGTGGTAGACGTCTAGAACCAGGACCATGATTACGGTGTTTGCTGTGCTGACACCATTGTCTGACAAAAATATCGTGCTGGACGTTTTCTTTCTTTTGCCCTTTGGGCTGGCTTATTTTGGGTAAAATCGCACCAGTCAGATTCATATCCAACCCAGGTGAAATCCTGTTACAACGTACTCCACGGCTGGTGTCTGCATCGCTTCATTGTGTTGGGATTCCATTGTATTAGATGTCGTTGAAAATCTGGTACTTGGGAATCTTTTGGTGTTTTGACGAAAGGGTATTACGTACTGTAATTTAGAAAGCATTCAAGAACCATTGCTGAATGGGTGAATTGCTTTTGTTTGGATTAGAGCTCAGTTTTGCAAACTGTGCCCTGCTAAATTCTGGAAGAGTGAAAATGGGTTTGGTGGCCAAAAATGTTTGGGAAATACAATGCATGTTAGAATATTAAAGGCTCTGAGAAGTCATGTATTAAAAAAAAAAAAAAAAAAAAAAGCTTAACTTTTTAAAACTCAAGGTTTCTCAAATTTAATTGACTGTCTTCCTCTCTCTCTCTCTCTCTCTCTGCCTGTCTCTCTCTCTTTTGGCCTCTCTCTCTTTCTCTCAATTTTTTCATGAAACTCCTAATGCGGGATACCAAGTTTTAGAAATGGGAAATGCTGGGTCAGGGTATTCATTCTTGCATTTATAGGGCACCTGCCATGTGT
Source organism: Panthera onca (assembly GCF_046562875.1). Taxonomy (NCBI): domain Eukaryota; kingdom Metazoa; phylum Chordata; class Mammalia; order Carnivora; family Felidae; genus Panthera; species Panthera onca. The sequence goes on along the minus strand of NC_138351.1, from coordinate 46,641,603 downwards.
TTGGAAATGGGCCAGGCTGGCAAAACAAAGACAAATAATGCACACTGCTTGTTCCTGAAAGGCTAGCCGAGGAGATGTGGTGCAAATCATATTACAGAGTTGTTTTGTTTTATTTTTTAACTGTGGGAAAACAGAAGACCAAGCAACTGAACAGAAAAGAACAGAGGTTAAGACCATATCTGGGAAAGCTTCCCTGGTGAGAAGGTCTCACTGTAAGAATATGTTCATGCGAATGTCAGGTACTAGAGATTTATAAAATAGCCAACGGGGTAGGGGGGAAGACCCTCTCAAACATCCTCAATTAAAACCATTTAAGGGGCACCTGGGTGGCTCAGTTGGTTAAACATCTGACTCTTGATTTCGGCTCAGGTCACGATCTCACAGTTTGTAGCTTCGAGCCCCGCATCAGGCTCTGTGCTAACACTGCAGAGCCTGCTTGGGATTCTCATTCTCTCTCTCTTATGTGTGCGTGCTCTCTCTCTTTCTCAAATAAATAAATAAACATTAAAAAAAATTTAAGATATATCCTAACAACATAAATTCCTCCTACCTCAGGACATTGGGTATGCCAACATGTCTCCCTGAAGACAGCTAGCTCTCATTTCAGATAGTTTCATGGAGGGTGAGTAGTGGCCATAAAGGTAATTGCATTTTGTTTTCTTTAACACACGTATACACTAATGATTTCGGTCTTAATTGGTATCTGCTAGCTCTCTTGCCATGGCTGGACAGGGATTTAAGGAATGTGCCAGGTTTCCCTGGCTGTGGACTTGTTTTTTCTTGCATCCAACATGCATACTGGCATGGCCTTTATTAACTAGTTATTTAGTGGATGGGGAATGGGAATGGGTTGGAATCCTTGATGTGGTTCCAAACATTGCTGGCTTTCTCAGCCTTAAAACCAACAGCCCAAAGACATCTGAATGTCTTTGATGCATTCTACATAGCACCTAACACAGTAGGTGTGCAGCCCCACCATTATAGACCAATGTAAGGGAAATAGAACGTTCTATTTTACTTATTGTTCTCTCTCTCTAATAAAGAAAGGTGGTATACCCTCCACTCTGCTAATTAATTCACATGTATTATTTTGTTTAATTTTTATAAATACTATATGAGGTAGATATTACAGTAGTTTCATCATTTTCACTGGGGTGCAAACTGAGGAACAAAGCTGTTGGGCATTTATCCACAGTAAGAGGCAGAGTGAGGAGTAAAACGGGAGATTCTTTTCATTCTGAAGCCTAAATACACTTCTACTGCACCCACTTAGAGCGCCTGAATAAGGGGAAGACTAAAATATAATATTTACTACCCTAAAATAATTCCAATAATGCTAAGCTGATGACAGTAGTCCTTACTTCAGATAGAATGTACTGTGCCTTCTTTTCCCAATGGAGAGAAAAGTTACTTAAGTTTTTCAAAATGGTTCGAAACAGAGTCCATTATTCCTTCACTTCTTTCTTCTTTTCTAATAAATACATTCCTTGTAGGAATTAGTCCAGTTTGTTTTTTTTTTAATGTTTATTTATGTATTCTGAGAGAAAGAGAGAGAGCCTTTGTGTGAGCTGGGGAGGGGCAGAGAGGAAAAAAGAGACTCCCAAGCAGGCTCCCAGCTGCCAGTGCAGAGCTTGATACGGGGCTTGATCCCATGAACAGTGAGATCATGACCTGAGCTGAAATCAAGAGTCAGATGCTTAACCGACTGAGCCACCCAGATGCCCCCAATTCTCTTTATTAAATAAGGAAAGGATGGCTAGAATTTAGGGTATACTCAGAACTCTTTGATGATTGCCCTGTCACTCTTGGGAGAGACACACAAATTCAGAGACAGGATTTCCAGAAGTGTTAGCTAGTTTAAGATGATTCTTAAGTATTTCTTCCACTTTAGAAATAGTTTCACAACTGAAAATACCTTGTCTAGAATAATGGCTGATGGAAAGGCAAAGCACTAGTCCTAAGGTTTTTTAAGGGTACTGACGATATGCTACAGATAATTAAACAGAAAGAATGAAAGGTAAATTCAAATAGGCAATGTTTTCAAGTGATATTAAAAAAAAAAAACGACATCAGAGGAAAAACCCAATGAAATAGGATTTAGAGGAGGGTATGATATATCAGTCGTTCTTAAACGGTTAAGGGCAGACCCTCTGTGAATTTGATGAACACTAAGAACTCTCTTTTTGGAAAAATTGAAATCTACAGTCACATTTTATATTCAGTAGGTTTCTCAGCCTCTGACACTCACCTACTGACCCCACTAGGAGGCTTTGATGTGGTGTTAAAGATATTGAAAAAAAAAAGAAAAGAAAAGAAAATTGCCCAGAATGAAGAAGGGCAAAAAACATGATTTCTCAAGGTACCCCGTGTCTCTATTAATCTACGATTCCAGTGGCCCACTTTTTAAATGTTCTTCTAAAATCCTCACCCTGAGAGTCATGCTTCCTATTTGAGACCTTAACAAAAATTTCAGGAGTGTTAGTGACCTGAAGATTTCTGCCTTTTCTCCAGCAAGAAAAGCCAGGAGACCCAAACCACAGAACAGGAAATGTTTATGTCAACCATGCATTTCTCTAATGCTCATGCTAAAGTGTTTCCCAAATGTTAGTACACACCCACATCAACTGGTATCTTCTTAAAACGCAGATTCTGATTCAGAAGACCTGGGGTAGGATCCAGGATCCTGCATTTCTAACAAATTTCCAGATGACGCTGATACTGTCAGTCTGGGGAATGAACTGAGTAGTAAGACTCTAGAAGTGGGTCCATATACACCGCTACCGCAGAGCACTTCAGAACAGCTCCTCCCACTGTTTGCTCATATATCCTAGAGCTACTTCATCTCACCACTCAGAGCCTAAACCTACTGGAAGAGGAAGATATCACCGGGGCGTTCGGTAAGAGAGTCAACTGACTTTTTTCCTTAGAAGAAGATTCCGTGATCTGAGTTTTGCATTACATATAGTTCTCTATCTTATTGGTGGCACTTACCATGTTGGCGTGTCTCTGTAAGATCTCAGGTGGATTACAATTCATGTCTGTGAATGGCTTATCTTTTTAAGTTAGAGCAAATTTAAGATTATCCCTTTAAAAACGTTGTTTTCGCTTGCTTTCAAGAGAGGAGCAAGAGACGGAATCGGAGTTAGCAAGTACTGAGAATTAGGCTGTCAAAACCTGATAATTGATGCCAAGCCCACAGATACACCCGTATCATCCACGTGTGGGTTGGAGAACCACTGTTCTTCCTTATACAGACCACTGCCATCTTTTGATTCTTCAAAATATGGCCGAGTCGAAGATGAATAAGGCCACTGATCGGAAAGATTTATTTCCGAGCCAAAGATTAACTTTCTATGTGTTAGCAACTCATGAAATTTTTTTTTTAGCTGCTGGTGTCATTGATTGCATTTTCAATGAAAAGAAGTTTCATGACAGTTCCTAAAATGGAGGTCGAACAGGCAATGCTGAAAATTTATGAACACTGATTTAGCATTTAAAAATTGCATGTATACCTAATGACAATTATACAAGCCAAGAATATGTCATTTGGTGTTTAAGGGAATGAAAACCATGTCTTTCTATAAATATTCTCATAAAACACCATATAAAGAATGAAATTGGACATGGCTTTTTTCATATTCAGCTTCTTTCAATAATATAAATATTTCTTTCACTGTTTCTACTTTATAGAAATTAGGTAAAATGAAGTATGTCTTTTGATTACTTGTTTAGAGAGACTAATGCCACCATGCAAAATAACATTCCATACTCAACATGGAACAAAAGATATAATGTCACAAAACATTTTCAGCTTGCTCCTATTTTAACTACAAAATTTACTTTAAAAAGCGTGGCATTGTTTCTTTTAAAAATATTCACTTTCTACTTTCTACATGCACGAAAACGATTCTTTCCCACCTCTCTCCACAGTTAGAACTCTTATTCAGAAAACAGCAGGCATGAGATTACAGCCAGCAAAAAATGTCTACCAATGAAAGATAACTAAAGGGTTAAAAATTGTGTAAGGACAAATGGAAAATCACAAGTAATTTTTAAATTACTTCAATATTATATTTTCTTATTTATTTCCATTTTTATTCTTAATTATGAAACATTTCAAAACGTCAGAGATCTGTATACCCACCATTTAGGTTTTTAAAAATTTTTTTATGTTTATTTATTTTTGAGAGACAGAGCAGGAGTCAGCGAGGGGCAGAGAGAGAGGGAGATACAGAATCTGAAGCTGGCTCCAGACTCTGAGCTGATAGCAGAGAGCTTGAGGTGGGGCTCAAACCCATGAACGTGAGATCATGACCTGAGCTGAAGTCAGATGCTTAACTGACTGAGCCACCCAGGTGTCCCTCTCACCATTTAGTTTCAACCAACATGAATATTTTGTATAGATATCTACTCTGTTGTCTTTTTTAAAAAATATTTTTTAATGTTTTTATTTATTTTTGAGAGAGAGCGAGCAGGGGAGGGGCAGAGAGAGAGGGAGACATAGAATCCCAGGCAGGCTCCAGGCTCCAAGCTGTCAGCACACAGCCTGACACGGGGCTCGAACCCACGAACCGTGAGATCATGACCTGAGCTGAAGTCGGACACTTAACCAACTGAGCCACCGAGGAGCCTCTGTTCTGTTGTCTTTAAAAAAAAAAAAAGTTTATTTATTTTGAGAGGGGGAAGGGAGAGAGAGGGACAGAGAGAATCCCAAGCAGGCTCTGCGCTCTCGCTCTCAGCCTGAAGCCCTGCGCTAGGCTATATCCACGAACTGTGAAATCATGACATGAGCCGAAATCAAGAGTTGGAGGCTTAACCCACTGACCCATCTAGGCGCCTCTGTTGTCTTTTGAGAAAGATTTTTCTTCAGTAAAAAGAAAACATTAAAAGCTTTGTCATTGTTGTCAGACGGGTGAACCACTTCAACTGAAATTATCTGCTAACTTCCTTTTAAAACTTTTAAAGGTTGACAGAGAGGCCTCTAAAAGAAAATTCTTTCCCCATGATTCTTGTACCGTGTCAATGTTCAAAAATAATACCAATAGTAATCACTAGAATTTGGGTTTGCTTATAGGGGAGATTTTTTCCTAAATAAATTAATTAAAAATGGAATAGAAAGTACATTTTGTAGACTTTCTGTTAATGATGTGTTTCATAATTATTGTAAAAAAATATTTTTAAAAGATATCTTAATTCTTCTACTCCCATATGTCCTATACTTGATTTGTGTGAGGAGGTGAGGGGTAGGTGTGTGTGAAATATACTTATGGGCATGGATAACTTTGTGTTAACTTTTAAAAAACCTTAAATGAGGTAAAGATTCTATTCCACCCTCTTCTGAAAGTCCCTGATAGTCAACAGATTTGGAAAGATGTGATAAGTAACACAGAACAGTTTTAAATACAAAAATTATTAATAACTGAAACAATAAATTAACTTTTGTAAGTAATATATTTAGAGATTATTTACATGGTGGGTGAAAATACGGCCTTGGTGCTCATCTTTAGATACAGCTAGAAACTAAATCACAGTTCATCTTTCCCTTGCAGGTAAACATTAAAGTGGAAATTCCCAAATTTCAGACAATGCTGTAATTATTATGGAGTAAACTGTGAACAAAATGTTTTATGTGATGTACCCTGGGCCAGCCCTTTTGGTATAAAATTGAAGATGTTTACGTGTTTTGCCGTGTGGGCCATTTATGGCTATGTTCTATTAACTCTGGGTTTACTGTGTGATATTATGTGTATTTGTCTTGGGGCAAACATCTTGTTTGTCTCAAATCAAAGTCTAAAAGATAATTCTTTCTCTTTCTATGGGCTTAAAATAGTTTTTGTTTGGATTGATATTTACTGTTTGCGGTGAATTATCCCTCTGTTGGCTCTTTTCTATTCATTATAATATATAATTTTGGTTAAGCAATTGTATAATCTTTTCTATACCATTATTCTGGACTTCTGTATAAAAGTTGAAAAATGTTTTCCACAAACAAAATGCTTATGCTTGCATATTCAATATCTTTCCTATTGGACTTTGGACACAGTCTTGTGTAATGGAACTCATTTGTTATGAAATCTTTTTTTTTCTTCTTACATATTTTGTTTAAAACAGCTATTTGAGTTTAATAATACTATATTTTCCATGATAAAGTTAGAGTAGTATTTTTTCACTTCAAAGAATGCCAAAAGCTTTTTTGAGTTTTCTTCAAACGGGTTTCGCTAACCATACATATATTTATAAATATATCTACATATTTTATATGTATATTTAAGAACACTTAGCTCTAAGTTTCATAGTCTTTACATCATATGGCACATTTTTCATGATTTGTAAAATACTTTCTTTTTCCTTTACGCTGGGACTAAACATTTTGAAAACTCATTTTTCAAAAGTATCAGGAATATTTTAATAGCAATAACCTTGTTAATTTTTGTTGCTTATTTCCTGGTCAAGATAGTCAAGCTGGCTTGAGATTTCTCAGTTCTTTAAAAGAGAGTTCTTTAATTCAACCTGTTTTAAGCTGAAGCGTACGTGACTTTCTATGACTCTGTTTACATAACAGTAGTAATCATTAAATACGACTGACTTCATAACTCAAAACATACACTTAAGTGTAGGAAATGATAAGTCGTACATGAACATTTCATTCAACTGTATTTTATACAGGAAATGTAAAACTTGAATCTTTCATACAGTCCTTCTCTCAAATACTCATGCAAATATAATTTACGTAATACACCAACTGCATTGGATTTATATAGGTAGAAGAAAAGGAGCCTAAGAAAAGGAGCCTTTAGGAAATACCAACTCATTGGGAAGCATCTGATGAATTTTTTCATTGTGCTTGAATGAATGATTTTTTACATAGAGACATATTCCACCATCAATAAATACCACTATGAATTTTGCTACGCCACGCCCCCCTCACCCCCCGTGGAATTTTTCCTTGCGGTAGTTAGACCGACCTTGGCCAAAACCAAATACATTCCCACACCGAAACACAACTACCCTCTACCCGCACCCACACCCCGCCACCCAGGTGCAAGGCGCCACGCTGGGCTCTCGGAGGATACAGATAAGGAGGACCGCCAGAATTTCTGGCTAGGTCACGTGGTGCGACCACCCTGCCAAGTACCTTTCAGTATTTACTTGAAAACTTCAGAGACGAGCAACTTATTGTAGCCTCTGCCTTCAAAGAATTTAAACCCAAGTGGAAAGGATTAGGAATGCATTAGGAATGCATACATCTCTCTGCTCGTACTGAACAGGAGTCCACACAGAAAAAAAAAAAAACAAAACAAAAAACAAAAACTAACGTGTTTAGAGATGGCCCACCGCATTTCACAAAGCGCTCCCATCCAAAGGAGGGGCCGGTAGAAAGGTTCAGAGAGCCCTGGCTCTCCAAAACAGGGCGAAATCAAATCTGGGCCGCGGGTGAGCACCTGGAAAAAATTCGTGGTGGAGATGGCATCTGAGAAAGGCCTCGAAGCACCCACAGGGTTGCGAATGCCGGCGCGGTCACCCCAGATGGAAGGACCCCCTACCTCGCTCTAAAGCCAGTTAAACCGCGGGGCCCACGCTACCGGGCACGATTTTAGAAGCCCCCCTCCAAATGCAAGGGTCCGACCTAGGAGGCACTTCCGTTGTGCAGTTTGCTAAGTTTGGATTCCGAGAGTGCATGGGGGAGTCTACGGCTCACGCAGGTGGGACCCTCTCTCCGCCTTAGCTTAGACTCTATGCGAGACGCTCCCGCCCGCCAAAGGCTGCGGTGGCCACAGAGGCTGCCGTGACTGCCGCTTCCCCCACCAAATTCTGGCGCTCAGGAGGCGCGCTGCAGTGGAGAGACCTGAGTCCCGCCCCAGCCCGGAGGAGAAGGCGCAGCGCCTCCGCTCGCGCTCCCGGGTCGGGGAGCCTCTTTCCTCCCCCTTTTTCCCCGCGGCGGCGGCGGCGGCTGCGGCGGAGGCAGCGGAGAGGGGAGGGGGGAGCGGGCGAGGGGCGGAGACAGGGAGGAGCCGCGACCGCCGCGGCCCCGCGGCGGCAGGTGTGGATGGGCGCGGCGGAGGTGCGGAGGAGACTGAGGTGCGGGGTTGTCCACTCCCGCCCGCGCTCGCCCGGGGCCCGGGCTTGGGGGCGGGGAGCGCCTCCCCGGAGGAGCTCCGAGAGCTGCTTCGACCTGCGCACAACTTGGGGCGCGGCCCGGGCGCGCAGGTTCCACGTCCGGCGCCGGGAGGAGAAAGGCGCGCGTCCCCGGCCGCGGCGCCCGCGCGGACCCCAACGGTGAGGCGGCGGCCGGGGGGCGGCCGGGGGGCGGCCGGGGCTGGAGGGTGGGCGGCGCCTCCGCCCTCCGCGTAGACCGGCCGGTAAGCGAGGAAAGCGCAGGCAGCAGGGCGGGGGCGCGTCCCTCGCCGAGTTAAGAGGGGGGCCTCGGGGCCCGGCGCTCGGCAGACTTCGCCGCGGGCCCCCGGGCGTGGATGCTGCGGCCAGGTCTGGCGCATCCCGAGCCACGGCGGCCCTGGCTCTGCGCAGAACCTTCTCCACCTCCTGCCCAAATAGGTTGTTTCCCTAGCCTGACCTCGGAAGTCGCAGGTCCGCTCTCTTCCTCTAAACGGCGAAGGAGGAACTGTGTGTGTCCGGGAGCGCGTTGAGGGCGAGCGCTTTCAACCAGCGATGTTTGATGAGAGCCCGTTCCCGAGTTAAAATGCCTCTCACTTTGCAACTTCTCTGCTCTCTCCCCTCTTCGAGGGAGAAGTCAGGCGACTTTTAAATCCCCACCTGGTAGAATTAGAGTTTATTTGCGCCGTATACAGGTGGGAAATGATGCTCCGTAAAATCCTGGTTTTTCCAACAGCGTTTCACTTAAAAGAGCCTCCCATCCTGCAGCGAGACAATGGCAGTCGTGAAACACACAACAGAAGTGTTCACCTAGCGCCGCGTTGGCAGGGGAGAAGTTAAGGAAAACTTAAGCATAAGCGACCCCTGAATAGGCTTCTTGCGGGACCGTTTTGTTCTGGTGCAAGTGGTGTTAGGACTGGAAATGACAGCTCAAGACCTACGCTTGGTTTGGAGCTGAGGCTGGGGCCCGACACCCCTCACCGCCCCGGGACTCTCGAATTGGGCCTTTTTGCTTCCTTCACTGAAATCATGGCAGCTTTGAAGTGAAATGAGGAAAATGATCCTCCTTTTTGCCCTGGAGTTTATTACCTCTGCATTAAAATGTGTCTCTCACGGGCAGAAATGTAAACAATCTTCTATTTTATACTTTGTTTTAAAGACCTTTTACTTGAATTGGTTAAAAAAAAAAAAAGGATTTAAAATGGACAGCCAAATTTAGGTTTGTTTGTTGTGGAGTTTTGTGTTTGAGGGAGGGAGTGACTTTTAAGTCATTTTTCAAGGCTAATATTGATTACTTTTCATTGTTTGCAGATGTTAATCCTTCAGTGAAGGCATTTTAAGGAATAAATGAAAATATAACTGGGTTAAGCCCACTCATAAGAACTGTAGCCTGCCCCCCTCCTTTTTTTCTTAACCTGTGACAGAGCCTCATGAAAATCGAGCTTGGGATGTAAAAAACCTCTTAAGTTGAATTTTAGGCCTCCAAATGAAAAATGTTCATTTGCGTTAATCCAATAGAATTCTCAGACTTTATGGAATTGTCAGCTTATGATGATGTTTATTTTTTTATTTATGTCATATTAGGACTTTACATGTGGATATTTCTTCGGTAATTGGCAGATGTGGGGAAAAGTCAGAAGGCCCTTTAAAAGATACAGACTTATTCTCTGGGTGAAATTTTATAGTCCTGAAAAGCACGTATCAGAGACAAAGCTCTTAACTGATAACATTGACTGTTCTCTTTTTGAAATTTTAAATGGATTAAGAAGGGAGGTTTTATACTTCATATTTGGGCATAGTTTTTGAAAATGCAAGTGGAAAAAAGTTAAGAATATCATTTTTGTACAATGTAATAACTAGACAGCTATTCTAGAGGCTATAAAAATGCTTGAGGGAATAAAATAAAAAGGTAGCATAAAATTATGTATTGTACTGTTAGAATTTTAAGGAGAATGCATACTTGTAAGTCTCAAATACTCAAGTGAGCAGTATTAAAGTGGATCAAATAGAAGAATTTTCTTGCATATCATTTTTTCTCAGATTAAAAAAATACATATTTATTTTGGTTTGTCTTAAAATTGAAGTTATAGTTAAATTTTGTTGGTACCTATATGGGATAATACAAAGGTTGGTAAGATGTCTTTTGCTTGGCACATTTAGTGACAGGTATCCTTAAATTTTTCATAGAGTTGCCACAGTTTTTCTTCACTTGATGAATTTGGTGGTTTTAGCATATAAACACCATAGGGTCTCTTAACAAACTTAAATTGTAAAAAAGCAATAGATTAAATCCCTGATTATTAACATTTCAAGGATGGAAATCTACTTTCAAATAAAAATGCCTTTTTGAGGACATTTTAGAATACATATAAGGGTATGATTCTGGGAGACTGTTTTTGATAGTTCTTTTCCTATTCTTTGAAATCATAAAGTAAATTAACAAAAGAATCAATAATTATGTTTTAACAGTTTCTTGATGTATTTAACAGACTGTTTCCTTAATAGTAATCTCCCAAGTATTTCAGAAATTTGTGTAAGAGCAAGAGTTTATTTTCTGTTCAGATGTATTTCTGTAGACTAGAAAAAAAAAAGTTTATGAATTTAGAGTAGGCCAGTCTTAAATAATAAGAAACAATGAAATTTGATCTTTGTATTGTGAAATGTGTTTTCACTGAGGACTTTTAAACTGTGTCCTCTCTTTAAACACATAAGTAGTATAGAAAGTAAATCATATATTTCATTGGCAAAATATAAGTGCCCTAATGCTTTGATAATGATTATTGAGACTTTTTTCCCCCACATCTTATATAAGCAGTGGGGTCCAGAAAATTATCAAAATAATTTTGGATAAGATTGAGATGAAGTGAAAAAAATCCACGCATGATTATGGTATATATGTATGTTGTTTTGCAACAGTGAAAGAGTGAAAAAGAAGAGTTTAGGATCAAAATTTATCCACGTTAATCAGATTCCCTAGCATTTTCTACTTTATTGCGTAATTGACTTTTTAGCTAATATGTAGTTATTCCGTGTTTTAATACAGCAGACATCAGAAAAAAATAAATCTCATTTGAGAATCTATAATCTTGGCTTTATCAAATATACAGACTACTCTATATTGTCTACCTATCAACATTCAAGCTATTCAACATTTGAGACAATTTACAAACTAAATATATTATAAACGTTAATTAAAGAAGTAATTTTCATTTTAAGAGAACTGCTCCTTCTGAGAGGTTATTTTTAACATTACAAATAGCACTATCCTTTGAGTAAAATAAGAATTAATTACAAATTATACTTTTAGCAAAGGGAAAATGCAATTTTTATTGGCCTGGGGGGCATGTATGCTAAGTAGTTTGTGGCCCAGTTTCCATTTCTGTATCTGTGCTGCCTCTGACCACGGATTGGGTACTGCGGGAGGAAAGACTGTGAGGAGAAAGTTAATAAAAGAAGCTACATGAGTTGATCATAGTTCTGCTCAGAAACCTATGTCCACCTGAATTCAGAACCAGAAGAGAAATTCTGACAGTCTGTTTCCCCAGCCCTTTTACATCGATTTCTGAGAGTTAGCAGTGGCAGAGAAGAGTTGTTGTCTCTGCCATTTGCAAAGCCGACTGCTTGATCCACAGCAAATCAAACCCAGGAAATCTTTTAGTCTTGTCCATTTCAGTTCCACTTCCTTGCCAGGGGCATAACAGCTGAAGTTAAAAGACTTATACCCAAATGGGAAAATTAGTGCCATTTGTGTAGAGGCAGTAGCCTTATTCAAACTGCTTTCAACCTAATTGGGGAAAAAAAAAAAAAAGAGACTATGACTTGATTAGAAGTCCTCCGGGTTGGGTAGCACGTAGGAGACTATGGCTCAAGAATGCTTTTAGGTTTTTCACTTATTTTGAATTAGTTATAGTTTGCATTGCATTCTCGGGTTTGTGTGTGTGTGTGTGTGTGTGTGTGTGTGTGTGTGTGTCTGTGTCAGCGTGTCAGTGTCCTTTTCTTCAGCTTCTACAATTTGGAATAGGCAAAAAGTACCAAAATGGTAAACTTTAAAGTGACCAAGATGGCATCGGGTTGGTCATGTAAAAGTTCTTCCACTACGCCAGCACGTCTGTAACAGAGGTAATGCCCCGCTGGATTTACTTCCATGTATTGTAAATTTAGGGTTGGTTTTTTTTTTTTTTTTTTTTTTTTTGCTTAGAAGTAATCTCAGTTTTGAGAAGGGGAGCAGAGAAGGAAAAGAACTTTGCCTAAAAACCAGTGCCATCCGACAACCGATGTCTTCAATTAGCTCTGTCAAATTTCGGGTGAACTTTGGCCCTGTTAGTAAATTGGATATGTATTAAAGAAGATTTTTAACAAATCAGCTCAGAAAGGCCTGCTCCAGAAACTTGTGGTATGTGTGCTTTTGTAATTAATCTAAATGTAACATGTAAGACCAATATTATTATACATATGAGGTGAAATTGTTTTGGAGTCCAAATGTAGGAAAGGATTCATTCCCCAAAAAAGCCAAACTGATAAGATCTTACTAAAATCACCTGAGATTTTTGACTTACAGCGCATACCCAAGTGGAAATTCAAGTCATAAAATCATTATTGAATAACCCCATGGAATAATTCTTTTCTTTCTTTAAACCTGACCTTTTACCTGTTATCTCCACTTCATTAATTTAAAAAAAAGTCTCAGATAAGAAACAGTAGGCTCAAGGAATAAAGTGTGAGAGCTCTGTGGTAAAATCTACCTATAGTGCATGAAGTCTTTTAAAATTAGGATTTAACTGGCTTTTAACTAGAGTGGCTTTTTAGGTAACTAACCGGTAATATTGTCACTTGACATTTCCTTTTCATATTCTGTGCCATAACTCAAAACTGATTTCCTTTTTATGGGTAAGAGTGGAACTATAATAAATCAAAAACAAAACAAACAACTTACAGCTTACAGTCTGATTTTAATATAGAACACTGCTGCATATTTGCTAACACCTGAAAAGATTCTAGGTTGCTTCATTATTTATTTTTGTTTTTGGAATGGGGATTAGGATTTTTTTTTTTAATGAAAAGAGTAACATTAATATCCCTTTTAGATGACTATCCATATGCATATTCACTGTTAGTTGTGACAAACAGTAGTTTGAATTATAGTTCTAAGTAAAAAAATTACAAGTTAGTACCTGGACTGATGTCTGTCTGGTAAGTTACATTCTTAGTGCTCCTAATAATTAAACAGTTGAAATTTTATCATATTTTAACGTCTGAAAAGTTTTCCAGATTCATATAAAAGGGGAAAATATAATAAGACATCTTAATCTTGTTAAATATTAAGATAGATTAACCAAAAGATTTTCTTTCAGTGATTTGTGTTTTTTCAGCCAAAGGTACTAAAAATACCTTTATAGACAAAAGAATATATGAAAAGAAATATAAAACAAAAGACTAACAAACTGGGTTTATTTTTTTTAAAGAAACTAAATTTTTATTATAATTTTTATTCTTGGTGCCTATAGTTTTTCAAATTCTGGAGAAATGGCAATAAATCATACAAAATGACAAAGATGATCAAAAGATTTAACAAAATTTAGTTTCCCTTCAAAATAAATGTATTTAGTAGTTGGAAAAAGCTAATGTTCTGTGTTTCCTTTAGTTAATTAGCACATTTTCACAAATAAACCAATGAAATCATAAAGCCAATTATGTATCAATTAAGAATAATTTGAAAAGCAGATTTGTTTGAAAAGTAAATCTTCCTTCTGAAGGTGGAGTTCATTGTACTAATCATAAGTGTCAGCGAAATTTTCTTTTGCAAAATATATTGAAGTAGAAATGATAAGACAACTGCATATTTCAGAATAATAGATAAATTACTGTGTGTCAGTTGTACTCGCTAACCTAAAAACGTGATTTATATTAGGAATATTAAAATATAAATGGAATAGCAGAATTTATTATTGTCCACTTGTAATTTCAGAGCACCTGTCCAAATATTATCTAGAACCAGCACAGAATGATTGTCCTAAATTTCTGGAGTTTTGACTTTGTCAAGATCTTTTTTCAAAAGCAAATATTAAAATAAAATGTGTCCAACTCCCCTAACCGCCAGAACAATAATAATGATAATTATCACTCTATTGATTATTTTCTGTGTGCCTGTGCTTTACCACATGCGTTGTTTGTATTACCTCCGATGATCTTTGCAGTAACCTCACAGTCTTGGCACCATGATTGGTCCTGTTTTACAGACAAGAAAACTGTGGCCTGGCAAGATTAAAGGGATCAAACAGCTAGGAAATAGTGTGGCTCCCAGACTCAAACCTAAGTTTTGCCTGTTCCCACCTCTCTATACTTGCTTACTTTACTATACTTCACAGTAATTGAGCAGAATATTTGGGGATCTCGTCTAACAAGCTGTTTGGGAGTCTTTTGTCCTCAGTTATTGCACATCTTTTTCTTTGATTTTTAGAACTAGCTCAAAGTCTTTCGTGCCCAAGTCTGGCAAAAGACATAGATGATATAGGTAATAATGTTTGTGCCCCAAAGAAACAGGTAGTGTCTTTAAGATACCGAGCCTGATAATTCAGAACGGATTGGAAATTTTCTCTGGAGATCTTTCCAAAAGAATCATGTAGACAATTTTTTTGTTGTGTGTTTTTGGAACCATGACACTGGAATTGGAATCCAGATTTACACCCAACCCGCAGTAGCTGTTCAGATATTTTTTAAAACAAGGAATGAATAAAACGATAGCATTTCTTTGCCTGTGAAAGTTCTAATACACACTGTGTGTTCAAGGGTAGTACCGAGGGCGGGTATCTTACCACTGACTATGCAGCCTTGGACAAGTTACTGCACCCTCTTGAACCTCAGTTTCCTCTTTTGTGAAATGAATATAACTACATCTTCCTCAATAAGTTGTGAAGATTAAATAAATAATTGCCTTTTCTTTGTTCTCACACCTGACCTTTTATGTGGGTATAAAGCCTGTCGGAGTAGTGAGGACTGAAGGGAAATTGTCAGAGCAAGCCACAATGAAGCCATGAGTTGAGATAGGAGTTCGTGTAACTAAACCCACCAGAGAAAGAGTCAAGGCCAAGGAAGAAGATGAAGGTGGTGCTTTGCTGGTTCTGGAGTAAGGGTACAAGCCCAGACAGAGAATAGCAGAGGAAGGGGCCTGTATTCCTGTGCTGAATCCCTAGTGTTGACCGTGGCTTTAGACAAGTTGCCTGGGCTGTTGATGTGTAAACTGAGAGCACACTTCAGGGCTACCTAAGAGTCGCTTGAGCATGGTCCATCTTAAAGCTCTGCCTACAAAGTTTTAAGTGTCTGCTGTCACTGTACCTCCTCTAGGGGACTTAAGGGAACTCCCTGTAGGAAGATGTTAGCGTTGCAGACATACAGCCTCACCTTCCAGATCCAGGTTAGCACTTCTTGGACCTGAACCTTCTCCTTATCACTATCCTCCCTTCTCCCCTCCCCCCAAACTCTTTCACTGCTCTCTCTGATGGCAAAGGAGGCAGCCGGCAGTTTTTATTTTGTAGAGGTTAAAGACCCTACAGTGCTATGCAGGATAATAGCAAAGACCCCTTTCAGGGCTAACATTTTACAGCTTTTGAAGTCCTGTGTAGGTACACAGTGAAAGAGCAAAAGCAGAAGGCTAAAGAGGCAACCAAGTCAGTTTGCAGGCTGGACAAAACCAGGATTAAAATGCAGAGAAATAGAAGGAACTTTAATAGCAAAGAAACACACACACACACACACACACACACACACACACACACAGAGTTAAGATGGGTGCAAAGGTCAAAGCATAAATGTTAAGGACAAAATTAGACAAATTTACATGAGAAGAAAATGAAACTGTAAAAAACAAATTTCATAATGGAAAAATGACTTTTAAATAGCAAAAGCAATTAAAGCTTAAGGTTTTTTCCATCATAGTTCCTCTTTTGAGGCCCATTGGAACAGAGTAGTTATATTCCAGGAAAGCAATTTTATGTGTATGGGGAAAGAGGTTAAGAGGAAGGTGATAGAGAACAACATTCTGGGACACCACCAAATCCAAATCTAAGGATTTTGAAAGGGAGGTATTTGACAAAAGAGTATTCTAAAGTTACTTGAAAATAGGAAGCCTTTCGCTCTTTTTTGTGCCTGAAGTGGAAAGCAAGGACTACACAGATTGAAAGTCGCCTGAAATTTAAAGCATTTAAAGAAAAAAAAAGCAAAAGAATTTGTCATCAGAAATGTTTCCAAAAAACTCATTGGAATCAAAGGGCTAATAAAATAGAAACAACATGATAACTAGAAAAGAACTATAGCAAATTCTGCATTCTGTTTGGGTCAGAGGGACCCGATATAATTGCTGGAACCTGTGGCATTCTAGAAAATGACACTAGTTTATGCACAGTCGTGTTTGAGAGTTAACAGGGAGAAATGAGCTAACATTGCTTACCAGTTACCAGGGCCTGCTCAGTCTAGCGGTAACGAAGTTAAGTAGGTTGCTGTGGATAGAAGACTCTTAACATTTCACTTTTTTTGTCTTCCCTGACCCCAACATTATAGGTGCCTCACAGGAGTTATGGACTAGGTGTAGACTTTAATATGGGAAGTTCTGTGTTTGAGGCCCAGCTGAGCACTTAACTTCTGGTCATGTGACATGGGCACATCTTCTAAAAGCTCTCCACCTCACTTTCCACATTTGTTAAATGAGATTATTAATGTTAATCTAGTACCTTCTTCACAGGGCTGTTGGGAGAATCAAATGAGCTTTACATATGTGGAAGTATTTTGTAAGCATACCTGAATGTTTTTAGTGACAGGGGAGAGATCGTTTTGGAATTACTTCCAAAGAGAAGAAGAAATTAAAGAATGCGATGAATTCATTTTTTTGTTCTCTTCAGTCACCAAAGCTCTTGAGCCTTTATGACCTCACCTGAATATAGAGCTTCCTAATCTGTTGTCCATGGATCACAAGTGACCCACAGAGAGAATTCAGGGGATCATGAACTTGGATGCAAAAAAAAAAATGTGTTTGCATTCTATTCGTGCTAACCACTAATTGGAATTTAGCATTTCCTTCAATTTTGAGTGGAGGTGACAAGTTGCAGTAGTATTTTAGCAGGACCTGTGATTTTATCACCGCTAAAAATTACAAGTAATTTATATTATATTACAGTTGTTGCTGACATCTAGAAATACTGTCTACGGGTGACCCAGCTTTGCCATAACGTTAGTTACAAGACATCTGCTAGATCTTGTTATTTAATATGTTAAGAGTCCCGTGTATGACTATACTATATGTGCATTTTAATATTTAGATATTTCAATGTAATTGGTTTCCTTTGTAACCTAGTATGCTGTGTTTTATGCATTTCACGTGAGAAGGGGTCCATAGATGCAAAAACTTTTTTTGAAGTTTTTATTCTGACAGAGGGCCTACCGGCTTTACCAGATACTGATATTAAAAGGATTACTGGTACACTAGCTACTCACATAGCCACATCTGATAGTGTACTCCATGGTGAGAAAATCCAGTTATTCAAGTTAAAATAGCTTAACGTTACAATATAACGAAACAGTGCCCTGGACAATACGAGGCACAGATCTCTTCATCTGGTGTCACCTCTCTCATGCATGGTGGATTCAGGCCAGACTCTGCAGTGCACTCAGAGGGGTGAAGATCACAGGGCATGACAAGCCACGTACGTACCCTCCAGTTTAGATGTCTCCTAACATCTGTAGGTGATGTCTAAACAATAGAATAAGAACGTTATTATTCTTGTTCCATAAGGATGGAATAAGAATGTGCAGCTAGAAACCCAAACAAGATAAATGTTTACATTTCATTTTTAAATTTTATTTTGTGCTTTTGCAATTGTCCATTTGACATAAAAAAATGGCAATAATTAAGATTACTCTGCTCCCATGGTCTTTGTTTAAATGTCAGAATACTCATGGAATGCCTAGTATATTTGCATCTTCCTCCTCAAATAGAGTTTTAGTTTCTTTAGATGGCAATCCTGTGTTGTCATATTTTCTGTTGATTTTATTTAGTACCTAATAAGAGATAATAAATTATACTGGTGTATACTTTGAATGGTTAAGACCTTTTTTTATTGTATCTGTATTTTCCCTGCCAGCTCTGTTTTCTGCTTAAAAAATTAGGCTGCATTTGCCTATTCATCTTGATTTCTTGTATTGGATATTTGAGCTTCTTCAAAAACAAGAATTTGATAGACATGATCGTCCTGGGTTTGTCACAGCTCTTGATTTTGACTTTGATGTCTCTGTCATCTGATACTGCGTGACTTTGAGATCTCCTAGTGATGCTCATTGTGCAGGCACATCAGCAAATCAGAAGGGCCCAAATTCTCTTCTGTGTTGATGATCACTGAGGCCCAGAAAAGTCATGGGACTTACCCAGGATTCAGAATGGGTAAGTGGTAGACTCATGGAATAAATCCTGTCTGTAGATTCTCAACCCACCACCCTATCACCACACTGGCCTGTCCCTAAACTGTGCTCGATCCTGTAAGATTCTGGGTAAGACTCTTGAATTGGTTAGTTTTGAAAATTCTGCATGCCATATATTTTTACCTTTTAAAGATTCCGAGAAGTTCTGCAGTGAAGAAACTTGGCTGATGTTAATCTACTATTTTCTAAGTTTACTTGACCACAGAATCCCTTTTCTGCCCCTCCCCCCACCCAGATCTACCTAGTAAGGGATAATACTTTGGGAAATATTACCCTGCACAGTGGTAAGCTTTGGGGGTGGTGGTGGTGATGGTGATAACATTTATTGAGCACTTACTACTGTGTCATAGGTACTGTTCTAAGTGCTATATAACTAATCACTTAACCCTCCCAACCACCGAGTGAAGCAGGTACTCTGCTCATTGCCATTTTGCACATGAGGTGACTGAAGCCAGAGAGGCGGCTGGAAGTGTTTATATCACTTAGGCGGTTGCTTCGTGCTATAAACCTGGGTTTCTCAACCTTGTCACCACTGACATTTTGACCCTTTGATTTGTCCCGTGCAGGGAGGCTTCCCTATGCGTTACAGAGTGTTTAGCGGCAACATCCTTGGCCTGTACCAACTTGTGTCAGCCAAAAATGTCTACAGACATTTGCCAAACGTCCCCTAAATTGCTCCCAGTTGAAAACAACTGCTGTAAACTTACAGCAGAAACATACTTTCCCAGCCAACCTTCTTAGTTGCTTTTACAGCGACTCATCATCACGATTGGGCAAATTACACCTTGCAGGTTCTGTGATGATGTCAGGTTGTGCATACTTGCATGGGGGAGGATGCAAGTTGAAATGGACCCATGCTGCTCTCTTCCACTCCCTTTCTGTACACTGCTTCTGGTAAGAGAGAGCCAAGAGGCCAATGTTTTGTGTGCAACTTCTTATAATTGCCCTGTATACACACCCAATTCATATATTGTTTCCATTTTACACTTCCCCTTGGACTTGACCCCCACAGACACACACACACACACACACACACACACACACACACACACACAGTCTTGTTTTTTCTCTGTGTAGTAGAGGACTTAACACATTTGAATTACTCTACAGTAAGAATTTATGTCTGAGCCAAGATTAACTGCTGCCAAGGAAAACATACCAACAATGAGTAACACCCAGATTTGGTGAAGAAAAAGTCAGGTTATATGACGAAGTATGCTACAAAGGTATTGGGTTTTATTTTTGCAATGTGATAACCTGTTAAATTCACACACTACAAATGGACTCGAGGCTTCTGGTCATTGTTTCTTTGTAATTTAATGCACCATTTTTGGGAGCAGCTGAGGATTAATAAAAACAACAGTGAAATACCTAGGTTTAAATCCTGGCTCTGCCAAACATTTACTAATCGAGTGACCTCACCTCGTCTTTTCTAAGGGTTGGGTTAATAGTATGAAACATATTTTTGAAAGGTTGAAAGGAGAGAATATATGCCCAGTATCCAGCCCTGGTCCTTCCAGTACCTGTTTTTCAAGGAACTGTACCATGGTTTGAACCTCATGATCCTTTTCAGCAATTCTTTAAGTGTAAACGATGGTCTTTGAAAGTAACAGATATTATGAAGCAGACGAGTGCAGATAACTCTTGTTATAAGATGGGCTCGGACGGCATTACCCCAAACCATTGAATCCTGGAAAGCTTTACATTTTAAGACAGCAACAAAGCAAAGGGAGGGAGCGAAAGGACTCACAGAGGAATTTTAGGAGCCAAAGTTTATCCTCTACCCTTGGTGACCATTTGCTGGTTCAACCTTTCATTGGATATTTGAGTGTCTCTTGTGTCCTGGACACTAAACAGGCATGAGGGATACAAAGAGCGCAAGTAACAAAAATAACCAGTCTATCCCTGCACCTGTCCCTTTGGAACTTAAGATAGCGACCATGTCAGGTCTTTGTCCCAATTCCAACTGACAGTCGCTGCCTACAATGCTAGTTTCACAAGGGTCCTTAGGGTTGGCCGAACTCATCAGAAAGAATGCTGTGATCCATCAATACTGTCTGCCTTGGACAAGAGATAAAGGCAGCCGCTACCCAGGATTTGACAGCCCTCCGCCAGTGTGGGTCTGACCCATTAGTGTGTGATGACACCAGTTATGTGGATCACCATGAGCATTGTTTAAGAAAGGAAATAGAAAAACAGCAGAGTGTGTTTGCATGTAGGAATGATAGTTATAGCTTTGTAAAACTTTTGTTTTAGCTATATACATATTGGGTAATAAGTCATGATGTAAAATGGATTTCCTATAATGGGTCCTGTAACAGATGTGATTCTGGTGGTTCGATGAGCTCCTACTCTTTCTCTACATTCACACTTTTTGTTTTCTGAAACTACATTGATCGTTTGTGCCTGATTAATGAAAACCAGAGCAATTCATACATTCTAGGAGTCATTCTTCAACACATGATACATTTATCCTTTGAGTCTGCTTTCATTAGGGTTTTTATATTTTCTCTGCGGTCATTGACAATTTTATTTATAGTCAGTTCTGAGGGGAGAGGTAGAAGGAGCCACGTAGTTAGAAGCACAGGCACTAGAGTGAAGCTTGCTTTATAATACAGACCATGCCGGGGGCACCTGGGTAGCTCGGTTGAGTGTCCAACTTCAGCTCAGGTCACGATCTTGTCATTTGTGAGTTCGAGTCCCTGTTGGGCTCTTTGCTGACGGCTTGGAGCCTGGAGCCTGCTTCGGATTCTGTGTCTCCCTCTATCTGCTTCTCCCCTGCTCATGCTCTGTCTCTCTCTCTGAAAAATAAATAAACGTTAAAAAATTTAAAAAAATATAGACCATGCCACTTTAGAGCTGGGTGACCTAGAGAAGCTACTGAAAACTTGCATTTTGTGACCATCACACATGTTCATTTTTACACACACACTCACACAGAAGATCTTGATTCAGAATTGTCTGGTTACTCCTTAGAGCAATGTAGATACATGCTCTCCTGTTGTGTGGGCAGCTTGTCATATCACACGGCAAGATTTTGTAGAAACAGCATCCAAGTGAAACATGGGAAGTAAAAATGCTGCTTGCTACATGTTGCGTTTTGAGAGCATGTCCACTGTGAATG
Source organism: Panthera onca (assembly GCF_046562875.1). Taxonomy (NCBI): domain Eukaryota; kingdom Metazoa; phylum Chordata; class Mammalia; order Carnivora; family Felidae; genus Panthera; species Panthera onca. Next base: position 46,619,903 of record NC_138351.1, on the reverse strand, counting down.
ATTAGGAGAGACCAACACCATTTTAGTACTTGATCCAACAGCTGATGGTCCTGGTTAATTCCAAAAGTCACAAGAGAAATGAAGCTGTAATAAGAGAAGTGTCCATAGAAGGAGAAGACTATTTGGGAACCATGAGGAAAGAGGATAGGGAACAAGAGGGTAAGAAGCAGGATAATAGGAAGTGAGGGCAATCTGGCCATGACATCTGTCACCCCATTGATCGCCAGGGTTGATTTGGCTGATCTGGCTGGCTAGGCGGATGTCCCCTTCCTCCCTCACCACTCCACGTGTGTCCCTCCCGATGTTGCATGCTCAGTTGAAGAGGACGACCTTCCCCGATAGAAGAGGATCGGTCTTCGGTCAAGGGTATACGAGTAGCTGTGCTCCCCTGCTAGAACAACAAGCTCTCAAGGTCCTTTTGTAGGAGAATGTAGGATAGGCAAGCTTCTAAGACTCCACAAACACATCCAAATGTCTTTCTTAAAAAAAAAAAAAAGGGATAATAGGAAAGACAACACTTTGCCTCTATTCTGAATCTGTGTTTCAGGCATAAAGTGGTCATTTAAAAGTCCTGCAGTGATGCTATATAATTAGAGAAAACCCTGAGGCATGGCTTGCCTGACTGTTCCTTAGATAAGAATTAGATATTTTAAACATGCTTTTTCTTTCAATGTGTATTTATTTATTTTGAGAGGAAGGTGCACAGAGAGAGCGAGTGAGAGAATCCCAAGCAGGCTTCTTGGTGTCAGCACAGAGCCGGATGCGGGGCTTGATCTCATGAACTGCGAGATCATGACCTGAAGCAAAATCAAGAGTCAGACACCTTGCCAACTGAGCCACCCAGGCGCCCCTAAACATGCGTTTAAAACATGATAAAATGAAAGCACCTTGAGTTTGGAGGAAGACAGAACTGGGTTGGAATCCTTGGCCAATCACTTCACCTCTTGGAACTTCATTTGTGTCTCAGGTGAAATCGCATCTCACAGGGCAATGATCAAGATTAACTGAGAGCTTGTGTGTAAAATCCCTAACACGTGATGAATGGCCACCAAAAATTCTCCCCAATCTCCTACCCTACTGGAGAAAGATCTGGAGTGTATTATTTAAAACGTAAGCAATCTCCACATGAACACATGTGAAAGCATTATGGACAAGATCAGTGAGCGCATACAGTAAAACTTTCTCAAAGGATCTTTAATTGAAAAATAATTAAGTTTTCACACTTTACCTATGTACCTGTGGCTACTGGCTTTGCGTTGGTGCCAGGAACAGAGGGAAAAGAGTGCACCAAGGCCACCCCTTACACCTACTGGCTTACTCGCCATTGCATTTCATACCATAAGCCGAATAAACAAATGGTGCATCATACACATTTAATGTGGATTTGGTATTCCTTGTAGGTTAAGAGGTCTCACAGACAACTTGTTTTTACATCTCCGAATTGGTCAGGTAAGGCAATTAGACTAGTCAATCTAGTCATCTAAGCCTTCCCATCTTAAGATTCTGTGATTCTCCACCCATTTGAATTGTGATCCACAGTATCTCTGCTATTTTTTCTTCTAGTTTAGTGTCTTGAAGACATTTCAGCTTTCTCTTGGCCTGGGCAGTAACTGTACCTATGATTAGAACATTAGCCAAAGTGACTGTTCTTTCGTGAGTCTTCCAACCCCTACCTCCTAAAAGCCCTTGTTTGTATATCACAATATTTGCTCAACGCAGAACTTCCTTTTCAAGAAGAAATTCACAAAGTGCCAAGTGACAAGCCGTATTTGCACGTGAGCACAAACGGATGGTGTATCTGTCAAAACAGATATGCGTGCACTTTATAAAAATTCCTGGAAAAAAAATGCATCCCGGTGCCCAGAACGGGCACTTTTAAAAGTGAGCATTGACTTGGCTTACTGAGAAGGACCAACCCAGAGCCAGCTGTGCTCACCCAGGCAAAATATGCTCCACCATGATTTCTCTCACCCTTCCAAGAGTTCTCTGACCTCCTCTATCCATGAATGACTTTGGTGGGTGTTTTCTTTTCTACTGGCTCCTTTGTAATTGGCATTAATGTGTCCGACCACTCATGGCTTTATTGGACTTTTTATATGGAAATGTTCTGCTTTGTTAGGAGTTCAAAAGATGTAGGAATACTGACTTTATGGGAAGGTTTTGAAATTGCCACCCTGCAAACTATAGAATAGTTCGTCACCACAGTTAAAATTCTAGCAGGTACTGCTTGAGGAAGTTAACAAATGTTATCCTGGTGACACAAGACAGCTTTTGCATCATTTTCCTGGATTTAGGAATACATTAATTTCAAATCTGCATTGTTCCAAATTATTGAAATTTATTAATTAGCTTAATTTTCCTTTTAAGATTTACTAGTTCAGAAGCATGATCTTTAATAGAGACGTTTTGAAATTATTAGAGATTCACTGGCAAAATACTGCAATTATGAGCCCTAAAGGAGTAGATGCTCTCTAAAATTTTACTCATTTAGACAGCTCTGTTCTGCCCTTGTACTCTTAATATTATGTATCTCAGATCATTACAAGCAATGTGTTTTTCACTGAATTCTTGAATACTTGGTTATAATTTTTGGAAATGCCTGCTAGGTACAGACAAAGGCTAATTAAATGCTAATATGTGAAAATCAACGTTTTTTAAATAAACCTGAGAATTTAAGATGTTTCAATTTACTTTAAAGAAGGTGGTCCTTCTTTAAAATCTTTAAAAAAATTTTTGACACTCATCATCAAAGTGAGAGAAACTTTAAGCATTTAAGTTTTCTGCTTTTGCCAGTATCATTTTATGCTAATCAAGTTAGTAGTTGGAAGACTGTCAAGGGTTTGACAAGCTGAATTCAATGAACCATTTTCTCCAATAGCCAAGCCCCCCCCACCCCAATAGTTTTCTAGAGGCAAGAGTTTTCTGGTGTGTTAGGACTCAACAGTGTTTCCCACTTCTGCAAATGCCCTGGACCTTCATAGACAGCCACCATGGACTCAATTAATGTAGTACACACACACACACACACACACACACACACACACACACACAGAGCTGTATGCAAGTGTGAAGGCTTAATATGCAGAGGTAATGGCAGGTGGGTGGACATCTGACCCCAGTTTCACCACAGTTTATAATTTCCTACAAGGAAATCATCGGGTTCTTCTAGATTTTTAGACAGGTTCTCACTATTGGATCCTCTCTCTAGATGTGCGCTTTTTGAGAGATGATGTTCTTAAAAGCCTTTTAAAATGTTAATAATTATGGAATTGATCAAATTCCTCAGGTAGTTGCAATCATGATGTTTGACAATTTGATACATAGAATAAACAGGCTGATTTCCACTGCGTCGTGATTTGGGATAGTGCAGATGCAATGCTGAGGCTGAGTGGAGGGTGTCTGTGCAGAGGATATAATCCACCTCTGCTGGTTTGGTAGTTACGAGAATCGAGGCCATGATCACAGGGTCTTCAGAATCAGAGTTGGGACTTAAAGCTGGTCAGTTTCCTTCTCATGGCATTTTGATGCACGGCTTTGATGCACCATAGTGCTTTCAAGTGTGCTTAGTGTCTGAAAGTTGTGGAGAGCAAACTGGTGTGAAAAGTACATTTTTTTTGGCCTGACTTTGCATTAACTTAAAAGAGAATACAGACTACATGCTTTTATGTGCAGTGCCTCCTGATATGGGGGGATGTGGAAGTGTGGATTAAAACAGTAAGAAAGAGGGGCGCCTGGGTGGCTCAGTTAGTTGAATGTCCCAACTCTTGATTTCATGACCCCATATGATATCATGACCCCAGGGTTATGGGATCCAGCCCTGTTTCAGGCTCCACGCCAGGTATGGAGCCTGCTTAAGATTCTCTCTCTCTCTCTCTCTCTCTCTCTCTCTCTCTCTCTCTCTTTCTCTCTCTCTTTCTCTCTTTCTCTCTTTCTCTCTCTCTCTCCCCCCCTCCCCCTCCCTCCCTCCCTTCCTCTCTCCCTCTCTGCCCCTCATCCATGTTCTCTCTAAATAAATAAATAATAAAGATACACAAAAGATTTATAGAAGGGTAGGTCCCTGTGACTTTATTTTTTAAATAATTATTACTCTCGCCACACTTTATCTTCAAAGTACTTGGCAGATACTAATTAACTTTTTAAAACTTTAAAGGAACTCCAGTAAGCTTGCTTTTTCATGGAGAATATCCCATTGAAGTCAGGTGGTCTAGGATTGAACTATAATTGAGCTATAATAGAATTATTAAAAGATTCTTAATGGGGATGCCTGGGCTTCAAAGAACGGAGATCTAAGTAGAGTAAAATAGCACACATCTGAGAAAGTAATTTGGTTTATGCTGAAGAAAAACTAAATTTGTCTCGGCCAAATAAATTCATGCCCAAATAAAATCCCTTAATAGTGAGAAATGGACTGGGTTTAATTTGATTTCTGCACTATTCAGGAGGGGACTGCCACTTGGTCTGATATCTACATTAAATACTCACAGATTTTCGTCCATGTAGGCATTTATTAAAGAATTGTTTTCCATATTGAGAAGTAGCAAAAAATTAATAAGCCCAGAATTAACCCATTCTAAACAAAACGAGTGACCTAAAATTGTGAGCATTGAAAAATACTTTCAAAACAACGAATGCAAGTATTTATCAATAGTTTTGACAAACTCTACCAGATCCAGAGTTCAGAACATCCTGTAGTTTTAACATAATTTAATTCCTATATTGAACTTCTGAAAGATTTGCTTTTATTAAAGGTTTCTCTTTTAAGGTGATTATTCCAATATGGAACACATTATTTCCTGATTAGTTGCTCCCCAAACTATTTACATTTATGACATGTTCCATTCCTTCCTGCCCCCTACATACACACACACCACGGACAGGTATCAGCAGAGAGTTAATATTTAACTCTTGTGGCCATGAGGAAGTACTCTGGTGGGTAAATCCAAAACCCTGGACACCAGCAGTTCGTCATAATCCTTTCCATGTAATGAGAGCAACTGATAGGATATAATATGTATTTTAAGAGATTCCACATAAACAGAAGAATAATATTAACTACCCATGGAGGTGTAGTTCCTGGGATAGCTAAAGTAGCCCTTACCTACCTGAGCCTCAGTTTTTCTTATTTGTAATATGGTTGCAGTTTAAAACACAAAACGGGCACCTGGGTGGCTCAGTTGGTTAAGTGTCCGACTTCGGCTCATGTTCGTGAGTTTGAGCCCTGCATTGGGCTCTGTGCTGACAGCTCAGAGCCTGGAGCCCGCTGCAGATTCTGTCTCCCTTTCTCTCTCTCCCTCCCCCGCTCGTGTGCTCGCTCACTCTCTTTCTGTCTCTCTCAAAAATAAACATTAAGAAAAAAAAAACTAGCACAGTCCTTGTCATACAGTGTGTTTTTCATAAGTGCGCACTCCCTGCCCTCAAAGTCAAGGTTCTTACAAGTTTCTATTTTCGGAGAAAGCAGAGCTAATTCTGTTAGGTCTTGGCTGCTTCATGCGTGAGATCATTTGCATGGACTTCTTCTCTCTTAGCAAAGTTCTATCCTGTCTTATCTGGTTTTTCCACAGTCTTCAGAATCCTGCTCAGTCTTTAGTTCCTCCGTGAAACTTTTTATGACTTCCTTCCGGACAAAATTCATCTATCTTTTCCCCGTGTTTTAGAATCTTTAGATATTTCTGTTCTTGTCTGTATCATAATGATGCGTTAGTCTTTAATCTTTCCACCCTCTCCACTTGGTTGTTAGCCCATTAGTGCTGAACTGCATTGGGCTTGTCTCTGTTTTTTATTCCCTGGTATATAAGGATTAAGCAATAAATCTTTGTTGAGATTAGGTGAAAATGCTCACCACAAACACTAAAAGGTCTTTAAGATTCATTTTAAATGTAACGACTTTTTTTTACTGTGCCCCATCTTAAAAAATAATGTTACCTTATTTTTGCTGTAAAAATTAAATCAATATTATTGCAGGAATTTTGGAAAACACATACATTTTTATTTACTTAAAAAATTTTTTTTATGTTTATTTATTTTTGAGAGAGAGAGGGAGACACAGAATCGGAAGCAGGCTCCAGACTCCGAGCTGTTAGCCTGGAGCCTGATGTGGGGCTTGAACTCAGGAACCATGAGATCATAACCTGAGCCGAAGTCAGGTGCTTAACTGACTGAGGCACCCAAGTGCCCCCAAAAACATACACATTTTTATAATTAGAAAATTAAAATCGCTTATTATTTTACTACTCAGAAATTGAACAATATTAACACTTTGATATGCTTCTTCAGTCTTTTTTACTTTAAGGATATAAATACATGTCTAGGTGTGTATTGAAACAAAATGGGGATGCTATGCTATTTTGTAACTGCTTTTTGCCAAGTAGTTTGTAATTATCTTCACAGATTTGCAAATATTCTTCTAAAACACAGACCGACTACAAATTATTATTGATGATACAAAATTTTTCCAGTTTGTTTGTTTGCAGCTATACTAAAATACTGAAATATTTCTATACTGATTGGAAACTAGACATCACCCCAGGTGCCCTCAGTGTCCTCCCTCCACCCCTCTTCCTGGACTCCTGATGATCCAACAGTTAGTGGGTTTCAACTTAGCAGAGTAACAGGCCTCTAGGACATAGGTGGCATCTCTATGAGGACATAGTCTCTCATAGAGAGAGACTATGGTATATCTCTTCAAACTAGTTAATGACACCCCTGAATCTTTGCATACGTCTCTCGTTATTTTTTTTTATTTAAGTAATCCCTACACCTGACATGGGGCTCAAACTCATAACCCTGAGATCAAGAGCCACATCCTCTTCCAACTGAACCAACCAGGTGCCCCACGTCTCTTGGCCAACAAATACGTGTCAGGAACCCGTCAGGGATCAGGAAACAGATCACTCAAATTAGGATGATTTGTATAGGGTTCGGTAAAAGAACTGTTCACAAGGGAGAGGACAGAGAAGGAGCCGAGCTCGTAAGTGCAGAGACAGTTTGCACCCTGGGCATGCAGGAGCGGGTAGGCGTGGTTACAGGGACCTGCCAGAGAGACACCTTGAGAGGGGCTGTGACTTTACGCTGAGCTCCCACAGGGAGCAAACCCAGGGAGTACACACTCCCAATTTCCTTCTCATCCTTCCCTCACATCTCCTGTCAGGACCTCTCAATACTGGCCCCAACAGGAGTCAAAGGACAGGGGAGTCTGTTTATACAGCCCTTTATAGGTCAGCTCCCCGGGTGAAGAAGGGTAGGGAGTTCATTTGGAGTGGTAAACCTAGAAGAGAGTTGGCACACGTATAGCCTCTTCATTCCATATGAAGGTCTGTTGCCAGAAAAAATGTTTTAGGGCGTCAGGTGTAGGCTATAATGTGGATGTGAGCCGATTGTATTTACAGTAAATCTGAATGGACCCAAAGGGTGTGCAGCGTCCATTCTCTTGTGTCCACAGATAGAGCCTTCTCCAGATACTACCAGTTTACCACGGAGCTTCGTTTTTCCTCCACTCAACACTCACCAGCTTGTTAACAATAATAACCGTATCATGATGTGACCGCCTGTCTCAAAGCCTCTTACCTGCGATTCTCTACCCTGGCTGCACATGATAATCCTGTGAGGAGCTTTTATAAACATACCGGTGCTCAGGCCCTATCTGGAGATTCTGGTTTCTTCACCGTGCTGCAAGGGTTCAGGCATCAGTAGTTTTAAAAAGTTCAGAGGATTCTAGTGAACGGCAAGGACTGAAGACTTCTGCTCTGCTGGAGGCTCAGTAGACGTTAAAATTCCCAGGAGGGACAGGAGTTTGCTCTGCTCCCGCCTCTGGCATCAGCTTGCCCGCCCACCATCTCTACCCATCCCTCTGGTCACTGATCACGAAGTTGGCAGGAAATGAAAAGTCAGCTTCTGATCTGGAGGAAGATTGGAGTATGAGTCTCTGGCCTGGAAATTGGGACGAAAGTGCTCATAATTATACTGCTTTTAAGAAATTTTGTAAATCAGGGGTGCCTGGGTGGCTCAGTTGGTTAAGCGTCTGACTTTGGCTCAGGTCATGATCTCGTGGTCTGTGAGTTCAAGCCCCGCGTGGGCTCTGTGCTGACAGCTCAGAGCCTGGAGCCTGCTTTGGATTCTCGCTCTCTGCCCCTCCCCCACTTATGCTCTGTCTTACTTTGTCTCTCAGAAATAAATAAATGTTAAAAAAATTTAAAAAGGAATTTTGTAAATCAGAAATAAACTGAGTAATAAAACTAGTGAGAAGCAAATATCTGTGCTTATAAGAAAGAGTTCTATTTTCCCAAGATTCATTCATTGGTATCCCATCATACACCTTAAGTGGCTATTTTTTGCATATATGAAATATAAATGTTGTTTTTAACATTCAGGTTTTGGGGGAAAGTATACATTTTAAGTAGAGGTGGTCATATTTTTAATGTTTCCAAATGAGTCAGGAGAATTATGTTTCGAGGTAAATTTTTAGTAGCATTTCTAGACATAATTTCAAGCAATAGTATTTCTAAAAATCTACATTCCTCCCTTGTAATAAATATTGTGAAGGTTTAAATGTAAGACAGTAATCTATTATTGAAGATATTTACATTATCTGTTACCTACTGTTTTAAATGAAGAGCAGTGAGTTGTATTTTTTTGGTTTGCATTTTCTTTTTGCCAACATCTTAAAAAATCCGAATATCCTCGGTTCTATCGTAACCATTCCATTGTGTTTGGAAAGCACCTTGTCGCCTATTTGCTTTTTCCAAGTATAACCTGGGCCAGTTTTTCGTTCCAGGTCTATAAAAAGTCATCATCCTTGGAGTAGCAGATACTTTGCAATATAGTAAGTGGGACAGTTTGCACTTTCTTCTGGATATCAACATGATAGATACAAAGTTGAACCTAGTTAAAATATTCTCCATTCCTTTTTATGGAATGGAGTTATGACTCTAGAAAACTAACTGCAAATTAATAAGGAAAGGATTTTTCTTATATCTCTGTCTTAAAAGTGTAGCTTGTGTTTGTCTTAAAATGCCATGTCTTAATTAAATCCATTAATGGCTGTCATCAAGAATTGAAATTATTTTGATTGTGTGCTTCTTGCATTTCAGAGTGAATGTTCTCAGGCTGACATTAGTAATCAACACATGGGGCTTTTAGTAAAAGATAATTCCTGTCAATACAGGTAGAAATATAATTAAAAATATGTAAATGGAGGGGCGCCTGGGTGGCTCAGTTGGTTAGGAGCCAACTTCGGCTCAGGTTATGATCTCGTGGTTCGGGAATTCGAGCCCTGTATTGGGCACTGTACTGATGGCTCAGAGCCTGGAGCCTGTTTTGGATTCTCTGTCTCCCTCTCTAAGCCTAAAGTAGAAGCAAGTGACAGCCATTGTCCTCTCCGGCAGACTGTCTACCTCTCCACCCTTAACCCCAGGTAGCTTGCGCACGATGACCTTGACTCCAGTCTCCTTGAAGTGGTCAGGCCATATTCCTTCCTAAAGCCTCCTTCTGGATTCTAGATCTTCTCGGAGCCTTATAGTCTCTGGATCAGAAAACTGCCCTGTCATCATTAGTTGCTCAAGGCATTAGATTTTAATTAGGACAAAAGCCTTGGCAAAAGCCTACGGACATCGAGCCCAATTGGCCAATGTGCCTTCATCAGCAGCACCAAAATTACCTGCAACGGAGAATTCGAAAAGCAAAAACCAAACACACAGGCTCCAGTAAATACAACTTAGCATGCCTCAGTCTGTTCCTTGGTTGGAATTGGGCATTTGTCATCATCGTCATTGGTCATCATTATCACCATCGTCATCATGGCACTGCCTGAGCAGGGCTTTGAAGATGAATTCTGCTTTCCCAGGTAGAGCAAGGGGCATGTTAGGAGGGCGTTATAGACAGGAAACAACACTTGCAAAGGACTAGGGACTTTGCCTCCTAAGAGAATGCCACTTCAGGTGACGGAAATACTTGGGAGCCCTTGGTTTTTGGAGTACTTGGGAGATTTCCCCTACCGTGTGTGCTTTATGTCTGAAAAGTGGTATTTGACTCACAGGTAACCATCTAGTCTGATAATAAAAATGTTTGGTTTAAAAACTTTTAAGTTGGGGCGCCTGGGTGGCTCAGTCGGTTGAGCGGCCGACTTCGGCTCAGGTCATGATCTTGCGGTCCGTGAGTTCGAGCCCCGTGTCGGGCTCTGTGCTGACAGCTCAGAGCCTGGAGCCTGTTTCAGATTCTGTGTCTCCCTCTCTCTGCTCCTCCCCTGTTCATGCTCTGTCTCTCTCTGTCTCAAAAATAAATAAATGTTAAAAAAAAATTTTAATAAAAAAAATTTAAAAAAAAATAAAAACTTTTAAGTTTATTTATTTTGAGAGAGAGAGAGAGAGAGAGAGAGAGAGAGAGCAGGGGAGGGGCAGAGAGAGAGAGAGAGAGAGAGAGAGAGAGAGAGAATCCCAAGCAGGCTTCGCACCGGCAGCATGGAAGCCTGACCTGAGGCTTGAACTCAACGAATGGTGAGATCATGACCTAAGCCGAAACCAAGAGTTGGATGCTTAACTGACTGATCCACCCAAACACTCCAAAATGTTTTATATTTTAATTCTATGTTTAGACAGTACTCCAAAGATTATTGACAAATAGGAAAATGCTTCCTTTGGGATGGATCCTTTTGGAATCATGAAGCAGAATGATCATGTAGAGGGATATTTGAGGGACAGGAGAAAAGGTATGAACAAACTACAGCTGGGCCTGCATCTGGCATGGGATGGATATGGTGAGGAGGTAAATCTAGCCCCAGAGGGAGGGCCATGTTGATAAGTCGAAAATAAGGCTGGTGAGACTGGAAGTTAGTATGGGGGCATAGATGGTGCAGAGCTCAGGGACAATATGCTGAATTTTGACTCTGACATTTACTGGCAGTGTAATTATAAATTCACCACTTAACCTTTCTGCGGTTTAGTTTCCTCGTGTATAAAATGGAGATAATTTTCCTCAACAGCTCTTCAGTGTGGAGTTAGGATTTAATAACAAAATAGATGTAAAGTGTTTGACACTTAATATATTCTAAATTCATCCTCCCTTTGGTTTAGGCTTTGGAGGATCTAGAATACGAATTCGGTGGAAAACTCAGTCATTACCAACATTTTTTAAGACATGCACTGAACCAGATCTTTAAGGGTGGTGGCTCTCCAGTGGTTAAAGGGGTACCCGTGTGCTTGGCTGGGCTTTGGAGCCACCATAGATTGCTGATAAGTCACAGTAGCACCACATTCTCCACATTTCACACATGAAAGTATCGCTCACCCACCATCAGAGTGCTTCGGTCTCTTTCCAGAAGTGTTGACAGGTTTGCACACATCTGTCCCCAGTCTCTCACAACCCTGGCCCCTGTAAGGCCAACAGCACGCATTTTTTAGGTGACTAGCTATGATTGGAGACACAGTCCATGGCCATGAAGTCCAGAGAAAGAAGGATGACTCATAAATCAAATCATGACCCTATTGCAGAATAAACATTTCAGTTTAATAAAGCACATATTTTAAGGGCTTGATTAAGGGCTAAAATCTTTAGGAAAAGATGCCAGTCATCCATCCAAGCCAATGCTTTTACACTGACATAGACCATAATGTGGCAGCTGTAAGCAGTCTTCAAAAAGATAATTGAATCATAACCTTAAACAATTGGATTTTTAAAAAGTAATGGCATTACATGAAAATCTAGGAATATGGAGTTTGATGAGCATAAGGGAGCAAAATAAGAGTTCATATTTCCGTGAGTGAAATGTTCTAAAGTCTAGTTTAATCTTCACGTCCATAGATAATTTTTTAAGGAGGAAAGGATTCATCCTTAGTCTCTAAAACTGATTTTACACTCTTTTCCGTCTTAAGCTTAATTTCCTTTCAAGGTTTAACACAGCTCAAGAAGTCTTCGTGGTGGGGCTGTATTTTGCCCTCTTACAAAGATTCAGCACAGCCCTCATTCAAACCACTTCAGCCCCATAAGGCAAATGAACTTTTCCGGTGTCACGGGGTACAATTCAGTGTTCAAGGAACATCAATCTGCAAGTAAATTGATGCCACAGATTCTTTAAATTGAAGTTCCAGGTGGTGGCTTTAGATGAGGATTAACTCAAGATCTCTCTAATCAGGAGTCTACATTTTTAAAATATTTGTCTCTTCCCAACTTCCCTGTATCAGTGAAAGTCTCTGCCCATCCAGGAGCACAGATCAGCAAACTTTTTTTTTTTTCTTGGTTCCTCCATTTCCTTAGGCCCTCAAGTCCTCGAGCAAGATTTTTTTGTTTTGCCTCAAATATATCTTGAATCTGTGTGCTTTTTCTTCTCAACCAAACTGACACCCTCTCTAAATGGACAGCCTTGGTGGCTCCTAGTTGGTCTCTGTGCATCTGCTCCAGTCCCTTCCATCTGTTCACCACTAGAGAACAGTCCCGTCTAAACACAAAGCGATAACAATTGTTGAAACTTAAAACACACACACTCACATCTCACACACACGCACACACACACACACGCACACACGTCTTATGTTGCTGCCTTATAGCCCTCTAGTGGCTTCCCATTCTTGGTAAAATAAACCAAATCTTATTCTTTTTTCATTCAATGGATACTGATGGGCCTTTCTGCTAAAAGCCTTTTTCATCACACTGTGTCCTGGGGATGAGCGATAAATCAGTCTTGTCTCCAACCCTCAGGGAGCTCACAATTGAGCAAAACAGTACTTGATCAAAGTTTACTTGTGTGTTCACAAATATTCACAGAAATCCTGTAATTTACCAGCATAGTTGCAGAATGAACTTAGGTAACAGTTGACTGTGTTATGCCTCTTAGTGAAATGGATGGCTTGAACAAACATAGCCTATGCTGCTCTAAGGATACTTTTGACCCAGTCAGCCTAAATCCGGGGCACATAGTCTTAATGATTATACTTATGCCAGTCATCTTTCTACAGTAATGCTGCATAGCAAACAACCGGAAAACCCAAAGGAGTTCATCACTGTTTATCTGCTTACACATTGGAGTGGTCAGCTAAGCAGCTCTGTTAATCTTGGTTGGGCTTACTCACACATCAGGGTCGGCTGGCTGTCAACTGACCAACACTGGCCTTGGCTGGGATGCCCAGGGAGACTTTGCTGTGCTATATGTGTCTTATTTTTCAGTAGAGTAGCCTGGATATGTTCTCATAGTGACGGCTAAGGTTCAAGAGAGAGCAGATAAGCCTGGTCTCACAAGTGCTTTTGAAGTTCTGCTCGCATCATATCTTGCTAACATCACAAGTTGACTAAAGTGAATGACGCCGCTAACTCCAGAGCCAGAATGGATACATCAAAGCTATGTGGCCAGGAGCGGATTCAGGGAGAAGTGAGGTCGTAATTATAATCCATCACAATGCCATGTTTTCGCTTATTCTACTTTGTAACTTGATCATAGGACTTACCAAATTAAGTGGAAATACAGAATTTCTTCAATGCCCGACTTGGGAAACCCACTATGGACAGAGATCCAGTCTTCAGCACAATGCTTGGCATCAAATAGATGCCCAACAGATGTCAAACTAGCAGAATTATTAGCAGGCTGGTGACCTTGGACTGTTTATTTGAGGTAATTAAACGTACTCAGCCTCAGCTTGATCATTTGTAAATAAGGGATAATAATACCAACTGCAACCACTCTTCTGAGGATTAAATAGGGAGGGAAATGTAAAAGTACATTCTGTTTGCTCAAAAGAGAAAGGTGCTACTCTCCCCTCTTCCCACCTTCCTTTCTCATTAAGAAAATAGTAGAGGACTTAATCTTAGCCTGTTTTAGGCCAAGAGTTTATAGGATAGAGATTCACCTATTGAAAATATCTTTCAGGGGCACCTGGGGGGCTCAGTCGGTTAAGCGTCTGACTTTGGCTCAGGTCATGATCTCATGGTTCATGGGTTCGAGCCCCACATTGAGTTCTGTGCTGACAGCTCAGAGTCTGGAGCCTGTTTCAGACTCTCTGTTTCCTTCTCTCTCTGCCCCTCCCCCACTCACGCACTGTCTCTGTCTCAAAAAGAAATAAACATTAAAAAATATATATATATATCTTCCATATCTTCTAACTAACAAATACTTTTGTATAATGCCCATACCCTAAAAAATTTAGGTCCCCATGAAGGCTTAAAGCTATGAACCCATTTGCTGTTTGTCTTAAGTTCCTATAATAAAGAGGCAGGTGTCTTCTTTCTCATTCCCATAGAGAACATATGCAAAGAGGAAAAAGGAGCTTAGAATGGGGAGAGGAGTGTAATTTTGGGTAGTGGGGCTACTTGAGGGAGAACAAGTCTGGTAGGTACCACAGTATATGTCAGGGGCAGGGGGCAGAAGGGGGGGTGCAGTGCACCGAACAGACAAAGGGGAGTATGAGGCCTTCCAGCAGGAGTGATGGGGTCACTGGAGAGAACAAGGAATAAAAAACTAACCCTTTTTGCCAGTTCCTCTTTGCTTTAGTGGTTGTAGTTTAGGGGTTGTTTCTGATGCCTGATCTAGATATTCAATTGTGCTTCATTAAAATTCCTAAATTAAAAAATACATAATTTCACTTTATATTTAGTTATATATATTTATTTTATTTATATTTTTATATTTAGTTTTTACATATAGTTATATATTTAATTATATGTTGCTATGTGTAAATTAACATATGTAAGTTATATACAAATGAAAATAAATTAACATCTATAACTTGACTCCTTTCTCTTATAACCCCCCAGATGTAAGGCAAATACACATCTGGCTTCTATCAGTTAGTGAGTAGCTTTTAAGCACATTCTGTCAAATTGTCTGTTCCCAAAAGCAATACCAACACATTCAGTGGATGTTATTTTTTCCCCACAGTTATGTTCTTGATTGGACCACAAATTTTTCCATAATACTGTAGTTGAAAAATAGGACATTCTAGCTCTTTATACGTAATCAGCCTCCTACCTCCAGCGTGTTTTAAAAAAACTTTTTTTTTAATAAGGCATTAACTAAATTGAATTCCAGCTCTGGAAAAAACACATTGAGTATTAGTTACATTATTTTTTTAGTTGCCGTGATTGAGTTGTTCTCATTCTTTGTGTCTGTGTAGTAATTGGGGCTGATATAGTCAACTACTTCCTGTCCCCCACATGTCTAGGACATACTGGATTTTCTGTCAGGATGGTTTTAAGCCAGTTATTCACAAAATGAAATCAGATTATTGATTTTTAATGAATTTAAAGTTAGTTAAAATACTTTGAAAAATTCTGGACTTGAACTTTATTTTGTTAATTGTACCCTTAAAGGTTTGAGATGTGGGGAGCCTGGGTGGCTCCGTTGGTTGAGCATCTGACTTCAGCTCAGGTCACAATCTCACGGTCCGTGAGTTCGAGCCCCGCGTCGGGCTCTGGGCTGATGGCTCAGAGCCTGGAGCCTGCTTCCGATTCTGTGTCTCCCTCTCTCTCTGCCCCTCCCCCGTTCATGCTCTGTCTCTCTCTGTCTCAAAAATAAATAAACGTTAAAAAAAAAAATTAAAAAGGTTTGAGATGCTTTTTAAAAATTTTAAATTTTTCTTTTAGGAAAAAATTATAGGGGCACCTGAGTGGCTCAACCAGTTAAGTGTCCGACTTCAGCTCAGGTCATGACCTCATGGTTTGTGGGTTCAAGCCCCGTGTCGGGCTCTGTGCTGATAGCTCAGAGCCTGAAGCCTGCTTCGGATTCTGTGCCTCCCACTCTCTCTCTGTCTCTCCCTTGCTCACACTCTGTCTCTCTTTCAAAAATAAGTAAACATTAAAAAAAATTTTTTTTAATTATAAATAGGCCCTGTGATCTCCAGGACATTTTACTGAGTGTTTTTCAAAATTTAACTGCTAAAGGCTGTAATTAGGTACCCATAATATTTTTCTGGTTTCCAGCTGTAACATAATTCATAGATGGGTTGTATTTTTGCAGATTTGTCTGAGGTGTATGTAGTGAGGAGGTGCATTTTACCAGTGACCTGTGAGAAGCCACTAGATACATCAAAGAAATCGATGGAAAGAACCCAAGTTTCAACAACATCTTTAATAGAGGAATGGTATGGTCTTCTAGACTTTTCAATTATACATTGAGAAATTATTTGATAACTTACAAAGTAGGTTTCTTCCGTTTTAAAAATGTGCAAGTAAATAGGAAGAGGAATGTAGTGCATCCTATCTTTGATCCCTTCAGTGATCCGCATAATGAAATAGCCCTCTCAGGGATCTGTTGGATCTGCTGGATCTGACTGGTAAATGAGATCATTGCTAGCATATAGTTTTCTTTTGCATTATGAGCCTTAAAAAAATCACAGGAAATTATTGTTTTCAAATATGTAGTATATACCTTCTAAAATGATATAACCTACATCTCCCTCTCAATTATGAATATTAGAAATACAAGAACATGAATTTTGGGGAGAAATTTGATTCAATTCAATCTTCTTGATTCAGTGATTTTTTAAACCTGTATTTGTAATCTATATTGTGTTTGCCTTTAATTTTGATCCAGTGTTCCATACCTGATGAGCCAATAATTCCTAAATACCTTTACATTAATAAATCATGTTATCAAGTTGAACTGTATTCTGGGAGGTCAGTTAGTGCCTCTTCCACCAGTCACCTTGCCCCAGCACAAGTTTTTACAGGGTCTTGTGCAATAGAATCCTTATTTCCTCCTCTCCTCCCACAAGAAATATACACCACCTATGGCATGCGTGTAAGTGAATGACTGTGTGTGTATAAACCTAGTTCCAGACTTAGGAGAAACACTGAACTTTTGCTTCTGGGAAATACGATTGATACTTAGCCATGTTTGTGCTTCCTTCTAATCTGTACCTTGATAATGCTACATGACTAAATGTTTTATACTTCATAGGTAGATCTTAGACTCATTTTTGGGGTAAATACCACTTATCAGTATTCTTATTGGAGACATTTAAAGAAGAAAACGAGTAGAATTTATAATACTGTCATCTGTTTATTTTTACTATTTAAAATAATAAATCACTCTTGTATCCTTCAAGAAAAATGTATATGTATACTTCAGAACGTGTGTGTGTGTATACATACTTTCATACTCACAGTTGACCCTTAAGCAATGTGGGGTTTGAAGGTGCCGACCATCCCCCCCACCGCCCATGTAGTCGACTATGTGCATATAACTTTTGATTCCCCCAGAACTTAACTGCTAATAGCCTACTGTTGACTGGAAGCATTACCAATAACATAAAAAGTCAAGACATACTTTGTATATGTAGGGTGCCTGGGTGGCTCAGCTGATAGACATGCAACTCTTGATCTCAAGATTATGTGTTTGTGCTCCATGTTGGGTGTAGAGATGGCTTAAAAATAAAATCTTAAAAAAAAAAGACATATTTTGTGTACTTTCTTCTTACAATAAAGTATGCTAGAGAAGAGGAAATGTTATTAAGAAAATTATAAGGAATGGACTTTGATCCTAGTAATATAATTATGGATATGTCTCTTCAGGCAAGGGAGACAAAAGCAAAAAAATAAACTATTAGAACTACACCAAAATAAAAAGCTTTTGCACATCAAAGGAAACAATCAACAAAACAAAGGCAACTTAGAGGATGGGAGAAGATATTTACAAATGATCTATCCAACAAGGAGTTAA
The DNA here is from genome assembly GCF_046562875.1 of Panthera onca. Taxonomy (NCBI): domain Eukaryota; kingdom Metazoa; phylum Chordata; class Mammalia; order Carnivora; family Felidae; genus Panthera; species Panthera onca. Next base: position 46,602,268 of record NC_138351.1, on the reverse strand, counting down.
TATCCGAAATATATGAAGAACTTCTACAACTCAACACCAAAAAAACACAAAGCAGTCAACAAATCTGATAAAAAAATGGGCAGAGGACCTAAATAGCCATTTTTCCAGAGAAGACATACAGATGGCCAATCAACACGTGAAAAGATGTTCAACATCACTAATCAGGGAAATGCAAATCAAAACTTCAATGAGATATCACTTCATACCAACCAGATTGACTAGTATCAAAATAATAAGAAATAATGAGTGTTGGCAAGGATGTGGACAAAAGGGAACCCTTGTGCACTGTTGCTGGGAATGTAAATTGGTGAAGCCACTGTGGAAGACTGGATGGAAGTTCCTCAAAAAGTTAAAAATAGAAATTCCGTATGATTCAGTAATTCCACCACTGGGTATTTACCCAAAGAAAATGAAAACACGAATTCAAAAAGAAATAAGCACCCCTGTGTTTATTGCAGAATTGTTTACAATAGCCAAGATATGAAAGCAACCCAAATGTACATCAGTAGATGAGTAAAGAAGTTGTTGTATATACTTATGATGGAATATTACTCAGCCATAAAAAAAATGAGATCTTGACATTTGTGACAACATGGATGGACCTAGAGGGTATTAGGCTAAGTGAAATAAATCAGAGAAAAATGAATACCATATGATTTTACTTATATCTGAAAGCTAAACAACAAATGAACAAACAAGAAAACAAAAACCAGACTCTTCAATACAGAGAACAAACTTGTGGTTGCCAAAGAAGATAGATGGATCAAAGGGTTTAAGAGGTATAAACTTCCAGCTGTAAAATATATAAGGCACAGAGATGAAAAGTACAGCATAGGGAATATACATAGTCAGCGATACAGGAATAGTGTCGTATAGTGACAAACAGTGACTACACTTATCGTGGTAAGCATTGAGTAACGTATAGAATCGTCAGATCAATATGTTGTATGCCTGAGACAAATATAAAATTGTATCTTAATTGTGCTTCAACTTAAAATTTGTTTAAAGAAAGTCATAAGACAGAGAACATACATTCACAGTACTATAATGTATATACTGAAAAAAAATTGCATATAAGTGGACCCTTGCAAGTCAAGCCCATGTTGTTCAGCAGTCCCCTGTACACAGAACTGCTCCTACGCAGTGTCATTATTCTTATGCCTTAAGCTTTGGTAAGGATGATAAAATATCCTGTGTGAGATCATATCATCACTTAGAGTTATAATTTAGCCAGTATCAATCATACTGATAGGCATTCAGGTTATTTCCAGTTCGTTGGCTATTTAAAAACAGTGTTGCAGCAAACATCCTTGGCAAATGTGACTTCCTTGGCAAATATAACTTCGTGGTGCTTTTGCAAATGTACTAGGAATAAGTTCCTAGCTGCGAATCGTTGGCTCAAAAGAGCACGATTTTTAAGGGCACACGGAGCAGTGAACCACACCCTACAGGATGGCAGTTTGTTATTTTAAGTACATCTGAGTGACAGAAACTGACCAATAGAGTGATTAGAGCAAAAATTAAACTGTACTAAGAGTCACTGGGATGTACAGTGCCCTGTAAATATGGTGGTAATAGCCTGTAATTATCTCCCATCAACTTTCGACTTTACGGGCTTAAAATTTATGTCAGAAATTTTCCCTCGTCGTTTCACAAGGGGTGAGTTAACATTCTCAGGGTTCATTTTAGATCAAAGGCCACGAACAAAGAAACTAGCCACAACCTTCCTGTGCTTAACTACTTCTTCAAAATTGACCACTCTAAGAAGACTGTTGTGATGTTCAGAAATAAACTTGCATTTTTAATTAATGAGTATGTTTTCCTTCCCTCAGGTGGAAGGGAAGATTTTGGAAAAGTAAACCACCGAAGAAGCACGGTATTGTTCCTGTAACTTAGAACTGGAGAGGAGGCAAGATGCTGGCATAGCTGTTGACCTGAGAACCTGCTATGCCAACATATTGCCATCTCTCTTGTCTGACCGCAGCCATGGCCACCGTGTGCCACTCCTCACGTATTGCTACGGATGTGTACCTTTCCTTGGAGATGTGGGTTTCCATGACCTGGCCCTGCTCACCTCTCTGACCTCTCTTCTGCCAGTGCTCCGTGTCGCTCCCTTTTAGCCACACTGGCCTTTCCGGGTGTTCCTGCCTCTTAGCGTGCCTGCCTCTTTCTCATCATTTGGGTCTCACGGAGGGCATGAACTCCTCAGAGAAACCTTCCTTGACCGCACCGTCTAAAATAGCTGTCACATACCCCACGTGCCCTGCACCCCTGTACTCTGCTTTATTTTTGCAAAATATTGGTTCACTCCCTGGAACATACTCATTGATTTAAGTACCTTTATCCCTTGCATGAGAACGTGAGCTCCTCGAGGGGTAGGGACCTTCTTTGTCTTGTTCAACCACTGTACCCCTGGAGCCTGACACACAGTAGACCCTCAGGACATGCTGTTGAAACTCCACCCTGATTTTTACGGTGCAAGAGAGAGGTCACATCATAATATTTTCCCCTTTACAAATGACAGGTGAAACTGGGACTAACAGCGTGTAGTATTGTTACAATACTACAAGTAACAAGTACCAATATGAAGAAGTAAACTATTATTTAGTTCTGGACCTGCAAACCTCACTCCTTAAGTAGTCTATATATGTATATGGTATCATTGGGTCCACAGTTTCATGGAAGTCGGTATATCATAATGAGAAAAGCCTGGGCTTCAAAATAAAACCTCTGTGAGACTCTCACACTGGAGCTGCCTGTCTGTGTGTTCTTGGACAAATCATTTGACCTTTGAGCCATGTTTCTCTCAATTGTAAAATGAGGATAATAACACTAATCCCAAAGGCTTCTTGAGACTAAGAGCTAAGATCTTTTAGCCAAATGATTCTTACTTCACGTCTGAAAAGTTAGTGCCTGTAAAATTCCTGATACGCGCTTACGAGTAGGCACCCAACAAGTTTTAATTAGTTTACTACCAAGGAGAAAAAAGTTAATTTTTCTTTAGTTAGACACAGGTAATCTGGCAGAAGTCTGTGGAGTGCTATGCCAGAACTATAGCATATGTGGAATTCTATGTTAAGACACAAGAGCTCTTGAGAGACCAAGGAGTTAATTGTCCAAGTATCTCAAATTCTTCTCCTCTCCTGGTTAGTTCTCACTCCTCTACTTTCCTTTATTCCTGGAGTTCCTGGTCTTTGGATCTATTTTTTTTTTAATTGTTTTCCTTCCCCCTCCCTCCCCCCTTTGGATCTCTTTTAAAAGCAACTTTTATAGATTCAATTGATAGAGTGAGAATATTTAATAAATACTATTTATTCTTATTTTAAGCATTGAAGTTTTAGCAAAATGTTTTATTTTTCATAATTGAATTTTTATTTTAATTTTTGTGCCTTTTCAAGAAATAAAATAACTATTAGTACCCTTGGCTCTCATCATTTATTGCTACTCATGGAATTATAAGTCTGACCCTCAGAAAGTGTTCACTATGCCTTTAGGTCAAGCCTCTGAGAGTATATTAATCTGAGCTATGAATTTAACAAAAGCATGTAGCATGAAAGTATGGCAATTTTAGTCCACAAGTTTTATAAGCATTCTGTTTAAAGACATCATTTAAAACTCAATATGATAATTATGTACCTTGAGCAATATTACAGTTCTTTTCTGGTCTGAAGTATCTACAGATTTATTGTTCCCATCTTGATGGTTTGTGTATTCACTACCTTGCTTTGTTCTTTCAATTCTTGAAGAAATAAACACACAGAGCACCAGCCCCGGAGGGTCACTGCCTGCACAATAGCTGTCGCTGAAATTTGATATCCGCAGTGCCTTATTCCTTCTCTGTCTTGCTAGCAAAAGCAATGGTGCAGAATGAAGGGACTAGGACATGCTGCTTATTTTAAGAACTATTGTTATTTTGGGGCACCTGGGTGGTTCAGTCAGTTAGGCATACGACTCTTGATTTCGGCTCAGATCATGATTCACTGTTCATGGGATCGAGCCCTACATCGGGCTCTGTGCTGAGTGTGGAGCCTGCTTGGGATTCTCTCTGTCCCTCTCTCTCTGCCTGTTACCCACCCCCCACTCTCTCTCTCTCTCAAAATAAATAAACTTTTAAAATTTTCATTAAAAACATAACTTGTTATTTAATAGTTTTTTGTTGTTGTTTTTACCTACAATTTTGTTCTAAACTGGTTTCATGAGCTTGTTTGGACTTCTTTCCCCTTTTTTCAGAGTTCCATTTACCCTCATCTACATCAATGAACAGAGATATCCACAGCCCCTTGACCTCAGTTCAGGGTGAGCTCGACCCAAGTGTGGAAATGAACACAGAGCTCACGTCAGTCAATCCTCCTCATGTTTTACTGTCATTTGCTAAATACCTGAACCTGCTGTTTTGATTTCAAGTGGTCCTGGGGGTGGAGAGTACTTAGGACATAGGAAGAGCAGAGCAGCAGACTAAGAAATTACTATTCGAATACAGTAAAACCTTGGTTTGTGAGCATAAACCGTTCCAGAAACATGCTTGTAATCCAAAGCCCTTGTACATCAAAGTGAATTTCGCCATAAGAAATAATGGAAACTCAGATGATTCATTCCCAACCCTAAAATATTCATGTAAAAATGCTTACACTACTGTAATATAATACAAAATAATTTTTAAAAAGTACAAAAAATAAACTAACCTGCATTTACCTTTGAAAATCTTCGTGGCTGGTGTGAGAGGGACCAGAGAGAGGAAGGTTACTGTCTGGGACGACTTTCACTATCACTAATGGAATCCCTGCTATCTATTGACTCAATGGAGTCTTCTTCTTTTCGTGGAACTTTAACAAGGAACCTATCCAATGACACTTGCTTTTGCCTCCTTCTGAGGATTTCGCAGAAACGTGACATTGCATTGTCGTCAAACAGATTCATCGCTCATACCGTTACAGCCTTATTCCTGTGGTGCTTTTCTACAAAATTCTGCAGTGTTTCCCGCATTTTACACATCGCCCTAATCTCATTTGAAGTGAGGGATTCCTCCACCCTTTTTCTCCTCCTCCTCTGCAGACGAGTTGCAGACGTAGACTTGTTTTAAAATCTTGTGATTTTAGCTACTCGCATACCTCGTTCATACTTCTTGATGGTTTCTTTCTTAACTTCCACCATAATCATCTCCTTCTTACCGCCTTAACTTTCAACCTTTTTGCTGCATGGGGGCAATTGTATATGCTCGCACAGATGTTGACTACAGTACAGTATTAATAAACTCTTGTCATATTTAGTGTAACTGACAATAAGGCAGCAGAGAAAAGGGTCTATATCTGCAGGCAGCCTGACCTAAAATGAAGCAAAGCATTCCTAAGCTAACTTTTCTATGGAAAAGCAGAGGACTATCCATAGGTGCTTTGAAGTGACAAAAAATACACTAGTGCCAGTGTGGGCACCTTCCAACCTTCTGAAAAATCACTGATTTCTGCCAAACACCATGACCTGAGACCAGGCAACCAAGCATGGGAGATGGTCACCCACAATCCCTCAGAGAGAGAACCATTGGCTCAGTTGTGATCATGTGATGTTCAGCATCGTGTACTGTTCCTATTACAAGACATTGCTCATTTATCAAGTTAAAATTTATTAGAAATGTTTGCTCGACTTGCAGAACACTCGCAGAACAAGTTACTCGCAATCCAAAGTTTTACTGTTATATCCAGTAACTTCTGGGGTTTTCAACTTCAGCGTTCATTATCAGCTGCCTAGAGAGCTTGTGAAGAAATGCAGATCCCAAACTAACCCCTTAGACATTCTGATTTAATGGGTCTTGACTGAGACTGAAGGATCTTCACTAACAAGCATCTTGATAGTTTGACAACGTACTACACTTTGAGAACACCTGTCTTCAATCTCACATCACAGGGCAAATTTTTTAACATCGCATACAGTTCCCAAGATGGAATTCGGGCATGGTCTTGGAAGCAGCCTGCTTTCTACTGTAGCTGTGCTTAACGGAAAACTGGAACAGCATTTTGTAATTGTGTTTTCTTTTTACTCTGGGGTTTCTTACGTAAACAGCCCATATCACTGCACACTGGAGCACCATACGCTGCCCATGTGCTTCTGTGGAGTTGTTTTTAATTCAATCATTTTTTCCCCACTGGCTCACGTTACAATTTCTAAGATGTTGTCTTTTCTTTTCTGATTGACTTGATATTGACCCAAATCCTTTCCCTCTCAATATACATACTTGTTTAGAATTTATGTCAAATTGTAAGTGATCTATGAACTCCTCAAGGCTAGAGACCAAGTCTAATTATGCAGAAGGGGAATTTTCAACACTTACAGGACTGCTACGGTGGCAAATCTTTCCACAAACTAAAGGGTCACATCTTAATTGATCTGTTTCTGAAGTTTAGATTTTTGTGGATTTTTAAAAATGGGGACGTCTCTTCCTTTGTGAGACAGTGTAGTAAAAACAGCTTCAGAATAAAATGCAAAAACAAAAACATCTAGGCTCTACTCCCAGACCTGTCATTTTCTAACACCGTACATGAATTTGGGCAGAGCATTTAATCTGTCATCCTATTTGGAAGTAATAGCAAGAGAGACTATACGATAAATTAGAAAGAAAAAAGGGGAAAGCAAAATATAGCTGTGAAAACATCATGCAGGCAAACTGGAAGGGACTCTACAAGAAGAAAATAGTTGGGAGATCTTGACTAGTCATTAATTTTATTTTAAAATGTTTATAGTCTTTTATTGCTTTGTGTTGTTATTGTCTAATTTAAATATGAGTAAAAAATACTGAGTTCTGGTTAAAAGGCAGAACTTTGTTCTCATCCAGCATGAACCATTCATTTGCTAGCTAATCCCAGTCAAAAGAGAAGGAATGTGATATTTTAGTGTTATGTGGAGGAAAGGTCTGGCTTCTCTTAGGCTGTTTAAAGTCCAGAAATAGCTTCTAGGCCTTCAAATAATGATTCTGTAACTCCTACACCTTTTTTCTATCTCATTTGGCTTATGAGATTCAAATTAGGTAACGTACATGACACTGCTTTGAAATGGTTAGAAGTTATACAAAGTCCTTGGATACTGTTTATTAAGTCCTTCCAACCCTCCCTCGCTCCCTTCACCCCTACAAAAGTTTACTTTTGAAGTGATTGAAAGTATTTTATTCTAAACTGGCTATAAAGTTTCAATTCATAGGATTCTAGTCATTTACCCTTATATTTATAGCAGCTAAATGGACAGGAGCTTGTATGTTGGGGCCCATCGTCTTTTAGTTCTGTCATCTAGGAACACAGAAGCAAAAAAGTGGGGGCCTGGAGCTTCCATTGAAGGGGAGTACTTATTCCATCAGCTGCAGTTCGAACCCGTATTCAAACCAGAGGACTATTATTTGTAGTTTCGCTGAAACTAACATAATGTGTTTATTCCCATATAAATATTTTGTGTACTTATTTAATGTGTGCTAGAAAAATATACATTATAGTTTACTTTTGAAAGGAAATTTGTTATGGGGCGCCTGGGTGGCTCAGTCGGTTAAGTGTCAGACTTCGGCTAAGGTCATGACCTTGTGCTTTGTGGGTTGAGCCCCAGGTCAGGCTCTGTGCTCACAGCTCAGAGCCTGGAGCCTGCTTCAGATTCTGTGTCTCCCGCTCTCTCTGCCCCTCCCTGGCTTGTGCTCTGTCTCTGTCTCTCAAAAATACATATACATTTAAAAGAATAAATTTGTTGTAATATTTTAGAAGTTAATCAACCTAAATAAAATGTTAAGGAATTTAAGATAGTCAAACTTTGGGAAACAGGAGTTTGGGTGAGCAAGATCTTGCTGTGGGAGAAGGAAGGAGAGCTCTGTGGAATGGGATAGATGTTTCCTAAAGTTTTTCCAATGTACAGTTCAAATTGAGAAGTTCATGTATTATTCTTGGATGCAGAAAATTTTTGTTTTCATAAAGTGAAAATGAGTGGGCTTTACCTGTGCATTGCATATATGATCATATATTTAGTTGCTATGGAGAATTACTAGTATTTCCCTAATATAAAGACCTTGCCATCATATGTCTTTGAAAGCAAAGCCCCATTGGCAAATGAGAAAGTGTATTCATTCATAAGTTGATTAGCCAATCTGAGCAAGTATTTGAGGATAGATGTGTGGCCTTTTGTGGCAGTAAGAGGGCTCTCAGTGCCGAACTGTGGCATTTTCCATTGACAGATCAGGAATGTAATCTGTATATGGCAACAAAAGCAGACACCTTTTCTTAAATAGTCTAAAGAACCTTCAAAGTCTCATAGCAGAGAATAACAGTGGGAGATTTGCCTTATAGCGCCTCTACAATGCCATGAGAAATGCAAATTAGAAAAACGTCAGCAAAGACAATTTGCTAAATTTGAAATTCAAAATCTGAAAGTCCCGAAAGATCTGTGCAGAGAGGAGTCATCAAGCGTGCATGGGGAAACAAAACTGGGAGGGTATTACAGGAAGATGATGTAGTTAGTTACTGGGAAGCAGGCCACCCTCGTAGTTTGCATACATATCTAAATGCTTAACTTTCCAGAAAAAATGAGTGATTTGACTTGCTGATTCCAAATTCATTACCTCATCATTAAGGTAATTTATAGGAGAGCACTCATGGAAATTGGGTGACCGAAAATAACTGCTCGTATTTCCTGATCTGCCTTTTCACTTGCAAACCTTTCCTGATTTCTAAAACTGTACTGGACTTTGAAGACTCGTCAAAAAAAAAAAAAAAAAAAAATTAGGTTGTGTATTGCTGGATTGTGGAGGTGGGGAGTGAGTGGCGAAGGAGGAAAAGAGAAAGAGAAAGATCACCTTGGGCAGATCAAGATCTAATACGGAAAGAAAGACCAGCACTTGAGAATGAAGAAAAGGTTTTTACCTTTCCTGTTTTTACAAAGGAAACAAATGTAACTAGTGACAAGGCCACAAAGTGAAAAAGGAGAGAAACCCCACCTTGTAAAATACAAATGATTATAGAGTCTTTCAATGAATACTTTTTCTAAATTTAATACATTCAAAATAATTGTACAGTGCTTACAATTATTTTGAATTACATGACTCTTACTTGCATTGTTACAGCATAAAAGCTTTGTCAGTTTTTTGAGAATTACCGAAGTCCTTTACCCAACTTTCTCTGTCATGGCTTAGTTTTTTTCAGTTATTTATTCATCATACAGTATTTATTAGGCACGTGCCATGTTCCAGGAACAGTACCTTCCTGTGGCTTGCAGTCTAAGAAAAGAGATAAGCCATTGTAAGTGTGATTATGACTGGGAAGTACTTTTGTGTGTGTGGAAACATAACAAGGCAATCTAATTGAGGCAGGAAATGGTGAAGGAAAACCATTCCAAGGAAGATGTGTTTTAAGTTTACTTAGGTCCTCCTAAGAGTGTTTTGTCGGAGGGAGAGTACCTGTCTTACTTCTTTGTATATCGTCATGATACCCAGGACAACACCTTGCACATACATCTGATGATATCTGTTATAATTATCAAGTGTTGTTTGATATACAAAGTACTTCAAAGAGATTGGCTTTTATTAACTTGAATTCACACACACACACACGCACGTATGAAATGCTGCGGTTCCTTTTCCTTAGTGAGGACTCCTTTCCCAGCATAAACTCTTCAGAAGCACCTTACTATAAAAGCTGCTGTGATTAAACTCTGATTTCAAGGATCAGAGTCTTGCCCCACTTACCTCTGGAAGAAGGGTCCAGTGTAGGAATTCATGGCTGGAACTAAAAGATGTCAAGAACTAAAACAGCTCTGAGGAAAGCCTCTTCTCTCCACCTGTCACTCCCTGTATATCTATTGCTCGTTGGTTCCCTACTCCCTTCTGAGAGGCAACTCCATTTTCTTCTTCGGGTCAACTTTGTATTTTCATTCATTTTTCTCTTTCTCAGAGCCTTGGCTTAGAAGGGGCTCTTAAAAGTACCACCACCCACTTCTGTGGACTCAGTCTCTGTCTCATCTTCACCCCTCACATTTAACTTCTCCATGTATTCCAGCTCAAATTACCAACATTGAGAAGCTGATGGCCCAGCTGTCCTGTGCCAAACCATGTCCTAGGGTTCTACCACGGGCAGTCCTTAGGTCTTGTGCCACCTCTGGTCCAGTCACCTTCTAGCCTGCTACAAAACATCGTTGCCTAGGTCATAGGACAAGGGTCCCTCTTTGTAAAGAGTGTGAGCAGTTTTTACCTAAGCTCACCAAATGTCATCACTGAATATCTACATACACTTACAAATTCAGAATTATTTTCCTACTCTCATATATCCTGATCAAACACTAAAGTAATTGTATTGGTTAAAAACCATAACCCCAATTCTTATTTGTCGCTTCTGTTTCTCCTCTTTTTCATGATGTGCTTTGTTCTTCAAAGCATTCCTTTATAGGACTTTCTCACACACACATAAGATTTAAAGTATGCTGATGTTCCCAGAAAGGATTAAACCTTAGAGATTCCTTGTCTCTCCTCTTCCTCATCATTTCATAATAGAGCCCACGTAAGTTCCCAGTTTTTGGTGTTTGCCCTCTCTTTTTCCATCCCTTATCTTACTGCTTCCAAGAATTTTGGATAAACTCTGGAGAATACGTGAGGCTGGGTCTCCTCATTTCATGTTCTACTTCAGGCCTGGTTCTTTTGACATTTACCCCACAAATAAATTTGATGTCCAGTGATTTGCTGAGTTAGAGAAATCATGAGAAAAAAGAAGGACTTTCTAGATTCAAGGAATCAAGTCTGATATCTTGTTTAATTTCCCAGATCTTTCAACTTTGCTTTAATTCTGAAGTTATGTAATCCAGAATATCTCCGTGAAAGACATTATGACCATAGCATAAATAGCCCACATTTCCAATTTAATCTTAGGGTTTTCCTTGGGTGCTCTTGAAAACGTCCTTTTTGGTGGTAGCCAGCATCAGAGTAAAGCATTTCTTTATTTTGGCCGTCTTTAATTTTTTTAAACATGAATGGATGAGTTTTTAAAAATAGTAATAAGGCAGTGTGCTGATTTGCAGTCTTCCCTGGCATTTCTCTTGCCTTTAGCTAATCTTTGTTGTTGTTGTTTTTTATTTTTAAATTTACATCCAAGTTAGTTAGCATATAGTGCAACAATGATTTCAGGAGTATATTCCTTAATGCTCCTTACCCTTTTAGCCCATCCTCCCTCCCACCACCCCTCCAGTAACCCTGTTTGTTCTCCATATTTAAGAGTCTCTTATGTTTTGTCCCCTTGTTTTTGTATTATTTTTGCTTCCCTTACCTTGTGTTCATCTGTTTCATTTCAAAGTCTTCATATGAGTGAAGTCATGATATTTGTCTTTCTCTGACTGACTAATTTTGCTTAGCAAAATATCCTCTAGTTCCATCCACATAGTTGCAAATGGTAAGATTTCATGCTTCTTGATTGCCCAGTAATAATCCATTGTATATATATATACCACATTTTCTTTATCCATTCATCCATCGATGGACATTTGGGCTCTTTCCATACTTTGGCTATTGTTGATAGCCCTGCTATAAACATGGGGGTGCGTGTGCCCCTTCGAAACAGCACACCTGTATCCCTTGGATAAATACCTACTGGTGCAATTGCTGGGTTGTAGGGTGGTTCTATTTTTAATTTTTTGAGGAACCTCCATACTGTTTTCCAGAGTGGCTGAACCAGTTTGCATTCCCACCAGCAGTACAAAAGAGATCCTCTTTCTCCACATCCTCACCAACATTTGTCGTTGCCTGAGTTGTTAATGTTAGCCATTCTGACGGGTGTGAGGTGGTATCTCAGTGTGGTTTTGATTTGTATTTCCCTGATGATGAGTGATGTTGAGCATCTTTTCATGTGTCGGTTGGCCATCTGGATGTCTTCTTTGGAGAAGTGTCTATTCATGCCTTTTGCCCACTTCTTCACTGGATTATTTGGTTTTTTGGGTGTTGAGTTTTAGCTAACCTTTGTAATTCCCTGTTAATGTGTTTTGGTATGTAGGTTTGTTCTCCACCTCTTCTTACAGGAAAATTACAAGAGAATCTAAAAGCTAACAACATGTTCTTTCTCTCTGAAAGGACAAGAGGAGTGATCATTTGGAAAAAGATGTAACATTCAAAACCTATCTTTAGGAATCACATGAGGAATCTCTAGGTTTCACTGCTAGTTTTGATAGGTACTCAGTAAATACTTGTAAAAATGACTAACGATTTCCATTATTAAATAAATGAAGTTTATGATCGTTTCAAACCCTCGTAATCTAGATTTTAAAGGAGTAACAAGTCCTTAAAGATCAAGTTTCCTTTTGGAGGAACATAAAGAGTAATTAATGAAGGCACTGCCTTCCAGAAAAGTCTCAAAATTAACTGTGTCGCGCTTGCTGAAACTTTATCCTTTGTAAAGACTGACAAAGATATCCACATTGCCTTACATGCAGTGACCCACTTTTCCACAGACCATATGCAGAGTTCCCATTTTTGTTTGGGGCCCATAAACACACCTGGATTCCTTTCTCTTTAGTTCTTTTTTTTTTTTACATGTTTTAACATTTTTATTTATTTTTGAGACAGAGAGAGACAGAGCATGAAGGGGGGAGGGGCAGAGAGAGAAGGAGACACAGAATCGGAAGCAGGCTCCAGGCTCTGAGCCATCAGCCCAGAGCCCGACACGGGGCTCGAACTCACGGACCGCGAGATCGTGACCTGAGCTGAAGTCGGACGCCACCCAGGCGCCCCTCTCTTTATTTCTTTAAGCTTAAATTTGCTTATCTACCAATAGATCAATGGTCTTAGTCTATCGTTTTCTAACATCTTTAAAGGACAAAACATCTAGGAGTCATGGTGGTATTAAAAG